>NC_138127.1:101786359-102133859 GCF_964188305.1 Podarcis bocagei
ACTCTGATACAAGAATAGCCAACATGGTGCCCTTCAGATGTGGTGGACTTCCATTATTCCTGGCTGTCCACCCTGCTGGTTGGGGCTGGTGGAGTTGCGGTGCTCATCTCGCTTTATTGGCCGAGGGAGCCGGCGTACAGCTTCCAGTCATGTGGCCAGTATGACAAAGCTGCTTCTGGCGAACCAGAGCAGTGCACGGAAACACCATTTACCTTCCCACCAGAGCGGTACCCATTCGAACTGTGGGGATTCGAACCGCCAACCTTCTGTTCAGCAAGTCCTAGGCTCTGTGGTTTAACCCACAGTGCCACCCGCATCCCCAAACACCTTCTTAGTTCTGAGGAAATCTGAATAAAAGTAGCCACTGTAGATGTGTGGAATTTGTTGCCATGAGATGTAGCCATGGCTGCTAACATGGATGGCTTTTAATAAGAATCAGACATGTTTGTGAAGTATCAGGCTAACCATGCTTTCTAGCTATGAGAAATTGTGTCTGTTAATATCAGTTGTTGGGAGAGAGCTGTTGCACCCAGGTCCTGTTTGTTGGCTCCTCTAGAGCATTTGGTTGATCACTGTGAGAACAGAATGCTGGACTATATGGGCTTTTCATCTGATCCATGTAGGGCTTTCTTATATTATGGAGGCTGCTGCCTTGGCTATCCCTGCCTCAATGTATCCAGAAAACAGTTTAGAATATCTTTGTTGGGCATCTAAATGTCAGGCTAGGTGTCTATACCCTCAGGTGTCTGGGGACGCTGAAAGTGAGACTTGGGGACCTTGCATTCTGTTTCCACAAGGGTAACTTTTTAGAAGCAGAGGTTGCCTCAGGCAGAGGTTCATCTCCATCCCCCCCCCCCGTATTTTTTTATTAAAGATTTCTTGGTTTACAAAAGTATATGCAATGTCTCTTTTTTCAAGTTACATTTTCTACAGATCAGTTTCATTTGTTGAGACATTAGTGTTACATTAGGAAGGGAAGGGGGGAAGAGGTGGAGGGGGGAATGGTGAGTTGGGTTGGGGTCGGGTGGCGATGTTTCCATTTTACTTAATGTATGTGTGGGGTTTTGTGTCAGCGTCGCTTGTGCAGGTTCTCTTTACTATTTGCTTGTGTTCCTTTGGTGGTGAGAGAGGTTGGGGTTGGCCTAGGACATGGGTAGGCAAACTAAGACCCAGGGCCCGGATCCGGCCCAATCACCTTCTCAATCCAGCCCTCAGGCGGTCCAGGAATCAGCATGTTTTTACATGAGTAGAATGTGTGGTTTTATTTAAAATGCATCTCTGGGTTATTAGTGGGGCATAAGAATTCGTTCATTCCCCACCCCCAAATATAGTCTGGCCCCCCACAAGGTCTGAGGGACAGTGAACTGGCCCCCTGCTGAAAAAGTTTGCTGACCCCTGACCTAGGGTGTGGTTGTTCGTTTGTGATTGGCTGTGGAGAACTTTGTTTTCAAGTGTCAGTGGGGTCACACCCAGGAAACTAGTGCTAATACGCCCAGGAACCTCACCAAAAAGCTGGAGAGGATGCACCTCCACAAATACATTCCTCCACACATGGTGGGAATGCCCCAAAATCCAACTATTCTGCACAACAATCATATGAGAAATATGCAAAATAACTAAGCAAGTATTAGAAGTCACCCCAGAACTGGCAGAGGTTCATCTCAAAAGATGTTCTCTGGGGATTCCGCCTGGAGCTTTCTGCAGGCACACCATGTGACCTATCTGTGAGGTCAGGTCCAGCCCATGACATCCTGCTTCTCAAAGCAAAAGACTAGTTGCCTCTCTCCCTTCCAGAAGGCAACTGATAGTTGTCTCTTCCTTCAGAGGTGGCCAAGTCCTCCACCACGTCTGGTGGCAGCAGGCAAGCTTAAAGGGTGCAGAGCAGGTCTCACAGCACACAAAGCCCCGTCCTCCAACCCTTCACTGCTGCTTCCTAATCCACAACATCTGTTGCCTGAGGTGCCCGTGTCACTCTGGCCAACAGCCCTGATGGAGCTACAGCCATTGCCTTCAGCTATGATGCTTTTGAATTATGGTGCTGGAGGAGACTCTTGAGAATCCCATGGACTGCAAGCAGATCAAACGTATCCATTCTGAAGGAAATCAGCCCTGAGTGCTCACTGGAAGGACAGATCCTGAAGCTGAGGCTCCAATACTTTGGCCACCTCATGAGAAGAGAAGACTCCCTGGAAAAGACCCTGATGTTGGGAAAGATGGAGGGCACAAGGAGAAGGGGACGACAGAGGACGAGATGGCTGGACAGTGTTCTCGAAGGTACCAGCATGAGTTTGACCAAACTGCAGAAGGCAGTGGAAGACAGGAGTGCCTGGCGTGCTCTGGTCCATGGGGTCATGAAGAGTCGGACGCAACTAAAGGGCTAAACAACAACAACAATGAACACCTTGAATTTGGCTTGGTAGCAAATTGGCAGCCAGTCGAAATCCTGCAAGCAGGGTGTTCTATGCTGGTGCTAATTTGTCTCCGCAAGCAGCCTCCAGATCAACTCCAAGGGTAGCCCCACAAAGAACACATTGCAGTAATCCATCCACAATGCATGGACCACTGTGGTCAAGCTATCATGATCATAGGAGCCAACTCCCAGGGGACTAAACAACTAAGCAACAACAATGGCTCCACCCAGAATTAGAAGCATAGGAACCTGACAAAGTCAGGGTGATGACCCATCTAGCTTAATACTGCCCACGCTGACTGGGGTTTCAGGTTTCCCAGCCCTTCCTGGAGGTGCCAGCGATTGAACCTGGCAACTTCTGCATGCCAATCAGTTGCTCTGCCACTGAAGCCATGGGCCTCAGCTGAAGTGGATGGAGCTTCCATAGCACACATTGCAGCTACACAGGACTTTAGGGACCTGAGTCTGAGCTGAACGGTGTTCACACACACACACACACACACACACACACACACACACACACCCTTGTACAGGCAGCCTCTAAAAATGACAAGAATTAATGCGTATTGAATGTACTAATCTGCAGCTTGAGACTGCCGCTGAAATGTAGGTTTGCTTGTTTTAATTTAGCCCCTTCAGTTCTTTTGTTATGTATTGTGCTTGGCTCTCATTAATTCACTCTCTTTGTCTCTGTGTGTGTGTGTTGAATTAGGGGACCTTTATGAATTACGGAGGGAAATATTAAAGGATTGTCCCCCGCAGTCGGCGCCGCACTTGTCTCCACCGTGTAGCTTATACAACCTCAATGACAACAATATTTCCTCCTCTGCATTATAACCACCGTACCGTGTACATAACGTACATCATTTTTGTGATAAGTGCCATGTAGGGGGGGACGAGGGAGGGAGGGGGGATATTCATCCAGACTCTAATTATAGTGTAACAACAGTGCGGCTTCCCCCTCTATGAGGACAGCAAACCCCAGGGTGAATCGGAATTTCAGCCTATTTGAGTGGGTTCAAAATTAAGTAAAATGAGTTTAGCCATCGCTGTTTCTCTAATAATACTTAGCACTTAGCAGTTTTCATCTTCAAAGCACTTTACAAACATTAACTAATTAACTATTAATTGGCAAATTCGAAAAGGTCCGTAGGTGAGGGGAGAGCCAGAGAAGCCCCAGAAGTAAGGATGTTTCATTTATCTGCAAATGCCTAATCATCAGAGAATCATTGGAATTAGAAAGCGAATAGACCCACGGGGTCATCTTGTCCAGCCTGCTTCTATGACAAGTCCCCCCCTCCATATATATATATATATATATATATATATATATATATATATATATTCTGCTGCTTTGTCTTGTTTAATTATGCATTCTGCACGTGGTTGAGTTATCGCTGCCTCCCAAGGGAGGAAAGATTACAGTGGTATTCAAAAGAAGAATTTGAGAACTTAAAAAGTGTCTACTGGATCAGGCCAGTGGCCCATGGAGTGTGCATTCACACAGTACTTTGTTCCATTTCCCTAACTGTTGATTTCTGCGTCATATTTGAGCTTGCACACAACCTAAAAGTCACTTCCTGAAATCTAGAGGGCTAGAGTGCCTTTTTCGCACTCGTATCTGTGTTATTCGACTCCAGATCTACTGACCCAGAAAATCACAGGAGCAAAAGTGGTGAATTTTAGGGCCGTGTACCTACTTGAGTTCTACCTCAGAGCAAAGCAGGACTCATATATCATTTGGACCTGGTGGGCCTCACTGGGGAAGGCATGCCAGAGGGTCGGTGCCTCAACTAAAAAGGCCCTGCTCCTGGTAGACATCGGCCAAGAATTTGAGGGCCTTGACAGAATGACTGGGCCTGGGGTGCAAATTGCTCAAGCATAGGAACATAGGAAGCTGTCATTGGTCCATCTCTGTATTCCCTTCGGCGTTGACTGGCGACAGCTCTCCATAATTTCCAACAGGGAGTCTCTCTCATCCCTACCTGGAGGTTCTGGGAATTGAACCAACAGGTAAGGCCGATGCTCTATTACTGAGCCATGGTGCTACCTCATTCATTCATTCATTCATTCATTCTGGTCGTATCCCACCTTCCTTCCAGGGAACTGAAGGTGGTGTAGATATGGATCCCAGGCAAACTCCTCTTCAGCTCCTGACTAACCCCAGATGAGCTTAATTTCAGTAAAGTTGGTCCATCATGTGCTTTGGGGTGATTCCATAAGCCCAAGGTCAAATTCAGCCCTTTGCATGGACACTAGCCGAAAGCAACAAATTACTTCCTTGGTTTGGCTTCCTTCCATAAGGAGCCTCAAAACCTACACATTCCCAGTCCTCATCACACCCTCCTTTTGCATTGGTATCATCTGATTCTATGGCTGTGGTGTTGTTTTAGAATCTATCTTCAGGGACCTGGTCAAAGCCAAGTGAGATGGCTGTAATAAAAGAAAGGTTCTCTGATTCCTATGGAATCTGCCTCTGAGTAGAAAGCTTGGCCTCTTCCTTCTCTAGATGTAGCCAAACTGTCAGACTGTTTATGTTCCGGCAGTGATTTAATAGTGCAGCTACAGGGGCAAGAGAACATGATAGGTTGTCCAAAGTCAACCAAACATGGGAGAGGTTGGGTTGAGGTTTTGGACAGTCTTCTGCTCTTAATCCAAGAGTTTTATAGCTTCGACTTTTAAATAAGCCCCAGCGATTTAACGTATAAAGGAAACCAGCTGGCAGACACGGCCCAACGTGTGTCTAAGATAACAGTTCACTTCTGGCCATTTTTTATTGGGATGAGTAGACAGCGGAGTATTTAAAGTCTTAAATCCACGTAGACAGAAGTAAATACACTTGACCCAAGGCACTCCTCAGAGAGGTCAGGTCAGGTCACCTTAATTACATTATGACCCAATAAAAGCTAATGAAAGGTTTTACAAGATTCCATTAAAAGGTCTTCTTGTCTATGGCTGCGTCTAGGACAGGCCGTGAGTCCGAAGAGCTGTTCCACAATCTCAGGTCAAGGAATGTGGGATTTAAGGCTCTGGAAATCATTTAAAAGGTGCTGGGCTGTTGGTTGTCCCAAGCTGTAAGTAGAGATGGCATGTTTTTGGAGCATTCATATATAATTTTTAAGATACACATTACACTGAAAGAATCTCGGATGCCATTTCAATTTCTTTTTAAGTCTTCAGTGATGGAACCTTGTGTAAGTGCCTCCGTTGTACTATTTATCTGGCTTTTGAATGGATTGCCTGCTTTGTTTTTTTAAAATATAGCTGGTGCTCTAGTCCTTAAAAATGAAGAGAGGGGCCTTCTGGAGGCAGTGCTGAACTCAAAGCACTGAGCTGAGAACTTTCTGCTCAGAATTTGAGAGGTGAAAGAAGGGCCTGTTTGAAGATGTGGACAACATCTGCCCACCTCCATTAAGCCAACAAGAGGGACACTCCTCACACAGGAAGCTGCCTTATACCGATGAAGATACCAGGGATTGAATCCGGAACCTTCTGCAAGCAGAGCAGGTGTTCTACTACTGAGCTAATGTTTCTCTGTCTGAGGCAATATTACCAGCATCTTCAAATCAGAAAGGATGAAACTGATGCTTAGCATTAGAGCGGATGGCTGGACTCCATTCAGACGAAATATTGAATCCGTAGCTTCAGCCACAAACATTTTTCACAGACCCACACGCCAGACATACTCTCCCTGTGTCCTATCTGGTTTTCTAGGGTTTGGGACTGACTCCTCATGTCTTTCTTCCCCCGCCCTCACCCACCCTGAAGACCAAAAATAGTAGGTCACGAGTGAGTCGGGAGCCAGCAAAAAATGAATAGTCATGAGCCAGTTTCAATAGAAACCGGCTCATTACCATGCCAGCGGCTGATCAAACCAAATGCTCACAGTTCTCTCTCCAGCAAATGAGGTGCTGGAGGCTGCGTCTGTCCGTCTGCCTGCAGGAAATAACTCACACTTTCAGAATTAAAAAGAAATCAAAATAAAAGTTTCGGGATGGCGCTCGTGTTGGCGCCCACACACTCTCTCTGTGCCATTTTCTACCTGATGCGGAAAGCGCTCCAAGTAATTAAAATTTAAGCAGGGGGGGGGGAGGCTGCCTCCTGATCGCTCTTTCAACAAGAGTGTGAAATTGGGCCTAAATACCCGAAGAGAGAAGCGAGAGATGGAAGCTTTGACTTGAACTGATGGGTGTAAGTATATGAAACAGGTTTGCTGACATCTTTACATCATCAGTTTCGGTTAGTTCATAGAATTGTAGAGTCGGAAGGGACCCCAAGGGTCATCTAGTCCAACCCCCCCTGTAATGAAGGAATCTCAGCTAAAGCATCCATGACAGATGGCCTGTTGACAATACACAACCTCTCCACCTTCCATCTTCCATGTACCATAATGGGACTGTGATTAGTTTATTATTATTATTATTATTATTATTATTATTATTATTATTATTATTAATTTGTAACCCGCCCATCTGGCTGGATCTCCCCAGCCACTCTGGGCGGCTTCCAACAAAGATTAAAAATACATTAAAATGTCAGATAGTTGTTTATTTCCTTGACATCTGACGGGAGTGCGTTCCACAGGGCGGGTGCCACTACCAAGAAGGCCCTCTGGCAGTTCCCTTCCTGCGAGAAGTAAGGTTACAGGGAACCAGGCAGAGGGCCTTCTCGGTAGTGGCACCCATCCTGTGGAACGCCCTCCCGTCAGATGTCAAGGAAATAAACAACTACCAGACTTTTAGAAGACATCTGAAGGCAGCCCTGTTTAGGGAAGCTTTTAATATCTGAAGAACTATTGTATTTTAATATTTTGTTGGAAACCACCCAGAGTGCCTGGGGAAACCCAGCCAGATGGGTGGGGTATAAATAAATTATTATTATTATTATTATTATTATTATTATTATTATTATTATTATTCCCTAAAATCTGTTCAGAAAATTCAATTTTTTTCACAGAGCTTGAAGTTCCCCTTGCTCCCATCTCCAGTGTCAAGCCTTCTATCGTTTTGTTGTTTGGGTTTAATTATTGACTTGTGCTTTGTTTGGTGGTTTATTCTGTGATAATAATAGCACCAAACATTTCTGTGAATGGACCTTCCTACAAACCACGTGTGTTCATTTTAGCTGTCCACTGATATTTTCACCCCAAATCATTCGCCTTCCCCCTCTCGGGTCTCCTCTCGGGGAACAGTTCCCCTTGTACGCTGACCTTTGGCAGGCCAGCTCCGTTGACTGAGTGTCAGTTCACTCAGCTGTAAAATGGGGATAATAATACCTGTCTACATCACGGGACTGCTTAGCCAATTAAGGACAATTAGAGCGACCACTGGGAGGCCTGGGCATTGTTCAGTCGCACAGGCATCTGTGCGGGTCTACCTTGACGGTTGCGCACATATATGTATAGGCCCTCGCATCTCTGACGGGATTAAGAGCTTATTAGCACTAATAGAAAACAGACCGCGCACTTAAATTTCCCAAGCAGCGTTGCTTAAGAAAGCTCAGCGGTTTCCACAGCATGCCTTTCGACTCCTCCAAATTGTTTCATATTAGGCTAATATATTCAAAAATAGAACTCGGATTCTTTACGCTGGAGCAACCTGGCTTTGAAAAACCTGCTTCCACGGGAAATTATTCCAGACACAAAGCCTCTTGCTTCCAGGAGAGAGAGATGTGCATTGGGCGGCGGGGGTGGGGACGAGGAGAGGAATAGCAATTCTCTTTTGGAAAAAATAAACAAAGAACGAAATAACTAATATCGGCTTCCATTGTTGACTTGGCCTCTCTCATGTTTAGCCTGATTCTCAGTTCACACCACGCACCCTGGGATCGTCGCGCTTGTGCTTTCTGCTTGCACGTGCTGGCTGCTCAGAAAGATATTTGCGGGAGATTTGAAATCTGAGGGAACGTTTCCCATTTGGGAGGTGCAGCTCTGGATTTGGGATCCACAGTCATGTCACCTTACAAAGTCTCCCTCAAATGGCTTTGATTCCAGCAGGCATCAAATACTACCGTCAAACGTTAGGGCCGGCTCACCTTCCGGAATGACCGGAAACGGGAGCCCCAATTTGCCATGCCTGTTTGAAGGTGGGAGATCAGGGGTAGCATTTCATGAAAGGGTTTTGGGGCAAGGCTCCTGAAATGCAAATTGATTGGGTGGGGAAAGGATGCTAACCATGACGGCTCCTTTCCTGTTTGAGGCATCTTTCAAAATGGCACCTGTTGCAGCAGATTGCAGTCACTTCTGTCCTCCCTTCCCAGGAACAGGCTTATCGAAAGATGAAAAGAAAGTGCCATCACACATGCCATACCTTTTCAAGGGACTCTTCTAACTTCCTCCTTCAGCTCTATGTGCTTTCCAAGGAAGATAAAGGTAACCCAACCACCCCCACCTCATGGTCAAGGGGGCCCTGGGTGGGGGTGAATCGGGGAGCTCAGAGGCCCCATGGACACCAGGTGAAGAGTCCATATGTCAGGAAAAGCAGTAACTACATCAACAACATAACCATCTTGCCATAGTAATCCATGCTCCGGGCATTCCACACCAAAAAGTTGATATTATTCACTGGCAATTACAGTAGGGTTACCAGATGTCCCCGGTTCCTGGGGACAGTCCCTGGATTTGCAAATCTGTCCCCAGACAAATTCCGTCCCCGGAATGTCCCCAGATTTGCAAATCTGTCCCCAGGAAACATGGCAGCGGCAGCCTCAGCAGCCTGGAGCCAACCTGGTAGTGCAGTTGGCTCTGGCTGGCTTCAGGAGCTGCTCGCTGCCGCCACCACTGCCGAGGGGGAACCAGGGATGTCTGGAGGTACAGATCTCCTGCCACTTCTCCCTTTGTTTTGACAGATCGGGGGAGGATCAGGAGTCGCAGGCGGGCAGCTGTTGCCCAGGAGGGGCGCAAGGCGTGCAGTTTCTCTGCCAGGCAAGATGGAAAGCCCTTCTTTTGCACCCTGTGAAACATAAATGCTCTGAGTTTTTTAAAAAACTGGGAAACGGCTACCCGCCCATGACTCTCAAGCCTCCCCCAATCAGTCAAAACAAAGCGGGAAAGGGGCAGGAGATTGGGGGAGGCTCAGGAATGACAGGCGGGCGGGGAGCCGTTGCCCAGTTTTTTAAAAACTCTGCGCATTTATGTTTCACAGGGTGTGAAAGAAGGGCTTTGCACCTTTATACAATATGCATGTGTGTTTGGGCCCAGGGTCTTTTGCCTCACCATCCCCACTACTGACTCCCTGTTGCTACTCAGTTTAAAAATAAATAAATAAAAAGTGTCCCCGGATTCATCGGAAAAAATCTGGTAACCATAAATTACAAGCTGTAACAAAACCAAAATAGCTTTGAACAATAGACTATTATTTGAAAAATCTCCTTCATTGGAGGTTTTCAAACAGGACACTTTAGCTGTGCTCAATACAGTACACTGTGGGGGGTTGGACTAGATGACCCATGGACTAGATGACCCTTCGAACTCTACAATTCTATTATTCTAGGATCTCACATTAATAAATACAGCGGTTCCATTCTGGAAGACCGTTTGAGTTCTGAAACGTTTGAAAACTGAGGCTCAAAGGGCTGCCTGCAAATTCAATGAAGAAAATTGAAAAACACACAGCGGAAGCCGTTTGACTTCGGAGGCGCGTTCGAAAATGAAGCATTTACTTCCGGGTTTTCAGCGATTGGGTTCCGAAACGTTCATCAACGGAGACGTTCGAGACCCGAGGTACCACTGTATAAAATAAAATTAAACAGCCCACTGATAATCCATAAGGTCTAAGAACCATTTAAAAGGAACTTAATCCTGACAGCTATAAAATTAATGCATCTCTAATGCTAAATCTTTGCTCCAGTGACAACTCCCAAATAAGACCTCTATCCTGATAGCCTCTAGGCATCCTGAGCAGCAGCAGAAGCCTTTGTAGCTGAAAGATGATGCAGATCAGACTGGTGTGCAAGCAGTTTTTCTATTCATCTGCTCAGTGAGAAGCCAACCTTTTCTCACCTTCTGACCAACGAGTGCTAATACTCGTTCCTGTTTTTCATTATGTCGAATGGTTGTTTTGTTTTATGGTGTTATGGTTTCATACGATAGTTTTTGCATGAAGGTGCAAGCATTGTAATATGTTTATGGTCATGTTTTGTGTGTGTGTATGTGTGTGTAAATAATTTTTATTTGATGTTACAGGTGTAAAATTATAACGATATCAAATACATTTCTCTGAATCTCAAGACTTTCCATGTTCCCCTCCATGGGTCCTATTGTCATTGTTTTCAACGGCATATTATTTCATAATTCATATTTTAAGCCTATCCATATTGTCCAAAGTAATTGTTGCACTACAAGTGTTGTTAATATTTTCATTTGCTTGCAGTGGTTTCTTAAAACAATTCTAAACCTTTCCCATTCTTTCTTGAAACTTGAAACTTTTTTCTTCTTGGTTTCTGAGCCTTCTGGTCAGTTTTGCCATTTCGGCCTAGTCCAACAACTTGATTTGCCATTCTTCCCTGGTAGGGACTTTGTCTTCTTTCCATTGTGTTTTTAAATGTGTTGTTAAATCATTTGTGTAACATGCAACAAACAACTAATAATAATAGAATCATAGAATCATAGAATCATAGAGTTGGAAGAGACCACAAGGGCCATCGAGTCCAACCCCCTGCCAAGCAGGAAACACCATCAGAGCACTCCTGACATATGGTTGTCAAGCCTCTGCTTAAAGACCTCCAAAGTAGGAGACTCCACCACACTCCTTGGCAGCAAATTCCACTGTCGAACAGCTCTTACTGTCAGGAAGTTCTTCCTAATGTTTAGGTGGAATCTTCTTTCTTGTAGTTTGGATCCATTGCTCCATGTCCGCTTCTCTGGAGCAGCAGAAAACAACCTTTCTCCCTCCTCTATGTGACATCCTTTTATATATTTGAACATGGCTATCATATCACCCCTTAACCTCCTCTTCTCCAGGCTAAACATGCCCAGCTCCCTTAGCCGTTCCTCATAAGGCATCGTTCCCAGGCCTTTGACCATTTTGGTTGCCCTCCTCTGGACACGTTCCAGTTTGTCAGTGTCCTTCTTGAACTGTGGTGCCCAGAACTGGACACAGTACTATATTTTGTTGTTGTTGTTTAGTCATTTAGTCGTGTCCAACTCTTCATGACGCTATGGACCAGAGCATGCCGGCCACTGCTGCTTTCAATATCTATATTTAGGTTTCTATTTATTTCTATTGATTTATATCCTGCTGTCCCCCAAGGAGAACGTGGGTCTCAAAAGCAGCCCTGTGAGGTAGGTAAGGCTGAGAGACAGTGACTGACTCAAGATCGCCAAGTGAGCTTCAGACCTGGGTGGGGACTCCCAACCCCAGACTCTTGCTACTTAGTAGAACACTATAACCACTGTAGCCCACTGGCTGTCCATAGTAACATGTCTAAGCCCCTTTGAGTCCAAATGAGTAAAGTAGCACAGCATCATTGAACCCCACCATGCAGCCATCTTCACCACACACAAAATCTTCCTGTGTTCTGTGCCAAATATAGCTGCTTCCCCTTATTTCTGCTTCCCCTTATTTCTTCAGCAGGGACACCGCCCAACGGGATTATGATACTCGAGGCAGCTGTCTCAGTCTGCCTCATGGGTGGGCTAGCCCTGTTCTGAGTAGATACTGGACTCAGCTATACAGCTGCAAATATAACGTGTGTCTTAAGTGTATTATACACATGTGACACTAGATGACGCTGGTGAGCTAATGGCAAAGTCCATTTACATATTAAAACGTTTTTTATATGTAATTTTTTATATATGTGTAGATTCAGCCATGGTTAGGATTGCACTGCGAATAGTAAAAAACAACAGTCCTAATGATGTTTACTCAGAAGCGAGTCTTATCGCATTAAATGCAACTCCATGCAACCAGTCACTGTGATAACATTATAAAGCATGTCTGAGAACTTGGAAGTAATGTTCTCCGCATTTCCACTTCACTTTGCTTTTTTCTTCAGTCCTCCTGAAAATTCATCAGTGTTCTAGTGCGAATTTTCTACAAATATGCACTTTTTTGCATGCAAATTACCCTGTGAACATTTCTGCAAAGCAATTCTCCCTAATAGAGTGCATTTTTGTGTGCCACTTACATGCACATTTCCCCCCAGAATATGCAATTTTCTACATATTGCTTGGCTGAAGAACTGCACTGCAAAATTCAAAGAAGTACACATTTTGGAGGATCTTCAATTTGGGAAAAGCACAAATTAGGCAAGTTTGCCTTTCGATGCAAACTGAATGAGAATTCTTCCCCGTCCCTAAGTGAGAAGGAATAAGCAAACATGTTTGCAAGGTGTGCCTAAATAAAACTGAAACAGCGAGGCTTTGTTTTGCTTTTTGACGAGGCTAAAAATGTTCGTGAATAACTCTGGGCCATCTCAGCCGAGATGAGACAGACATCTGTCAGCAAAAAGAGAGAGAGAGAGAGAGCTCACACTCCCATTGCCAGAGTGAGCCTGAATAGCGGGCCATAAAGAGCATTGCTTTTGCGTGTTGAGGATAATTGTCTTGGGACTCTTCCATGCACACACAAAAAGGAAGAAAGCCCAGCCCATCCCTTTTCGAGGAAAGATGAGTCACGAGGAAAAGAGCGGGGTCAATGGCCCTTCGTCAAGGTTAGGAGCCTACAAACACCTGCTTGTTCTCACACAACACCTGCTCGCGGGGACAACAAAACAGGTAGGGCTTTTTTGACCCGAAGAGAGTCGCAACCTCATTCACGATTTTAACGAAAGGAAATGAAAGGGAGGCTCTCCCCCCTCCCGCCTCCAAGAGGCCCCCAAAGGTCAAGTTTCCTCCCCTCCCCCCTCCCAGCATTGTACTTCTGAAAATACTAATTGGAGCCTTCAAGAATCCCAGGTGTCCGTTCACTCTGGCACTAATTGAAAGCCAAGGAAATGATGCCTAAAGTGAAGTTGGTCCTCGTAGAAGAAGCCAACCCCTTTTCTTCCTCTGCCTCTTTTTCCCCCGTCTTTCTCTCTCTCCCATTGTGTCCCTTTCGGCCAAAGGAATAGAATGAAATAATCTATAGATCAATAGATGTTCCTTCACACTCTCTCTCTCTCTCTCAGCTGCACACACACATGGAAAAGTTGTTAATTTTCTTTGGGATACAGTTTTCAGAGCACGCAACGTCCCCATTTAAACGTATGGCATCTTCTCCCAGCAAGGCGAATAACTGTCCAGGAGATATTTACGGTGACCCCAAAAAATGTAACCCTACCAGACCAATGTGGCTATCAGTTCCAGGTTTGTTTGTTTATCTGTTATGATATTTTAAAGCATTTCCATTTAAGAGAGAGAGAGAGTCCCAGCGAGGTACGCAAAAATAACATGGGCAAATAAAACAGAATCGTGGCAGGGGGTGATTTGAAAGCAGACGAAACTGGGAACAGGTGGACGCAGGAATTCAGAAATAAAAGGTGGGAGAGAAAGGCAATCAGTGAAATGTAAATGATACAGAAATGGCAATTGCATCGCAGGGGTAAATGTATGAATGAAGACTTCTTGCATTCACTGGAGATGGCGTGGCGCAAAGGAGTTAAACAGTTACTGGAAAATGCAGCCCACTTTATGCGAAAGTGTAAACATTTTACAAACAGAAATTGCGAATAAACAGGTTTTTTATATGCATACAGTTTTAATTCTATCAGTGTTTAATTGTATTCTAATTATCCTTCTATGTTTTAGCCATTCTTGGTTTTTGCCAGGGCTCCACTGCTTGTTGACTTCAAAGCCTAAGGCTGTGTGGCTCAAAAGGTAGATTTGCTTAGAATTGAGTTGGTGTTCTTCATCATTATTGGAGTCAGGGAGGACCATAGCTCAATGGCAAAGCACATGTGTTGCATGCAGAAGATCCCACCTGTGACTCCCAGCATCTCCTCTGGCAGACGGCAGAAAAGTTATCTTGCTTGAGAACCTGGAGAGTTGCTGCCAACACCGGGCCAGGTGGGCCAATGGTTTGACGCAATAAAAGGCAGATTTATTTAGGCCATCTTGGTGGTGAGTCCTGGAAGACCTGCTCCCTGCCTTGCAGGTCTTTTCCCACCTGGCCTGGGAGAGCACGGCCTGGACTGACTCCAACTACAAAAGCTGAGGCTACTGAACTGTCTCTTGGGCTATAACTTCCTTTTGCTGACACTTTGCCTCAAGAATCTCTAGGGGGCAAAGTAAGTCCATGAGGATATTCTTCCCAGGTCCATCTAGCCAGCATCTGGATTCCCACAGAAGCTTCTGGAAAGCCTACCAGCAGCTGGAACTAGCTGACCAACCACCATATTTTTGCTAGTTAACAAACGTTGCCTTTAATCTGGGGCCTCTAACCATTTCAGCATTAGCCAAGGGCCGATTGCCTCTGCCTTTCCACTTGATTAAGTTGCACGGGAGGTCAGAATATTTCTGGAGACACTTAGAGGACGCCTCCAGTCGCAATGCGAAGCGCCGGTTGACCTCTGTGTCTCGCCCGCTGTAAGCGGCGAGTCTTGCCTGCCACTCAGTCCTGTCCTACCTGGTTATGTTTGAGGCAGATCAACAGTTTGCATAATGCGGTGCTAACTGCCGCTTGCAGAGGGAGATTTAAGGCCGTCTAAAATTGGGAGTGACAGCCTGATTTCACCACAACCTGAGATGTGGCAACCCAGCATTGCTTGCACATTGGAAAAGGGGAGGAAGTTCCTGTTTGCTGATAGCAGGGCTCAGATATCACTCCACCAGGAGTGGGGAACCTAGAGGGGGTCGCATGCCGGTGATGGAAAGGCCCAGAACTAGAAATATTGGGCATGGCAATTGTGGTTACTTCTGCGTTTTTACAGGAGGGGACGTGGGTGGCGTTAAACCACAGAGCCTAGGACTTGCCGATCAGAAGGTTGGCGGTTCAAATCCCCGTGACAGGGTGAGCTCCCATTGCTCAGTCCCTGCTCCTGCCAACCTAGCAGTTCGAAAGCATGTCAAAGTGTAAGTAGATAAATAGGTACCACTCAGGCGGGAAGGTAAATGGCGTTTCCGTGCGCTGCTCTGGTTAGCCAGAAGCAGCTTAGTCATGCTGGCCACATGACCCAGAAGCTGTACGTCGGCTCCCTTGGCAAATAAAGCAAGATGAGCGCCGCAACCCCAGAGTCGTCCGCGACTGGACCTAATGGTCAGGGGTCCCTTTACATTTACCTTTACATTCCAGACAGACCAAAGTCAGAGGTCTGCATAGGCTAGCAAGAAACGTTAATTCAACGTGCTTGGGGAGGGACAGTCAAGGGTGTTTTCCAGAGAGAGGGGTGTGACCTGAGGAAATTCTGGAGAGGTGGATGTTGTGGCCAAGAGAGTCACACTGCCACAGCTTGAGGTTCCTTAACCCTGGGTTTGGGGATGGAGCCTGCCAGTATGGCAGGTAACTCTAGCATGCACAATAAAGCTGATCGCTGAAAGATTTAGGACATTCAGGGGGGAAGGAAGCATTTATTTCTAGAGCACATAACTTATGGAACTCACTGCGACAAGGTATAATGCTAGGGAATATTGCGGAGGTTGTTGAGGACTGGGAAAGCAAGCTGGCACTCCTGCAAGCAGGTTGGGTCTGCTCACCTGGTGCATTTGATGGCATGAGAAGAAGAGCCTCCTAGATCAGGCCAGTGGTCCTATCTAGTCCAACATCCTGCTCTCGCAGGAGCCAATCAGATGCTCCCGAGAAGCCTGCAAGCAGGACCTGACCGCAACAGCAACTGCCCTTTCCCGTGTCAGCAGGGGGCGTTCTGGCCCCTGCGTCTGCTGTCCCGGCTTCCGTGGCGTGCCCCCTGGCAACCAACCAATCAATCGGGCGGAAGCTGAGGGGGCGGGGTTTAGCTGCTCAAATGCGGCCATGGCAGCATTGCCCTCTCATTGTGCTACTGGGTTTCATCAGATCACCCACCCACCCTCCCCTTAGTGCATTTCTATGTTTTTGCCCTTGCTATGGACCTGTGGTTGGTTGTCCAAGGGGCCTGGTAGGAATTTTTATCCAACTGGCAAATTGGCACCAGCCATTTGATTTTTCGCCTAAAGGAAAAGGTAAAGGGACTCCTGACCATTAGGTCCAGTCATGGCCGACTCTGGGGTTGGGGCGCTCATCTTGCTTTATTGGCTGAGGGAGCCGGCGTACAGCTTCTGGGTCATGTGGCCAGCATGACTAAGCCGCTTCTGGCAAAGCAGAGCAGTGCACAGAAACGCCGTTTACCTTCCGGCCGGAGCGGTACCTATTTATCTACTTGCACTTTGACGTGCTTTCGAACTCCTAGGTTGGCAGGAGCTGGGACCAAGCAATGGGAGCTCACCCTGTTGCGGGGATTTGAACTGCCGACCTTCTGATCAGCAAGTCCTCGGCACTGTGGTTTAACCCACAGCGCCACCTGCATCCTGGTTTTTCACCTACCTTGTATCAAATCGTCACAACTTTTTGGGTATTGGCAGTTAGGCATTGGAATATGTTTGTGTATTGGAGGGCGTACAGCTTCCAGGTCATGTAGCCAGCATGACTTCCAGGTCATGTGGCCAGCATGACTAAGCCACTTCTGGCGAACAAGAGCAGTGCATGGAAACGCCGTTTACCATCCCGCCAGAGTGGTACCTATTTATCTACTTGCACTTTGACGTGCTTTCGAACTGCTAGGTTGGCAGGAGCAGGGACCAAGCAACGGGAGCTCACCCCATTGCGGGGATTCGAACCGCCGACCTTCTAATCAGCAAGTCCTCGGCACTGTGGTTTAACCCACAGCGCCACCTGCATCCTGGTTTTTCACCTACCTTGTATCAAATCGTCACAACTTTTTGGGTATTGGCAGTTAGGCATTGGAATATGTTTGTGTATTGGAGGGCAGGGTGTGGCCATCACCTACCCCTCCACTTTTGGGTATTCCATTAAAGGAATCCGGCAGTTGTGGTTCCTGTCCAAGGCCCTTGCTGGCTAGGGCCATGGCACGACCCCCGGCGACATCAGGGGGAGTTTCCAGCAGTATTTGCATCAACAAGCTCCTCCTACTGGTGGTTGACCCGTGATAGACTCACCCCTCCACGAGGAGGTGGAGTCACGCTCTGTTGTTTTAGCCAGTGCCTAAGCCAATACCACTCACATGCTGTAATCAATAAAGTTGTGGCCTTTTTTTTTTAGCCCATTATACTGCGTCTTTTTGTCTTCCTTCTCCACAAGCGGGTGGTGGGTCCTCAGCTCACAAACTGGTATTCTGGAACATTTGCTGCTTCCAACCATGGAATCAGTGTGAATGGGTGGAGATTCTTGACCGGCTGAGAAAGCCTAGCAGCCAGGTGATTGCAGAGATCCAATCCTCTGAGTTGACTGAGCCAACAGAGGGCAACCCTGTCCCGATCGCCAGCGACGCTCACGCAAGCAGCTGGCTCACATTAACAATGGTGAGTTCAGGAGAGGCGGCGGGGCGGAGGAATCGCCCTCCTGCTCCCAGCCATGCCCTTTCACACTGGAAAGTATGCAGAGCCGGCTTTCTATAGGCACCACTCCAGCCTCTCCCAGGTGTCTCCATTTTACTCAGGCTTGCAGATCAAGTCTCCACTGACATGTCTCAGCTGGCCCTGCCTCGCCAGACATGCCGATCAATTAACAAAGGGATTTTTTTTCCCCCTTCCCCTTCTTGTCTTTCCTTCCCAGCCCTGCCCAGAATGCTCTTAGCCCGCTGTGGGTTTTCTTTGTCCAGGACGCTTCCAGTCCAACTGTGCTGAGTTTCTGATAAGGCAGAATCCAATTCCTTAAATGCAATGAGTGCTGAGGCCCAGCAATTCTAAAAGAGGAGGCTGGAACTCTGCCTTAGGCCAAGGCAGATGGCTGCAACTAGGTAAATAGTATACCTGAAGAAGCGTCTCCACCCCCATCGTTCTGCCCGGATGCTGAGGTCCACGCCGAGGGCCTTCTGGCGGTTCCCTCACTGCGAGAAGCAAAGCTACAGGGAACCAGGCAGAGGGCCTTCTTGGTAGTGGCGCCCGCCCTGTGGAACGCCCTTCCATCTGATGTCAAAGAGATAAACAACTATCTGACATTTAGAAAACATCTGAAAGCAGCCCTGTTTAGGGAATGTTTAATGTTTGATATTTTATTATGTTTTTAATATTCTGTTGGGAGCCACCCAAAGTGGCTGGGGAAACCTGGCCAGATGGGCGGGGTACAAATAAATAATTATTATTATTATTATTATTATTATTATTATTATTATTATTATTATTATTATTAAATACTGTTGACGTCAGATTTCCCCAGCCTGGCACTAACCTCCAAGTATAGTTGGACTACAACTCCCATCGTCCCCAGCGAGCAAGGCCAAGGATGATAGGAGGTTTTTTTTTTGTCTTTTTTGTATAAATTTTGAAAGGTTAATAAATATTTTTTTAAAAAAAAGGATGATAGGAGTTGTAGTCCAAAGGATCTGAAACATCCAGCCAATGGAGCAAACTTGTTTTCCCCTGCTCTGGAGGGCAGGACTTGAACCAATGTTTTCAAGTTGCAAGAAAGGTGATTTCCGCTCAACATCAGGAAGAAATTTCTGCCAGTAGGAGCTGCTCGACAGGGAAATGGTCTCCCTCATGAGGTTGTGGACTCTCCTTCCTTGGAGGTTTTTAAGCAGAGATTGGATGACCATCTGTCATGGATGCTTTAGTTGAGGTTCCTACATTTCAGGGGGTTGGATTAGATGATCCTCAGGGTCCCTTCCAAGTCTATAATTCTATTTTAAATTTATATACCACCCTTCATCTAAATACCTCAGGGTGGTTCATATCTCAGGGAGGTTCGTATTAAACATGGGGCCTTCTTCGTGCAAAAGAGACGCCCGGCCACTGGTTACAACTCTTCCCCAAAAGCATAGGAATACAGTGGTACCTCGGGTTAAGTACTTAATTCGTTCCGGAGGTCTGTTCTTAACCTGAAACTGTTCTTAACCTGAAGCACCACTTTAGCTAATGGGGCCTCCCGCTGCCGCTGCGCCGCCAGAGCACGATTTCTGTCCTCATCCTGAAGCAAAGTTCTCAACCTGAAGGACTATTTCTGAGTTAGAGGAGTCTGTAACCTGAAACGTCTGTAACCTGAAGCGTATGTAACCCGAGGTATCACTTTATAGGCAGCTGTCTTACACCCAGGCAGACCATTGGCCCATTTAGGTCAGTATCACCTATTCTGACTGGCAGCAGCTGTCCAGCATTTCAGACTGAGGGTTCTCCCAACCCTACTGGGCTCTGGCAGCAGTGGCAGACTTTGGGCTTTGAAATTTCAGCAGCGCCTTGTGCAATGCCAAAATTTGGCATGCTCCCCCGTCTCTCACCTTCCATTGTTTGTCATTGTTGTGGCCCCCCCTGTGGTGCCCGCCCGGCTCTGCGCCCAGTGCAGGCGAACTGGTCCCACTCACTGAAATCCACCTCTGCTGGCTGTGAGCTACAGCCCTTCCGATTATCCTGCCCACGTGTTACCTCACTTCCCCCATTGCGCTCCTTCCTTCGCTGGGTCCCAGCCACTGTTTCCCTTCCTATTTTCTTGTCTACACTTAACCTAATTTTATCAAAATATATTGTTCGCACCTATCCAGCCTACAGGCTTCCATGGCAGCAAACAAAAAAATGTTAAAAATCACAAGGTAACAAAAATGTGTGCAATTTCAAGGGAAAACAGTGTGGCTTTTTAAAATAAAAATAAAAAAACCTAATATAATAAATAGTCATCTATGTGTCGGCAATGAATTCTGCTTGAAAATTTGCCAGGATCTAAAATCTGCCTGTTGGGTAGTTGCATTAGCAATGAGGAGGCAAGGAGAATAAGAGGAAATACTATTCAAAAAGTTAATAAAGAATGGTCAGTCTTCAAAGAATATCTTAAAAATTATACGGGGAATGTTTATAGAGTTAAGTTTGGAAACAAAGTATAAAGAGAAGACTTGGAAGTCAAATATCTGTGGTGTATAAGTCGGATATGTAGGTATGTAGGGTATGTATTATATGTAATGTATGTAATGTAATGTAATGTAATGTAATGTATTTGTTAAGTTCTATGTAAATTCACCCGGTGCTATACCAGCTGCACTGGCTCCCGGTGGAGTACAGGATCAGGTTCAAGGTGCTGGTTTTAACCTTTAAAGCCCTATATGGCCTAGGACCCTTGTACCTACGGGACCACCTCTCCTGGTATGTCCCACAGAGGACCTTACGGTCTTCAAACAAAATCATCTTGGAGATCCCGGGCCACAGGGAGGTTAGGCTGGCCTCACCAGAGCCAGGGCTTTTGCGGCTGTGGCCCCTATCTGGTGGAACGCTCTGTCACAAGAGACTAGGGCCCTGTGGAACTTGACATCTTTCCGCAGGGCCTGCAAGACAGAGCTGTTCCACCAGGCCTTTGGCCAGGGCACAGCCTGACCCCCTCCTTCTGTACTCCTCATAGAACTCTAGCCCAATGGTTGCCATTAATTTGATTCTGAATTGATTTTAGAATGAATTGATTTTAGAATGTATTTCAATTAATTGATTGTGATTTTATGTAAACTGTGTTACTTTTATTGTTGTTAGCCACTCTGAGCCCGGCTTCGGCTGGGGAGGGTGGGATATAAATAAACATTTATTATTATTTTTATTATTAATGCCACAGGTTATTCCTTGGAAGCCCATTCTCAGTGGATGATCTAAATGCACCCCAGTTTACCTACCCGTTCCTTAAGGGAAGAGATGAGGGGCGTGTGAATTGCATTTTGTCCACATTTTAATAGTCTTTTTCTAGTGTGTTAGGGATAAAGGGGTATGGGGTATTAGGGGAGGGGTGGTACTTCTGGTGGGGGACATGTCATGCTCCATCTGAGGTTTGTCCACCTTTGGTCCCCACCCTGGACTCAGCTCTCACCTGTGTCTCCTAGAAGGTGTCAGCATGCGACAGCGACCACACCCCAGGAAACGGCTTCGGGTGGCCTGCTAAACCAGGTGAGGGTAGCCAATGGGTTGCAAACAGTTGGCTAGTTAGGGACTCCCCCTGCCTAAGAAGACAGGCTCCAGCCCACTGAGCAAATGAGACCAATAGCGGGTCCAACGATCAAGAAGGTGGTTTCTGCATGGGTTTAGAGGGAAGCGAGGGGCAGATGGGGCTTGTGAACCTGGGAAGGGAGCCCATCTAGGAGAAGGAAAACTCTCATCCTAAACCTCCTCTGCCTTGTGGGACATCTTGGGGAGAAGAAAGGGTTAAGGAGTAAATCCAGAGTGGAGTCCCTAAGATGGTTGGACGGTGCCTTGTATGCTTCTTTCCAGCAACTCCTGCGGCCAAGCTGGTGTCAAACGTCTTGCTCTACTTTCCACATCAGCGAAGCCGAGAGGGGGAGCTTGGTGTCTGGGCAGCCCAGGACCTCCAGACACGCTGCCCAGGCTTCCACCCTAGGAGATCACTTCAATGCTGTTAACACAGCAGTTTGGCTTCACCTCCAAAGGCACACTCCACTGTCTCTAGAGACAGAAAGACTCCAACAGTCACTGCTGCTTCCTGGGCGTATAGAAGGGACACCGCCTCTCCTGTCCTCGTCCCGCCTCCCCAACCTGCAAACTTGCAACTTAAGGGGAAGTTTCAGCTGCACATCACAACCTAATTGTCGATTGACAGTTCCATCCACCCATCGTATGTCTTTCTCTTTGATGTGGATTAAGCTTCAGTTTGCTCTTTCTGAACCAGCACCTGGCAAGCAGATCTCTTAGTCTTTGTATGACAAGAAGCATGAAGCAAGGCCATGACAGTTACCTCTAGGCCTCCTGTGGAATCAGGTAATGCTTCAGATATCCTGGTCCCAGATGATTTAGGGCTTTAAAAGGCAAAAAGCAACATTTTGACCCGGGGTGGGGGTGCCCGAAAACTAACTGAGAGTCAGTAGTATTGGTGAAGTATAAGAAATAAGCCACTTGGCTAATACCCATAAATATTCTGGTGACCAGGGGCAAATGAAGGCTAACCGATACCTGGGGCAGGGCAAAGCACCGGCTACACACGCGTTGCGCCGCTACGTACGACACATGTGTGGTGTCACACATAATAATAATAATTTATTATTTATACCCCGCCCATCTGGGTGGGTTTCCCCAGCCACTCTGGGCAGCTTCCAACACAATATTAAAATACAGTAACGCACCAAACATTAAAAGCTTCCCTATAGAGGGATGCCTTCAGATGTTGTCTAAAAGTCTGGTAGTTATTGTTCTCTTTGACATCTGGTGGGAGGGCATTCCACAGGGCGGGTGCCACTACCGAGAAGGCCCTCTGCCTGGTTCCCTGTAACTTGGCTTCTCGCAGTGAGGGAACTGCCAGAAGGCCCTTGGTGCTGGACCTCAGTGTCCAGGTAGAACGATAGGGGTGGAGACGCTCCTTCAGATATACTGATATACACATGTACGGCGTCGCCACATATACCATATGCATCCAACACCATGCATGCATTGTACATAGGGGTTTGCCGCCAGCACCGCTTGAATACCGTACGGATGGTGGTGGATCTTCTGCTCACGGCTGCAGCCACAAATGGAGGATCCTGTATGGGCAGCTGCAGCAGTGCAATGGCTGCTCGCACCCCTGCGCCCAGGGGAGACAGGGCGAGCATTCCTCAGGGTGCCTTCTTGTCACCCCCTCCAGACATGGCATCCGTGGCACACCATTCCCCCCCCCTTGCGACGCCACTGCCGGTGGCCATATTATATGCAACAAAGGCCGTTTCCACACTTCAGTTTCTGCAGTCCCAAAGTAAATGCCATTTCCTTTGTGTGTGTTTTCCCTTTTTAACCAGTTTCAAAGAAATCCTTGTAACAAAGTGTTTGTGTGTGTGTGTGTGTGTGTGTTTATATATGCATGCCTTACCTAAATCAGCAGGACCTTCCCATATTTAATAATTTGATTCAGAACGCAAGTCGTATCAAAGAGCAAAATATTCAACATTGTTAATTCAGTTTTGCAAAATATATTCTTAATTTAAAAAATGATTTTGCTCCAAGTGGTAGTGTAGTAATAAAGCAGTTATTGACCAGCTCTTATTGATTGCTCAGCCCCGGGCAAAGTACACTGACCTTGCTCACTCTCTTATTGCTTACATTTTCCCTGGCCTTCTTCATCTATGCCCGCTCAATAATATTATTATGAATGTATATTTTTAGCAAAAACTCTCTGTTACGAGGTTAGGACTTGGTAGTGATTTCCCTTTCTTCTCCCGGACCCTGTGTCATTCTCTGAGGTCCACAGCAAAGCTGCGGGAGAGGTGAATAGACCACAGCAATGAGAATTCAGCGCTTTCCTGAGGACCACATCTCTCAAGTTTCTAGTCCCTCAGAAAGTTGCAGAGGGGAGGACAATTCATGCTCCCACTTTCCCTTTTGGTGAATGCTGTTCCTCCTATCTCTGTCCCGAGGGACTCCTGTTCCCTCAGAAATCACCAATCACTCTCCCTAGCTACCCCTCAAGCCTGCAACTGCTTCTCGGATGACCTACATGGGGACAACCTCCCTCCCACTTTCACAAAACCTTTAGTTTCACTCAGGAGCAGGGAACCTTCTTCCACTTGAGAGCCACATTCCCTTCTAAGCAACATCCACAGGCAAAACATGTGACTTTGGACAGGAGACTACACAAATTCAGATGTCTAGACGCATGGATGGCCTGTCCCATTTCGCCACCTGGGGTGATATAGGAAGGGGCCACCCTGCGGCCGAAGACTCCCTTACCTGGGTCATAGAATCATAGAAATGTAGAGTTGGAAGGGACCCCAAAGCTCATCTAGTACAACCCCTTGCAATGCATGAATTACAGGTAAAGCATCCCTGAGAGATGGCCACCCAACCTTTGCTTAAAGACCTCCAAGGAAGGAGAGTCCACAATCTCCTGAGGGAGACTGTTCCACTGTCAAACAACTCTCACTGTCATAAAGTTTTCCCATATGTTTAGTCGGAATCTCCTTTCTCGTAACCTGAAGCCATTGGTTCGAGTCCTGCCCTCCAGAGCAGGAGAAAACAAGCTTGCTCCCTCTTTTTGGAGTTCAGCCTACACTCGAGTAGGACCCTGGCAGAGACACATACCCGACTGGCATGTTCTCTCCCTCCTGGTTGATCTTTCGGGAGCTTCATAAGCTTTCTTCAGCCCAAACATCACAGCGACTGATGCCAACCGACACCGGCACACTTAGGGATCTGCAGAGTTTGCGCAACTTGCGTGAGACAAACCTCAGCAACTCAGCATTTTGGCTAATCTACTTTATTTACATATAAGCACACACGGAGCACTGCAACATGGCTCCCCCTCTCTCTAGCATCAGACAGCAAAGAGAAAAAAAACAAAGGACAATAATCCCACTTCACCGAACACAGTAACACAAACATCCTGTCTCCATCACTTCCCACTTTGTGGAGTCAAAACATGTACCGTCATGTGATAGACAAAAATCCCATGACTGCAATCACAGAGCAGGAATTCTAACACCTCTTCCATGTGACAGTGCTTGAGATATGTGAAGATGGCTATCGCATCTCTTCTCAGTCTCCTCTTTTCCAAGCTAAACATACCTAGCTCCTTCAACTGCTCCTCATCAGGCTTGGTTTCCAGACCCTTGATCATCTTGGTTGCTCTCCTCTGCACCCGTTCCAACTTGTCAACATCCTTCTTAAATTGTGGTGCCCAGAATTGGACACCGTATTCCAAGTGTGGTCTGACTGAGGCAGAATAGAGTGGTCATGCGACAGTGACATGTTCCGGTGAGATCTCGTGAGATTTAATGAGATCTCGCAGAGCACGCAAGATCTCATGGGAACTGCCACTGCTGCTGCTTCTCTACCGACAGCAGAGACAGCAGAATTGGTGGCCAGCTGCCATCTCTTGAGGTTCTGCCGCCTGAGGCAGCTACCTCAGCCTGCCTCACAGTCAGGCGGGTCGTCTTTATGCACACATAATAACAAAGTAAGAGTCCTGCTGGATCAGGCCAATGGCCTATCTAGTCGATCACCCTGTTCTCACAGCACCACCCAGATGCCTGTGAGAATCCAGCAAGCAGGATTTGAACGCAAGAACACGCTCACCTCCTATGGTTTCCAGCAAGTGATATTCAGAAGCATTACTGGCAAAGGTCCGTATAGTTAAAGCTAAGGTTTTCCCAGTAGTGATGTATGGAAGTGAGAGCTGGACCATCAAGAAGGCTGATCGCCAAAGAATTGATGCTTTTGAATTCTGGTGCTGGAGGAGACTCTTGAGAGTCCCATGGACTGCAAGAAGATCAAACCTCTCCATTCGGAAGGAAATCAGCCCTGAGTGCTCACTGGAAGGACAGATCCTGAAGCTGAGACTCCAATACTTTGGCCACCGCATGAGAAGAGAAGACTCCCTGGAAAAGACCCTGATGTTGGGAAAGATGGAGGGCACAAGGAGAAGGGGATGACAGAGGACGAGATGGTTGGACAGTGTTCTCGAAGCTACCAGCATGAGTTTGACCAAACTGCGGGAGGCAGTGGAAGACAGGAGTGCCTGGCATGCTCTGGTCCATAGGGTCACAAAAAGTCGGACACGACTAAACAACTAAACAACAACAACCACAACTGTCACACCCAATATGTTGTACCTACTTAGGTCTGGATGGTGGTCAGCGTGTCTTAGTCTCCTAATTTATTTATTTTTCCATTTCATTTCTCTACTGCCTTGTATTTTTAAGAAGAAATCTCAAAGCAGTTCACAACACAGGGAAACATCAAATAAAACAATCTGGAGTAAAACATTACTGAAGAAAGTCAGATCTAATGTAAACGTTCAAAGCAAAATCATTAACAGGGAAATAAAATGGTAATCTTAAAGCTTCAAAATAAAACACTACAAAGAAGGTCAGCTACAGAATGCGCATTTAACAAAACAAAGTTAACGCACACAAAAGCTTAAACGTTTTGAAAGAAAGCGTTACTGAAAAAAGGTCAAATATAGAATGCACGTTACAACAGCATAATCAACGAGAGATTAAAATATTATCATAAGCACAGAATGTATCTGTTGCTGCCAACCCTGCCAAAGGGGGTTCAGAGCTGATGGCGGCTGTGGAAGCCAAGATTCTACCATTCTACCATATGTGGTGGATGTGCAAGATAACAAAAGCATATTGGGAAATGATTTATAATGAGTTGAAAAAAATGTTTAGAATAACTTGGGGGGGCGGAATTTAGGTCCAGAAATACGAAAGAAGCAGAAAAGACTGTTTGTGTACGCAACGACAGCTGCGCGGATACTTCTTTAAAAAAAATTTAATAATTTCTTTTCTCAAAACAAATATCCAATATTATTTTTAAACATACATTTTCCAATTTCCCCCTCCCTGTTGACTTCCCTCAACTACCATTTCTAATTTATTACTTCAGATGATTCATTCTGCTGTTTATATACGATATTATGTTACCACATTGTTATACTTCTTGTTCTCTGTAAATAAAATTGTAAATGTTTATTTAAATCCTGTCAGCGAGACAATTTCTTTCTGTTGTTTCTGCAAATATATTGTAAAGGGTTCCCATTGTTTTTCAAAGTCACAATTGTCCTTTTCACGCAGTTTGTCCATTGACTTTGCTAACTCTGTGTAGTTCATCAACTTTTCTTACCATTGTGCTTTTGATGGTACTTCTCCTGTCTTCCAATTTTGAGCTATTAAGATTCTTGCCGCTGTTGTAGCATACATGAATAATGTCCTTTTTTTCTTTCGACAACTCTTGTCCTAAAATTCCTAAGAAAAAAGCTTCTGGTTTTTTGACAAATGTTATTTTAAACCATTTTTTTTAATTCATTGTATATAATTTCCCAAATTTTAAAAATAATCTTGCACTCCCACCACATATGATAAAATGTACCTTCCCCTTCTTTATGCCTCCAACAATTCTTTTGTTCTGTTCTATACATTTTTGCCAGAGATGAAAGGAAGACAAAGTCCCTACCAGAGAAGAATGGTTAATAAAGATGATGGACTATGTCGAAATGGCGAAAATGACCAGGAAGATCAGAAACCAAGAAGATAATAAATTTAATAAAGAATGGGGGAAATTTATAAGTTACTTAGAAGAACACTGTAAACAATTAAAAACATTGGCAGGGTTACACTTTGTTACCGGAAAAATCCGAGGGCTCCCTTGGACAAAATAAAGACACCAACCAGGATAACTTGGAGCAAAACAGCAGCCTGTAGGCTTGGCCTTTATTGAACTGTTGCAACAGGGTGTTCCCCTCACTTGCAGGAGAGAGGAAAGACCCAGAAAGATGGTGTGCAAGACCTTATAAAAACTTTTGAAATTCCCATCCTTTAGGTCAAGCCCACCCCCAGAAACATCATGCATACATTACAGAAAGGAGGGGTTGAGGGAGGAGTTGTGGTGGTAACCTGAGTCTCCTGTCACCTGGCTGGTTCCTCCTTTCCCCCCTCCCCATGAGTCACTTCCAGGAGACAAAGGGGAGTTGGCAGTTTCCTGCCCCCAGAGGGAAGATCTGATCATTGTCCTTTGTTTCAGTCCATGCTGAATCCACTCCCATATGCAAGTTCTTTGTGATCTTGATGGTCTTCTGTCTAGGACCATCAGGGTTGGCATAGCAACTGGGCAGGGCTCCTGTGGATGTGCTGGGATGGTGAAGGGATTATGGCTGACCAGAACCAAGCCACCCCCCTTTGATAGTCCTTGTCATATGGAGTAAAATAAAAATGGAACAGTGCAAATCCGATGTATGGTTGATTTTTCTATGAATTTATAACAGAAGTGTGGCATATGTAGTGTGTGAGTGTGAGTGTGAGTGTGTGAAGTTTGTGCAAACTGAATGATTGGGGTGGGGGGTTCCTGCTACAACTTGCAATGTAACAAGAACTATGGTAAGAGCTGAGTTTTATGGAAATATGGAGAACATAAAAGGCAGGGATCAGGTCTTCTGGAACACACAGCCAAGATGTTCTAATGCTCTTATGCAAGTGTGAAATGTGCACTGTACGTGGGGCTGCCCTTGAGACTGACCCAGAAACTCCAGCGGGTGCAGAATGCAGCAGCAAGACTCCTTACAGGATCCTCGCCACGGGATCACACTCACCTGGTGCTATATCAGCTGCACTGTCTCCCGGTGGAGTACAGGATCAGGTTTAAGGTGCTGGTTTTAACCTTTAAAGCCCTATACGGCCTAGGACCCTCGTACCTACAGGACCACCTCTCCCGGTATGTCCCACGGAGGACCTTACGGTCTTCAAACAAAAACATCTTGGAGGCCACAGGGAGGTTAGGCTGGCCTCAACCAGAGCCAGGACTTTTTCGGCTGTGGCCCTGATCTGGTGGAACGCTCTGTCACAAGAGACTAGGGCCCTGCGGGACTTGACACCTTTCCGCAGGGCCTGCAAGACAGAGCTGTTTCACCAAGCCTTTGGCCAGGGCACAGTCTGACCCCCTCTTTTGGCAACCTTCACAGAACTCTAGCCCAATGGTTGCCACTAATTGGATTTGAATTGATTTTAGAGTGAATTGGTTCTAGAATGCTGTGTTGCTTTTGTTGTTGTTAGCCGCTCTGAGCCCAGCTTTGGCTGGGGAGGGTGGGATATAAATAAATGTTGTTGTTGTTGTTGTTGTTGTTGTTGTTATTGACCACGCTCCCATGGCACCCACTTAACAAAGCTTTTCACGATTCTCTCTTGAAAGTTAGGAAGGGTGCCATATACTGAGTCAAAACATAGGTCCATCCACCTCAGTTTTGTTTCCATTGATTGGCAGCAGCTCCCAAGGCTCCCCCACAGCGTTCTCTCCCAGCCCTATGGGACCTTCTGTGCATGCATTGCAGGGGGTTGGACTAGATGACCCCCCCCCCGGGTCCCTTCCAACTCTACAATTCTACTACTTTATGTTTCTGGGATTCTGCCTCTGAGCTGCAGCCTTTCTATCTTCTGGCAGAGGCACATGGCAGCTTATAACCTCCAGCCTCAGCCGGCTCTTTCTATGGAAATCCTGTAGCAAGCCCCCGAGTCCTCAGCGATGATTTTGCACAAATGATGCTATGAATAATAACAATAATTGTATCGCATTGTTATTGCTGGCCACCAAAGGGATCCTGGCTGGTGATATTATTACATGTTTAATAAAACAGTGTCAAATTTTGATTGCATCTTTTGAGCTCGGTCCTTTCTCCCGTCGCCAGCTGGCTGATGACAAAAGCGCTCTCTTTTTTTGTTTAAAAGAAATTTCAATTATCAGCCTCTGGCTGGTGCTCACCCTCCCAAAACAAGAAGGGGGCAGAGAGTGCAGAAATGGCGCTATTACGACCAATCCGTCAAGTCAGTTTGTGTCAGTGGCTTTCAACCCGAATTCCAAGATCAACTTGTCCACCACGAGACATTCTTAATTAGACAAGGTAACCATTTCTATTGCGGTTCTAAGCTTCTGTACATTTTAAATTACGCTTGTAAATTTTTAGCGGTGATGTCATTGTTCTATGCTTCTGGTAAACTGCTTTGAGGGCACTTTTTCTACAATCGAGAGGTATATAAATTGTATGAAATGAAATAAATAGTCCAGAATTTATTTCCTGCATTTATAGCCCACCTTTCTCTCTAAGGAGCTCAAGGCAGTGTTCATGTTCTCCCCGCCCCCTAATTTACGGTAATCCCCACAACATCCCTGGAGCAAATAGCTGTAGACCAAAGTTTATTGTGCAATAGGTTCAAAGAGGAAATTTAAACCCCGAGACTTTTAAAACTTTCCCACCATATCCCAGAATACAGTTCATACAGCATCATTGCTACTTCATTGCTACATCACTGACGTGTCACAAAAGGGGAGGGGTAGACAGGGGTTACACTAGTTTAACCTTGGCAAACATGTCCAGACAAGTCCTTGGTACAAGATTAGCAGATAAGCAGACATGGCAGGGCAAGACTCAGGTATAAGATTAGCATAGGCAAACACCTCTGAAGTCCCACCACCCAAAGTACAATAGAACTTCCTTTGCACGTCTGGACCCCTTGGCAAGTTTGGTGATGGAATTAGGCTTTCCTTGGCCAACAATCAGCTCAGCAATTGTCACCTCTGGGAACTTCCTGGAGTCCTTTTTCAAGGGGAAAATAGCTTTGGAATGGAGGAAACTGGCAAAGGAGTTGATTTCATCTTGTCTTTAAAGCTAGGTAACTTCCCTGAGCTGTCAAGTTGAAAGGATACATTCAGGCATAATATTTGTAACATTTAACTTTAAAGATGTGCCCCCACCCCTGTAATTTCTGTAACAGTTTGTTTGTTTGTTATTAAGGAGCCCAAGGCACCAAACAGACAAGCGATGAAACAATTAAAGCACCTTAAAAACAATTCCATGAAGATGAAGGCTGCAAAAGATCTCTACTTAACAGCCTTCTTGGAAGAGGAAGTGAAATATACTCGGAGTCGAGTGTGGATTTCATGCTCTTTATTCAGCTCATAGTAGCGAGGAATGAAAGTTCCCCCACAATATCTTCTTTATATAGATTATTTACACAATGGGCCGCATGGGATTGGCTAATTCTGGGATTCTCCTGTAGGCCAATCAGGTTGCAGATTCACTTCCACCTGGAGCTGGATTGGGTGGCTCCTGCAGACCAACCATACTGCTGCATTGTTCTAGGACCAATCAGACCTGCTGCATTCTGAATCCTATTGTTCTAGGACCAATCAGACTGCTGCATTTTGGATCCTATTCACTCAGTACATAACAGGAAGGTTTTCAACACACACCAAAGAGAAAACAGAGGCAGAGCCTGTCTGATATGCCACAGGAGGGAGTTCCACAGCGGAGGTGCCCCCACACTAAGGACCCAATCCCTATCTTATACAGAAAGGAAGACTGTGTCTGCATGAGACCCCAACCCACAAAGCCCAGTGATTGACAGGACTGAGACGTTATTTCGGGTATCCTGGCCCCAACCTGTATAGAGCTTTATTCAGCAAAACCAGCACCTTGAACCTACCTGGTAGCTACTTGGGGATCTGTCGGGGAGACAGAGCTTTATCTCATGTGCAGAGCCATCCACCTGCCCGACACCTGACATCACGATAGCATCAGGCAACCTGCATTTCCCACACAGATCATCAGCCCATTGTTGGGACTTGCAAAGTGCTATGTGAGGAGATTTGCAAACCTCGGTGATCGAGAAGAGCCTTGTTGGGTGAGGCAAAAGATTCGTCTAGCCCAACGTTGTGTTCCAACAGTGGCCAAACAGATCCCTAAAAGCAGAGCAAGAGTGTATGATCCCAATGGCATGGCGTGGGGCAGGGACACAGGGGTGGTTGCCCTGGGGTGCAAAATTTCAACACCTGGTGCTGCCTCAATACAGCTGTGCGCTTCCATTTCTGGACTCCATTGAAAAGAGCTTCTCCATGCGAACCAGGAAGTGACCTCTCCAGACAATGGAACAACTCGTCTTATCTGTGCAGCTGCGATCTCCTGGGTGACTTGGACGCTGTTAGGTCCTTGCATACACTGTTTTCCTCCCTTTTCCCTCCTCTGCATGGCCCCGGGCACTAGCAACCCACACTATGCCACTTGTATGTTCCATAAGCAGAAGCTTGGAAAGGTTTTCTGGAAAGATGTATATGTTAAGACTTCTGTGTGTGTGTTTATATGCTCCCGTGAGCACGTATGTGTTGTTTCTGTTGATAAACTCTGATAAAACCCTGATCTGTTTTCTGCTTTCAATTAGAGAGACGGTAGAGGTAGCCTTTTGTGGCTGCATCAGTTTAGTCCATATTATTATGTCCAGATGTGCTCACTGAAGCTGTGCATTATCTCTTTGATAGTGCTAAGAACTTTACAGTGGGTCACGGAAGTGCAGCTCTCAGCCAATAGATCTAATTGCAATCCTTTTATGTTCTCTGTGATTGCAGGTTCCTCCACCATCGCAAACAAATAGTAATCAACTCAACCTGTTACCTCGAGGCAGCAGTGTTAGGATGTGAAATATCAACTAGGCTGTAACAATAGGGTTGTCTTTTTAAACCCGGCCCCCCAAAAGTCACCATTATTATTATTATTATTATTTGTGTCGTTCCTCAGCTGTGATAAATGGATCACACTTGCAGGCAAGGTAGATCCTCCCAGTTCTCTCTCTTTTATGTGCAATGAAAAAATGTGTTTGTGGGTGACATGGTTTAGGTCAAATGCAGTGTAAATATTGTGCCCCACTCCTGCTACAGCAGAGTGCAGAGTGTTTGAGGACCGGGAAATTCGCAGGGAAACCAAAATGCTTGTTTACAAAGCTATTGTACTACCAACCTTACTGTATGCTTGTGAAACATGGACCACTTAGAAACGCCATCTCCAACTCCTCAAAAGATTCCATCAACAGTGGCTCCGAAAAATTTTACACATCACTTGGGAAGACAGGCAAACTAATATCAGTGTACTGGAAGAAGCAAAGATCACCAGTGTTGAAGCAATGATTCTTCAACATCAACTTGGACTGGTCATGTTCTGCAGATGCCTGATTATCATCTTCCAAAGCGACTACTCTATTCCAAACTTAAATATGGAAAGTGTAATGCTGGTGGTCAACAAAAACGGTTTAAAGACTGTCTCAAGGCAAATATTTAAAAATGTAGTATAAACAATGACAACTGGGAAACACTAGCCTGCAAGCACTCCAGCTGTAGAACAGCCTGTACCAAAGTAGTCATGGGCTTTGTAGACACTCGAACTCAGAACGCAAGGGGAAAACGTGCTAAGAGGAAGGCACGCTTGGCAAGTCCACATCATGATCAACTCCCACCCGGGAACCAATGTCCCCACTGTGGAAGGACGTGTGGGTCCAGAATTGGCCTCCACAGTCACTTACGGACTCATTGTTAAAACCATGTTTATGGAAGACAATCTTACTCAGCTACGGGTAATCGCCAAAGAAGAAGAAGAAGACAGCAGCACAGTATTAGCCATGTCACCCAGAATTCTCACTTCCAAATCTACATTTTTATAACACCATTATGCTAATGCAAACCAAACTTATATTGCACCCAGTGTCTAATCCACCCCACAAATTAGCCCATTTGTATTCCAGGGGATCGAATAGGTGCCTTCTCCCTCTCCCTCCCTCTCTCTCTCCCTCCCTCTCTCTCTCTCTCTCTCTCACACACACACACACCTCAGCCACCTGACCCTCTTCGAAACAAGAAACGTAAGGAGAAAAGAAGCCTAAATCCTGTGCTGAAAAGATGCAGCAAGCAAAATACAAAAGATTTAAGGAAATGCCCAACCATTAGGCAATGTAAAGCTGGGCTCCTTCGGACAAGCAATTTGGTACTCCATTAAAAAGTTGCAAATTGTCAGTTGTTTCATTAAGTGTTATGGACGCTGTCCGGACTGTGGGCTCCATAACACATAAGTAGAGCTAGTAAGTGAGGAAAAGAACCCATTAAGGAAGTAAGGGATACCTGGATGCTTTGGAATGGAAGGGAAGTGGCCAGGAATTGCCCCTTATGTGTGTGCATGGTTGTTTTGCAGTCTGCAGGCAAGGCTTTAACATGGATCTTATATATTCAACTGTAATAGGTCCTCAGTGGGTCTTAACATCCTCATCAAGTGATGCATCCAGTCAGTTCTGTTAATCCATTGGGATCCAGGTGTAATTCCATATCAACACTGAAGGCATGCATGGAAGAAGACCTCTTGGAGACTTCCGGGGTGGCGCCATCAGCAATGGCGGACTCCCTCTGAACTGGAGGGACTAGCTCTGCGTGAAACGGGTCTTTTCCGCTACGGCGAAGCGGGGACCCAGCTAAAAATCACATGCTAAAAATCACAGATGAAGCCTGTGACCATGGGACTCGGCGGGCACCCTTAGCACCCCCCAACCCGCAAAGGAACCCACTAACGGGCTCCAAAGTGAAGAGGGGGAAGTGGCGTGGTGCTGTGAGTCAACTGCTATTTCCATGGAGCGAAGCCGCACAGCCGTTGCCGGAGAGCGCTGCCTTTTTCCAGGGACAATTTGGCTTCTAAAATAAGCACCCGCGAGTACTTAAACTTTGAACAATCGGACTTTAAATAAGGACTTGCGAGAAGAAAGGAATTGGACTTAAAAATTTACTTTAATTTGGTACTGAAACGGGAAGGTCTAAACAGGAAGTCAGCCTTCCGTTTCTTTGTAGACAGAGTAAAGCAAAGACAACGTAAACTAGAGCTCAGAAAATTGCTTCTAAAGGATTGGCTTTCATCATTTAAAATTGTTGAACCCCCCTTCGGCAGCAGGAGAAGAAGGAGGATCTTTTTTGGACTGTTGAAAGCTGCAGAAGTGAGTTTAAAGTAAAGTAACTTTCCACTGTCCTGATCCTGGAGCGGGGTGTCAGGACTGACGTTTTGAAGCTCATTGACCAGAGACAAACGTTTTTGACAGATAGTTAAAGGAAGAGAAACATAGTGATTCCATTGTTTCCTTTTGCACTTTAAAGGAACAAATATTGGCAAAATATCTCAAAAAGGATACTTTGTTGCAAGAACAAATAGAAGTTCTCCCCCTAGAGGGAGACTGTGAAACTGTAACTAATTCCAGGGAGCTTGCAGCTGTCTCAGATTACAATCGTGGGAATGGACTTGTGACCTTGTAGGACAATGTATTCAGAGGCTCTGTTGTGTGCTCTCTGTAAAACAAGTGCCCTACTGGAACAGTTAAGTGAGAAGATGGATTTGATGACTAATGCGGCCAGAATTTTTGAACAGGCAGTGGGAAACTATGTGGAGCCCACCCAGGAATTAGATCAGGAGTGTGTCCTGACAGAGCAGATGAGAGAAGAGGGTGTTGCTGAATCTTGGGCGCCAGAGATGGAGGGAGCTGCGGCCTTGCAGGAACAAGAGCTTTTGGATTTGACAAATGAACTTGGAAAAAGCCAGATTTGGAAAGATAAAGTTTGGACTGGTCTGGAAATGGGGGGTTGGATAGACCCCCCTATGCAAGGATGTTTGGACTTTCCGAGTCTGGCAATGGGCCGTGAGATGTTTGGAGCTGTGGGGGCTCTCAATTTCGGAGGGATTATGAAACATCTTCTTAAATACCACATGGAGTTGAGTCTGGACTATGGAAAAGGGGCTGATTTGTTGAAAAGGGTCAAAAACATCACCAAGCTGGAGTTCCCACGAGTGAAAGGAGAATATGAAGAAGAGCTGCGGAAGGGACATGGAAGAGATTTAAGGGCCTCGGATATAAGGTTGCCAGGTTAATGTGCTAGATCGATGGGATAAAAAGGACTGACAAAACCCGGGACCAGGAGGAAGGGACGCTGGATGAAGATTGGATTGTTTTTATTTCTCTTTTTATTATCAGGATTGTTTTATAAAATTGATGAATGTTAGAAAAATGTTGGAACGAAATTATTTGGCTCTAGTAAAAATGTTTAAAGAATTAGGTAAGAATATTATGGTTGTGAGAAGTCGGTAAAAATAAGATTTAAGTTTTTAAGGTTCTCTATAAGATAAGATGAAAATAGATTAAGGTAACGTAATGACAGAATACTATGAAATATGGAAAGGATTTGCTGCATAATTATTAACCAGGATACAAAAAAAGGGAGGAGGAGGTCAAAGAAAGAAGGTAATGAGAGTTGAGGATTTGAGAATGATGGATTTATTTTTGTTTGTTTGCGGTGTATTTTTGTTTTTTGAATTTGTATTATTTGAGGTGGTTTGTTTTTTCTTTGTTTTTTCTATTTTCTTTTTCTGCTTTGTTTTTTCTTTGTAATTTCAAAAATTTTCAATAAATATCATATTAAAAAAAAAAAAGAAGACCTCTTGCTCCATTAGTTAAGGATAGGAAGAGATCTGGGCTAGGATTTCCAACCCTCACCATCTTCTCCAGACATCAGTCCTTCAGTCTCCTGATCTGGTCTGCTTATTTTGCTCCTTCTGTTTTATTCTCTGCCTTTGTGAGGTTTGCAGAATGACACCCCGTCTGGTGGTTCATTTGGAGGTGTACAAGATGGCCTGGGGCAAATCTTTCATCATGGAAGCAAACATAATGGGAAGCGAATCCTGGAAATGGCAGGTCCCCTCTACGCTGCCAGTATTTTGCAAGAGGGGTTCAATCTCATACCAGCAACTGCAGTTTGTGCAATTGAAGCAGATCTGGTGCAACACTTTGCAGAACAGCAGCGGGGGTTTTGCTGTGAGGAAAGTGACAGGGAAAAGTGTGAGATAGATGGATGGTTTGTGGGAAGGCATGTCAACACCCCACCAAGAAAAAATAAATCAGGGTGAACGCTTATTGTTGTTGAACCTCCACACAAATAAATCACAACAAATGCTTAGTCAGGAGCGGACAAGTTCTAACGCTTGTGCAAGCTACATGGAAGCAAGTCAAAAGTCTGAATACTGTGAGACCTGCAATGTTTTTCAATGCTCCCACACATCAAAAGCTCCTTGCATGTGAGAAATGCAATGGAGGGAGGCTTAATAATGCGAGTTTGCTACCGGCAGGAGGGAGGAAGTACTGCCATTGGGAGTATTGAAAAGTGGGACAGGCCAGAATTCGACCTCCTCAGAACTCAACCACCACTTTATATATATAAAAAACAATAATAGTAGCCTCGGCGAGGGAGAGGGGAGGTCAACTCCTATTGGGGATTTAACCCTTTCACACGGTGGCATTTACTCAGCCTGAATTCTACCACCACCACCATCATAGGCGCCGACTCCATGGGGCTTGAGGGGGCTCGAGCCCCCTCAAAAAATTTCGGGCGGGCGCCCTTTCAGCAGAGCGCCGCCGCCGTCCCCCGCCTCCTCCTCACCTGCTCCTTCGCCAGCCAGCCAGCCGCGCACCCTAATCGGAGGCACTGCCGGAAATCCCGCGAGAACAGGGGAATCCCGACTGGCCACACCTCCCAGCCAGCCAATCGGCTGGCTGGGGGGGCGTGGCTTGCCCTATTTAGGGCCGGAGCCACTTTATTTGCATATTCATGAGCTTATTTATTATTCATGAGCTTTCCCGGCCCCCCCCCAATATTTTTTCTAAGTCCGCGTCCCTGACCACCATTCCAATCTGCTATTTGCCTCATGGGTCCAATTGCATCTAGAGGGGTTGGGTCCAGAGGGTGAGAGTCACTTAATAAGCCCCATCAATGGAAACTCTCTGCACAGGCTTCCACCACGGGGGCCAACTTGGGCCCCAGGTTATGGGTGCCCAGCATGTGTGACGTCATGATATCACATCGTCAGAGACCTCGCAAGACCTCAGAGATGGTGTCTGAGGCCTTCCGAGACCTCTGAACCCGACTTCTGGTGCCACCTTGCGAGACCTCGGAAGTTGCGTGGGAGCCCTGTGGTGTGGGTGCCAGGCACCCACAATTTTTTTGTGGGTGCTCAGGCACCCAGAGCCCCCATACTTGGCGCCTCTGGCTTCCACTTGTCCAGTGGGTCCTTTCCCCTTCTCCTCCAGCCAGGTACTCCCCACAATTGACTCAAAGGGTTAGGAGAACCCCCATAACAGCACACAGAGGGAGGAAGGTCATTTAATCTGGCAAGCTGATATGTTTGAGCAGACAGAGCCTTCATAGTAGCATGAAGAAGGAGGAGGAGGAGGAGAGTTTGGATTTGATATCCCGCTTTATCACTACCCGAAGGAGTCTCAAAACGGCTAACATTCCCTTTCCCTTTCTCCCCCACAACGAACACTCTGTGAGGTGAGTGGGGCTGAGAGAAGTGTGACTAGCCCAAGGTCACCCAGCAGCTGCATGTGGAGGAGCAGGGAAGTGAACCCGTTCACCAGATTACGAGTCCACCGCTCTTAACCACTACACCACACTGGCTCTCTGATGTTGAATTCCACCCACTATAACTCTTCCAACAAAAAGTGATTTTTGCCAACTCTACTTTCTGTGCCTCAGGCCACCCCTTGCACTGTAGGCCCACCATCATCTGAAGCACCTTTTCAGGTGTATACTAGGGGCTAGGGAGGGAAGGAAGAATCAGCAAAATTCACCCACCCACTCTTCATCCAGCAGGAACATCACTTGAGCAACCTTCTGCCATGGGAACCCTGAATCGGATCTCTGGTACTTGGAGTCTATCCACCCAATTGTATAACATGTCTTTAATTTGAGTTTACGCTGCGTTCTGGCTGATGAAACATCTACAAAACATCAGAGGGCTGCCAAATCACCTACACCAATAAAAGTTTGCCCAGGAAAAGGTGGCCACTGCGTCTCTTCTGTATCTTGCAATAAATAACACAAGTGGCATCTACAGTGTGGAAGTGTGTGTGGTTTTATACCTTTTTGTAGTGCTGGCATTCCTATTTTTAATGAAGGTTTTATTAGTAAACTTAGCACAAAGTTCTTAACACGCTGCGTGAACCACCTAGAGCCTTCAAGTACGACGAATAAATAAAAGAAAGCAAAACAAGAGCTTCGTGGTGTGCCAAGAATTCAGGGAAGACCAGGGCTATTAGCAGGGTAGCCAATGTGCAGGGCAGGTCTTGTTAGTATCATTACGTTCAATCACACAACTGGGCTCCTGGCTAATGTCACCAATTTAAACAGATTTCATGGAGACGAGTGTGAAATAGCAAATAAATCTACAGCAAGGCACAAAAATATATACAGGGAAGAGGGGAGATCAGGTATACCTTTGCAACTGGGAATGATAAATGAGCACCAGGGAAATCCTATCACTGATTTTAATTATACACATTTTCTATTATGATAGTCCCATATATATATATATATGCATGAAGAAGGGCCTCAGATGATGGTCGCAGTCTGGGTTGGTTCATATGAGGAGAGGCAGCCCTTGAGGTATTGCGGTCCTGAGCCATTTAGGGCTTTATAGGTCAAAACCAGCACTTTGAATTGGGCCAAGAAACTAATCGTCAGCCAGTGCAGTGAGACCAGGATTGGTGTAATATGCTCAAACCGTCTTGCCCTGGTGAGTAACCTGGTTGCCGAATTCTGCACCAGCTGAAGTTTCCAAATGGTCTTCAGAGGCAGCCTGTTGTATAACTCATTGCAGTAATCTGACCTAGAGGTTACCAAAGTATAGGCAGCAGCAGTTAGGCCATCCCTGCCCAGATAGGAGTATAGCTGGGCTACCAGCCAAAGCTGATGAAAGGCACTCCACTCCACGCCACCAAGTGTGGGAATGTTCAGGGATGCAGGAGAGGATATAGCCTGTTTAATTATATCCTTCCTAACTTGCGTTAGCAAGTTCTATATCTTAGCAGAGTTTAAACATTCCCCTTAAACACACAGCAGTTTGTTTGTTGCAGGCTAGTTTTAGCCTCTAAATATAGGATTCCTGGTAGGATCCCTTCTTGTCCCTCTTAAAAAGAATAGACACGGCAGTCTTATTAAAGTCAATACAGTGATACCTTGGTTTACAACCATAATCCGTTCTGGAGGTCCAGTTGTAAACCTAAACAGGTTGTAACCCAAAGCAAACTTTTGCCAATAGGGCCTCCCCCCAAAAAAATGGGTTGTAACCCAAAAAAATGGGTTGTAATCCAAAAAAAGAGGGGACACACGCTTCAGGGTTTGACGTGGTTGTAATCCAAAACGGTTGCAAACCAAGGTACCACTGTATAAAAGTAGTCTACTCACATTCATTCAGTTCACAGTTGGATCCCTGAAGGCAGACTTAGGTTACAAAACTATATACACGTGTGGAACTATCCCATAAGGGAGTTAGTTCCTAAGTGACTGTGGACAGGCAATAACTTCTGCTCACACATGGAGAAAAACAAAATGGAGAAGAGAGGAACAGAAGAAGATGGTGTGCTCTTCCTCCCCAGATTAGGCCACACACACACACACACACACACACACACACACACACACAGGCCTCTAGTCACCTGCAGAGGAAGTTTGTCCCAGCTCAGGAAGAAACAGGAAGTTAGACTCCTGGCTGGTACAAAGCATCCACTAGTATGTCCATTCTAGGAATGTTGTACTTGACTGCTTTGTGTTTCACATCCCACACCGAGACCACCTGAGCCTCAAGCAACAGCAGTGGATCCCCAAATACCCCCAAGCTTTGTACCTGTTCCTTCAGTGGGAGTGTAACCCTGTCAAGAGCAGGCAACCTCCCATCCATACATTCTAGGGAACCACCCACTAACATCTGGATTGGTCTTCATTTTGTGGGTTCTCCTCCAGCCCATTATCGAGGCAAGACAGGTCTGGGTAGTTTTCTCTTTGCCCTTTCCAAGGGAAAAACCCACTCTTTAGCGATAGATCGGAACAAATGGTGATCTGGGGACAACTCAGTTGCTGTTTGCTCTGATTGAGTGCCAAAGATCATTTTTCCTTGGTGGAAAACAGTGGGACAAGATAAACCTTTGGGTGAAGGAGCTCTCTCCCTCAAATCTATGGCTGGGTTCACAGTTGTGCAGTCCGCTTATAGAGGAGCTGATTTGCCTTCACAATTCTCTGCCAGTATAGTTGGGTTTTTTTTAAAAAAAAAGAAAGCTGAAAAATATTATGCACATTCTAAAGTTTCCTGTGTTCTAATTCTAAAGTCCCCTGTGTTTTAATGCCCTTGGAACTTCTCGCCTCTCAAAAGTAGAGAGCGCATGGCAATATGAAGTACAGATTCCCTAATTTGTTGAGTATCAATCCTGTTATTTAGTTGACAGTTGGGTGGACTTTGCCATGTGGGAATTTATTTCAGTGGTGATCGAAGAGCTGAGAACTTTGTTCCATATCTTTTCTGGCCAACTTGATATTTCTTTAAAAAAAAATAAAAATGATGGAAGATAGTCTTTTGTATCAAAGCAAAACCCTGACTTTTTTATTATTAATTCCGTTGGCAAGCTGGACCATGTGTTCCTTGCAACCGAGCATTTTTAGAAGGGTCTGACTGTCTGGGTTAATTGTTTAATGCTTTTAGTTAGAATTAAACTTTGCACCTGCTCTGACAGTGATAAATTAAATGTGCTCTTTTTCCAATACCGCTGCCCTCTTTAAGTAGAGACCAACGAGTGTATCTTTCACTTTCTTTCCCAGCGTTTAAATCTGTGCTATACTTGAGTGTAAACCGGCATAATCCGTCACCGGAGCTACCGCCAATTAAATTGATTGCGTTGGACTGAACTTCAAGACCTCTAATGTAAGCGCTAAGGGGGAAAATGGGCTGTTTTCAGCCCATTCCCCCATGTGGCACTTAGACATCGCTCGACAGTGGAAGGCTTTCAAGGTTCAAAAGGGTTTTATTTTCAAAAGAAAATGGACATTGATCAGTCACATTTAAAGGCAAAGATAATTCCCAAGCCTGAAGGGTTGGTTTTGTGTTTAAGGTCTAAATCTCTTTCTTTAACCTTGGGGGGCCTGTGTAACATAAAAGCAAGGGAGAGATTAAGATTACAAAGGGGGTGCCTGCATCAAAGTTGCAGTGGCATCCTTCAAACAAGGCACAGCCCAGTCCACATCCCACCAGGACCCCGGTCAGTCTTTAACATGTTGGCTTTACCATCTGCAACAACAAGACCCGTGTTTATTTGTTCCTTTGGTGTTATCTCAGCTAGCATTTTAAGGAGGAAGCCATGGCACACCTGCGTCAGCTTGCTTGCGCCGGGAGGGGAGTCAGCCATGCTGATTGGGAAGTCAAGACTTGATAGGTCAGCATGGCAGCGACATTATAGACGGGGCTTTCCCAGCCTGATGTTTCTCTCCATCTGGTTTGGACCCATTGTCCCTGACCGTTGACCATATGAGATGAGGGCTGATGGGAATTGTAGTCCAAAACCTCTGCCATGCACTCGGGTAGGAAACGGACAGTACTCTTTCTCTGCTGGCAGGACACAATCTACAGTAGGTAAAAAAAGGTAAAAGTAAAGGACGCAGATGGCACTGTGGGTTAAACCACAGAGCCTAGGGCTTGCCGATCAGAAGGTCGGCGGTTCAAATCCCTGCGACGGGGTGAGCTCCCATTGTTCAGTCCCTGCTCCTGCCAACCTAGCAGTTCGAAAGCACGTCAAAGTGCAAGTAGATAAATAGGTACCGCTCTGGCGGGAAGGTAAACGGCGTTTCCATGCGCTGCTCTGGTTCGCCAGAAGCAGCTTAGTCATGCTGGCCACATGACCCAGAAGCTGTACACCGGCTCCCTCAGCCAATGAAGCGAGATGAGCACTGCAACCTCAGAGTCATCTGCGACTGGACCTAATGGTCAGGGGTCCCTTTACCTTTACCTAAAGGACCACTGGACAGTTAAGTGCAGTCAAAGGTGACGATGGGGTTGTGGTGCTTATCTAGCTTTCAGGCCAAGGGAGCCGGCATTTGTCCACAGACAGCTTTCCGGGTCATCTGGCCAGCATGACTAAACCGCTTCTGGCGCAACAGAACACTGTGACGGAAGCCAGAGCTCACAGAAACGCTGTTTACCTTCCCGCCACAGCAGTACCTGTCTATCTCCTTGCACTGGTGTGCTTTCAAACTGTTAGGTTGGCAGGAGCTGGGACAGAGCAACGGGAGCTCACCCCATCGCTGGGATTTGAACCGCCGAAATTCTGATCGGCAAGCCCAAGAGGCTCAGTGGTTTAACTAATATGCATGTGTTATTATTGTCCAAATACATATATGTTTATTTTTTTACCTACTATATACACATATACCATATACACACTGAGATGCCTCTAGCATTCTAGAAAGTATAACAAGAGCCGTTGCCTATGGCCAAACCCTAAGAGATGGAGGAAATCATAAAAACACATCGATGTGGAGTGCATCACCTCTGGGATTTTACAGAATAGGTTGGATAAACATTTTTGTAAAAATGCATCGCAAATGTCACTGTACTTATCCATGGAAAGTCTACATCTATAAGAAATCCGTTCGTAAGTGTAGTCATATCTTCAATCCATTGATTCAATGGAGCCATAAACTTATCTTTCCAGTAAATCAGTCAAAATAAAAAAATTCCTTCCAGTAGCACCTTAAAGACCAACTAAGTTAGTTCTTGGTATGAGCTTTCGTGTGCATGCACACTTCTTCAGATACACTGAAACCGAAGTTGCCAGATCCTTCTATATAGTGAGAAGGTGGGGAGGGGTATTACTCAGAAGGGTGGTGGGAATGGGAGATTGGCAGATAGCTGAGATGAGCCTGTTGACGACTCTTAACGACTGCATCTCAGCTATCTGCCAATCTCCCATTCCCACCACCCTTCTGAGTAATACCCCTCCCCACCTTCTCACTATATAGAAGGATCTGGCAGCTTCTGTTTCAGTGTATCTGAAGAAGTGTGCATGCACACGAAAGCTCATACCAAGAACTAACTTAGTTGGTCTTTAAGGTGCTACTGGAAGGAATTTTTTTATTTTGACTATGGCAGACCAACACGGCTACCTATCTACTACAGTAAATCAGTATTAGTCTTTTAGCCATAGTAAGGGCACAAAGAAGTCATTTACGCTGCCCAGTTGTCAGATTCCATATAGCAGCTATGTAGCTCAAAAGAGTATTTTCCTCTGAAAATATCATGATTCTGTTCCCCCTTCAACATCTTTCTTATCCCCCCCCCAACTTTGGTTGCATTAATAAAGTGGGGGTGCAACAAAAAACAGCAAAATAGCTTAAATTAACATCAAGTAGCCCTGATACACTAACCAACAATTGAAAGGCTTTTGGCAAACCTGGGCTTTCGCATTTACCAGAAACTTCACAGCTGAAGCCAAGAATTGCTTCCAAAGATCTGTGAAGTCCATTTGGCTATACAGAATCCCTCTCTTTTCTAGATGTTTTTCTTTTAAAAATAATAATAATAAAATAATGGAAGGTGCTATTTTAGGACTCGGTTCAAATAAATCAATATTAGGACTCAGTTCAAATAAATCAATATTCCTTTTTTTTAAAAGGAAAGGAAAACTCCTCAATAGAAATGAAATAAAATCCAACTCTCATCTTTGTTTCTTCTTCTCCATTTGGAAAAAAAAGAAGAAGCTGAAGCCCATATTCGTTCCTCCTCTCGCTTTTTCGACATATATACGTTCCAAACGCAGAATCTTTGCCATACGTCGAGGAAAACAATTTTGCTCCACATGGCTGTTGATTTCCAGCGGAAGCCAAAAACCCATTTGCAAGGCAGAGTGCAGATCTCGCACGGCAGCTGTGTGGACAGAGGACAGATTTATGCAGGGTAATATTAATAGGCGCAAGGAAGGTGTCCAGTTTTTAATTAGAAAAGGGCACTGCACAGACATTGGCTGGGGATGAAATATACAGGGGAGAGCGTATGCCAAACTATGCCTTATTGATTCATGTAGCAAAGGGGAGCGAGGGAGAATCAACCTGCTAATTCCTAGAGCAGAGGAAGCCAAGTTGGGAATCCTGCTGGTGGGACACAGGAGGGAAAACTGCTCTCGTGATTGCATCCTGCTTGCTGCCTTCTATTATTATTATTATTATTATTATTATTATTATTATTATTATTAATTTCATAACATTTAAACACCGCTTGATTATTTTCTAAAAGAAAACCCCCAAACCTCAAAGATTAATTAAAAAAAATAACATTATCAATAAAAAGAACACAGTTAAAAACAATTATTTTAAAAGGTTATTTATTCATGCCACTACTGCGGCCTGTGTTTTGTTATCCCAAAAATGGACAATGAACGAGGTACCAACCAAAGAAGAACGGCAAGTTAAACTGGTGGAATATGCGCAGCTTGCAGACTTAACATACAGAATAAGAGAACAAGAAGAACATACGTTTAGAGAAGATTGGAAAACTTTAATTGAATATATGGGAAGGAAACAACTGTGTGCAGCTGAAAACGGTGGCAGCATTAAGATAAATTCAACAGTGTAAATAAGATATGATGGATGTAATAATGGAATACCGAATGGTATGGTTTCTGTAAAATATGCAGGGATTTATGTTGTGCAAAATCAACCATGGAAAGAGGAGAAGGGAAGTTTTTGAGATTTTAAGATGGTTCAGATGAATATTCTAAATTGTAAAACAGAAAATCTAATAAAAATTATATTTAATTTAAAAAACAACAACCATTTTTTAAAAAATTAAAATAATCAATACACCAAAAGCAGATTAACTTGCCCATCAGCATACTACATACATTGCTTGGCTTGCCTAAACAAAGATTTTTTTGTTGTTGTTTAGTCGTTTAGTCGTGTCCGACTCTTTGTGACCCCATGGACCACAGCACACCAGGCAATCCTGTCTTCCACTTCCTCCCGCAGTTTGGTCAAACTCATGCTGGTAGCTTCGAGAACACTGTCCAATCATCTCGTCCTCCATCGTCCCCTTCTCCTTGTGCCCTCCATCTTTCCCAACATCAGGGTCTTTTCCAGGGAATCTTCTCTTCTCATGAGGTGGCCAAAGTATTGGAGCCTCAGCTTCAGGATCTGTCCTTCCAGTGAGCACTCAGGGCTGATTTCCTTCAGAATGGAGAGGTTTGATCTTCTTGCAGTCCACGGGACTCTCAAGAGTCTCCTCCAGCACCAGAATTCAAAAGCATCAATTCTTCTGCGATCAGCCTTCTTTATGGTCCAGCTCTCACTTCCATACATCACTACTGGGAAAACCATGGCTTTAACTATACGGACCTTTGTTGGCAAGGTGATGTCTCTGCTTTTTAAGATGCTGTCTAGGTTTGTCATTGCTTTTGTCATTGCTCTAGGTTTGTCATTTTTTTTAGAAGGCACCAAAAAGAATACCGCAAAGGTGCCTGTGTTCCAAAGGGGTCAGCAAACTTTTTCAGCAGGGGGCCAGGCCACTGTCCCTCAGACCTTGTGGGGGCCGGACTATTTTTTTTTGAGGGGGTGAATGAATTCCTATGCCCCACAAATAACCCAGAGGTGCGTTTTAAATAAAAGGACACATTCTACTCATGTAATAATAATAATAATAATAATAATAATAATAATAATAATAATAATAATAAATGGTTTATACCCCGCCCTCCCCAGCCAAGACCGGGCTCAGGGCGGCTAACCCCAAATATAAAAACAATTGATTGAAATACAGCTTAAAAAACAAGATTAAAATACAACATTAAAATGCAGCCTCATTTCGGAGGAAACTCAATCAAAAACTTTTGGGGGGATAAACACCAGGCAGGCCCCACAAATAACCCAGAGATGCATTTTAAATAAAAGGACACATTCTACTCATGTAAAAACACGCTGATTCCCGGACCATATGTGGGCCGGATTCAGAAGGCGATTGGGCCAAATCCGGCCCCCAGGCTTTGGTTTGCCTACCCTTGGTGTAAGCAATCGATTGCTTACAACTGTGGAACGGGTAATATGTGGAAGAGTGCCAGTTCTGCAGCTCAGAGTGGGCATATACAGGAACTTCTTTGGCCACAGTGAGAACACTGTGCAGGGCAATATGAGTCACTGGCCTGATCCACAGCCTCTTCATTTCCCCCAAGACTGTTCCTTTATACAAGTGCCGGTCTCTGCCAATGGAGACATCACCAGTGGGCCTTCTGCCTACCAACAGGCTTTGCAGGCAGATGGGGGAGGTCTAAACTGGCAGAGTAAAACGGAAGAAGAGCCGCGGAAGGGACATGGAAGAGACTTAAGGGCCTCGGATATAAGATTACCAGGTTAACGCGCTAGATTGATGGGATAGAAAGGACTGACCAGGAGGAAGAGACGCTGGAGAAGATTGGAAGAAAAAAAAATATTAGGATTGTTTTATAAAATTGATGAATGTTAGAAAAATGTTGGAACGAAATTATTTGGCTTTAGCAAAAATGTTAAAAGAATTATGTAAGAATATTATGGTTATGAGAAATTGGTATAAATAAGATCTAAGTTTCAAGTTTTAGGGTCTTTTATAGTAAGATAAGGTTAAAATAGACTAAGGTAATGTAATGACAGAATATTATGAAAAATGGAAAGGATTTGCTGTGACAATTAACAATTAGGATACAAAAAAAGGGAGGAGTGAGGAGGTCAAAGAAAGAAGGTAATGACAGTTAAGGATTTGAGAATATTGGATTTGTTTTTAAATGTTTGTGGCTTATTTTTGCCTTTTGATTGTGTTGTGTTATTTTTTGATTTTGATTTTTATCAATTTGTATTGTTTGATTGTGGTTTGTTTTTATTTTGTTTTCTTTCTTTCCTTTTCTTTTTTGTTTTTTTTTCCTGTAATTTTAAAACCCTTAATAAATATCATTTTTTAAAAAAAAAATAAACTGGCAGAGTAAAACGAAGTACCAGTCCATCACTGGCACGTGGCAGGAGGCTGGCAGAGTCAGTTTAAGTGGGCAGAGGGATTTCTATGCTGAATCCAAACTGCCCTCAGCCTACCATACGGGAACTCTGGATTGGAGCTAGGGATGGAAAGATCTGTCACCTTGTGTTATCTCAGTTTCTCACTTTCCCAGTACTAAATTCAGTTCTTCCACGGCACAGTTTTTGAAATACGTCAGCATTTTAGTATGATTTCCTCCCAATAACCACACTTTTGCATGCACTGTTGACTGACGTGCACGATTTTTGCATTTGGTTGGAGAACTACACACCAAAATCCAGATACGTGCAAATTTTGACAGACGGCTGTGTTTCGGTTTTCAGATTGTTTCAGGAAGTGTGAATTTGATAAGGTAAAGTAAAGGGACCCCTGACCATTAGGTCCAGTCGTGGCCGACTCTGGGGTTGCGGCACTCATCTCGGTTTATTGGCCAAGGGAGCCGGCGTACAGCTTCCGGGTCACGTGGCCAGCATAACTAAGCCGCTTCTGGCAAACCAGAGCAGCGAACGGAAACGCTGTTTACCTTCCCACCGAAGCGGTACCTATTTATCTACTTGCACTTTGATGTGCTTTCGAACTGCTAGGTTGGCAGGAGCAGGGACCAAGCAATGGGAGCTCACCCCGTTGCGGGGATTCGAACTGCCAACCTTCTGATCGGCAAGTCCTAGGCTCTGTGGTTTAACCCACAGCGCCACCCGTGTCCCTTGTGAATTTGATAGATTTGCTTTAAATGTGAACTGATTTGAATTTCTCCCTGATCTGTAAGTGCAGCCCAAGTCTGGATCCCACCCATTATTTTTAAACTCAGGTGCCTGAAGCATTCTCTTGGTCCACTAGATATTCACTAGACAACAGATCTAACAGAGTACAAGTTCATTGAGGATAGCAATGCCAAACCGGTAAGAAATTACAGTGTTCAGAAAATTTGAAGGACTTGGGGGGAGAAATCCAGACCATGCAACTCCAAATTTGACTGTCAGATTTGTTCCATCTCTCTTCTTAGTTCATTTTAATTTTTATTCTTGAAAGCAATGGAGTTTCATCTTTCCACTCCCCCCCCCCCACCTAAACTCGCAGGTCTCTGCATTCCTGGGTGAAATTCCAGACCAGAAACCATTCAGTTACAAACTCAGTCACCAGGTGATAAATATAAAGGCTTGCTAAGCGGGAGCTGAACTATAACAGGTATTTCAAATGTTCGCAAGTCACAACATATCACCCTGAAGTGAAGCGATTCATTCACTGGCAATGATTTTCCTAAATCGTCAAATATTCAAAATCATACTCGGAAGACGAAAGAGCAACGCTGTATTGACGAGAGAACAGATTTTGACACATTGTCAAAGGCGGCCACAGAAAAATCGCCATCATTTTCTGGCAGGTGTTTTCTGGGCAGCTAAGCCTGCTACAAACAAAGATAACATACAAGACAGGAAGAAATTCAACTGGTGCAGAGTTTCACATCTTGGAGGACATTCGATTGGCGAGACAGCTATGGGTATTTCTGGATCAGGATCAGGGGTGCCAACTTAAATAAAATATTGGGGGGGGCAGATAAGCATGCAATGCCTATCAACTTTGGGGAGGGCAGCCCCCTCATATATTTTACTGGGGGGCCGAAGACCCCTCAGCCCCTGGGAGTTGGCTCCTATGATCATGATAGCTTGACCACAGTGGTCCATGCATTGCGGGTTGATTACTGCAATGTGTTCTTTGTGGGGCTACCCTTGGAGATGATCTGGAGGCTGCTTGCAGAGACAAATTAGCACCAGCATAGAACACCCTGCTTGCAGGATTTCAACTGGCTGCCAATTTGCTACCAAGCCAAATTCAAGGTGTTCATTGTTGTTGTTGTTTAGTCGTGTCCGACTCTTCATGACCCCATGGACCAGAGCATGCCAGGCACTCTTGTCTTCCACTGCCTCCCGCAGTTTAGTCAAACTCATGTTCGTAGCTTTGAGAACACTGTCCAACCATCTCATCCTCTGTCGTCCCCTTCTCCTTGTACCCTCAATCTTTCCCACCATCAGGGTCTTTTCCAAGGAGTCTTCTCTTCTCATGAGGTGGCCAAAGTATTGCAGTCTCAGCTTCACGATCTGTCCTTCTAGTGAGCACTCAGGGTTGATTTCCTTCAGAATGGATAGGTTTGATCTTCTTGCAGTCCATGGGACTCTCAAGAGTCTCCTCCAGCACCATAATTCAAAAGCATCAATTCTTCAGCGATCAGCCTTCTTTATGGTGCAGCTCTCGTTTCCATACATCACTAGTGGGAAAACCATAGCTTTTACTATACGGACCTTTGTTGGCAAGGTGATGTCTCTGCTTTTTAAGATGCTGTCTAGATTTGTCATTGCTTTTCTCCCAAGAAGCAGGCGTCTTTTAATTTTGTGACTGCTGTCACCATCTGCAGTGATCATGGAGCCCAAGAAAGTAAAATCTCTCACTGCCTCCATTTCTTCCCCTTCCCATTACCAGGAGGTGATCCCTTTACAACTCAGGACCAAGTTACTTGAGAGATTGCCAATTCCATTTTACACTCAGTAGATCACTGCAGTCTACAAGTTCCAAAGAACTCAGAAGCCCCCACCCCAAGAATCTTGCAGCAGGTTTTGTTGTGTCGGAGCATCAAAATATGAGAGCAGCCACCCATAATGGGCCACAAGGGCAGAGAGAACTGGCTGCATCAATTTTTATGTATACAGGCACCGACCATTTTAGCCGCATCCAAATGATGCACAATGACCAATGCGTGGGTCCTTTTGGACCCAGGAGAAGGAAGAACAGGGGGCAAAAGGGGGAGGTACAGGGGCAGAGTGGAACAGGGGAATAACAGGGTGGGTCACACTTATGTGCAGGGGTTAGGAACAGTACAAAAAATGCACAAAATGGTCGTCACCTGTATATAAAGCCCAATAGAATAGCAACAACAGCAAGAAGAGCAGCCAGCAACAAAATGTTGCAGCATGGAGTGTTGCCAGTCAGGATTTCAGCCACTCTCCCTTCCCTGGCTTTCTGCCCCAACACCACAGTCCACAAACACTGAGCAGGATCAGTCCTCATGGAGCTGTCCAGAAACCTGAACATTCCCTTTAAAACGGGCATGTTGGCCCCCATAAAGAAGACATGTCCAGGTTTCCCCAGACGTATGGAAACCCTACTTTTGGTTGGTTGGTTTTTGCATATTTACCTGTTTTTGACTATTTTACGTGTAAATTGCCTTGAGACGGCAGTTTAGAAGGCAATTAATGTATCACTTGTAATAATGATAGCCTACTGCTATTTATCTGTGTTGTTTTAATTTGTGTAAGCTGCTGCAAGTCCTGGACTAGGGAAAGGGTGGGCCATTAATACATATAATTATAATAGTAATATCCCCCCTCTCCCTACTTGGCCCTGTTAGGCATATTCGCAAACTAATATGTGCAAATGACCAGTGGGCTTTCTCCCCCCCCCCACCACCCTGTCTATTTTTTTAGACCCGCTTCTTATCGCAGAGGCAGCCTTATCTCGCGCATCTGTGTTGGCCCATGTGGCGCACATTACGTGAGGGCTTAGGTTACCCTCTCGCTGCCAAATCCTGCTTTGTTAATAACTCCCAGAACTGACAGCCACTTATTTTCACAAAACATTGTGTTTGAACCATCTCTCATTTCCTTCTCAACTTTTCAGGGAGCGAAAGGGATGTTCTGGGATGAAGCAATTGCCTAAATAATTTGATATGGGGGGGGGGGGAGAGAGAGAGAGTTAAGTTGAATAGAGATGGATAGAAACCAGCTCTAGAGATGAATGAAAAGCCAACTAGCCCTGGAGGGCCAAAAAGGGTCCCAATTCCTTCAAAAGGAGTGCATGCATTCTTGTTTGTCTTTTTGTTTTGTTGTCTTCTTCTTTGGCAATCACTTGTAGCCAAATAAAGCGTGTTCTCACTAGCAGAGAGCACGTGTTGCGGTTGGGGAGCAGGCCACCATCATGACTAGGCAAATTTGGGAACCCAAGATGAAAAAGGGTTAATTGGGTCGCTGGGGAATTTTGGGTGTTGCAAAATTGGAGGAGGGGTTTAGAGTCTATAAATTGAGGAGCTAGACTAGGGGACTTCCTCTTGGCCGTTTTGCATCGGATCACATGGAGCACTTGGACAATCTTCTCATTGTCTGGTTACATTTCTTTATTTCTTTATTTCCCCTTTCCTTTTAATCCTCTCCAGTCCCTTAAATATTTTAATTCCCCCCTTTTCCTGTTCGATTTCCCACCCCACCCCTTACCCTGCCCTGTGGGAAGATTCTCCCTGTATCTGTGGCTTGCCTTTCCCAATAGGGAGAGAGCCCCCATTAGGGGCTTTCTTTCACAAAAAGGTTTCCTCCATTTTGCTTGTTGAAATTGTGGGGCTAGTCAGGGCTGTTCCCAGCTTAGCTGGAATCACTTTCGTTTATAGTACCCCGAAGGTTGGCTTTATTTTGAGTGTGTGCAGCGCTGTTGGCCAAATTTTAAGCTAGCCTTGGGTGGGAGCACTAATTTGAGTTCTTTTAACATTGCTATGAGACTAAGATTCTCAAGAGCTGAAGCAGGGAGGCCTATTCGGCCTGCACATAACTTCCAAGCCTGAGTCTGCTACAGGTAGCAGTTAATTGTTAAGCCTCTGACACGTGATTCATTCTCTCTATGTATCTGCTTCCAGGCCCAGTTGCTGCTAATGTATATCTGAGGCAGACAGAGGGCCCCAGAGGCTCCCTGTCCCTCCAAGGACCATGAGCACTCTGTATATGCTCTTGAACTATGCTGTTTCTGAACAAGTTTATTTTCTTTAAGTTTGTTTTGCTCTGATAGTGGCGACTGCCATTGTGGCTTAGTGGCTAAGTGCAGGACTAGGACCTGGGAGACAGGGTTCATATACCCCTCTTAGCCATTGTTATAACAAAACAAAACAAACTGCTCTTTTTGAGCTATTCTGTTGCTGGGTAGTTCGGCCCATTTGTGATAAAATAACTTTGGGTTTCTTGAAGGGGTGCTTCCCTCTAAAAGGGCAAGCAGGGGTACCTGGACAAGCTGTGGGCTACCTCAACTCTGCTATTTCACTGGAAACATTTATGCCTGGCCTAGAAGGTGATCCTAGGGCTTTGCCCTAGAATTCGATGGCCTGGAAGCGTTTCCGGCCTGAATAGTGTCCCCATGTGGTCCATGAAGCATTGGTTTCACTGGGTCAGCGCATAGTGCCGGTAATGCCTAGGTTGCAGGATTGGTCCCTGTATGGGACAGCTGCATGCTCCCCCATTGCTCTACCTGGACACTTAGGTCCTTTTGGTGGTTACCTCACTGCAAGGGATGTAACGGGTGCCACATTTGCAATATGCAACTGGGAGAAAGCACCTTTGCGTGTCCGCATTGCAGTTTGCTCTGTGCGTTGCAGAGCACGGCGCTGCACGGGCTGCAATTGCATTGCATTGCAAGGAGATCTGCAGTTGCATTGCACGGAGGGTGTGTAGTTGCATTGCACGGAGGGTGTTGTTGCATTGCACGGAGGGTGTTGTTGCATTGCACAGAGTGTGTAGTTGCATTGCACAGAGTGTGTGTACATTGCATGGAGGGTGTAGTTGCATTGCACAGAGTGTGTTTTTTGCATTGCACAGAGTGTGTGTGCATTGCATGGAGTATGTAGTTGCATTGAACTGAGGGTGTGTGCATTGCAGGGAGTGTGTTTTGCATTGAACGGAGTGTGTAGTTGCATTGCACGGAGGGTGTTGTTGCATTGCACGGAGTGTGTTGTTGCATTGCACAGAGTGTGTAGTTGCATTGCACAGAGTGTGTAGTTGCATTGCACAGAGTGTGTGTACATTGCATGGAGGGTGTAGTTGCATTGCACAGAGTGTGTTTTTTGCATTGCACAGAGTGTGTGTGCATTGCATGGAGTATGTAGTTGCATTGAACTGAGGGTGTGTGCATTGCAGGGAGTGTGTTTTGCATTGAACGGAGTGTGTAGTTGCATTGCACGGAGGGTTTGTGTGTGCATTGCACAGAGTGTGTAGTTGCACTGCACAGAGCATGTTTTTTGCATTGCACGGAGTATGTAGTTGCATTGCATGGAGAGTGTGTGCACTGCACGGACGGTGTTTTTGCATTGCACAGAGTGTGTGTCTGAAAAGGAAGCTGGCTCGGCGGCAGATTGGTTGGGACTCCTTCAGGGGTTCTGGCCAGCATCGGCCCTGTAAATTCACATATCATGATGGCAGCACAAGATGCCCCCTGCCCAAGCAGGGGCGGAAAGTTGGCAAGCAATAGCTCAATATCTTTTGCCCATATTCCCATTTTATTTAGGGATCCAGTTGGATATCGTTGCTAAAACTTGCCACTTGCATATGGAGAAGCTGTCTGCCTTGAAGGAAGTTATTTTGTAATACTTCCTCTGTAGCAAGTGATGCTTCATCAGATCCGATCTTGCTGGGTCACTTAATTAATCTTCCCACTAGGCCAGGCTGCCTGCGGCCTGAGGTCCCCTTACCTTTGTGTACGCCTACCAAGCGTGGTGAAGGCAGATATCAGGTGATGGTAGCAATTCCTGACCTGAATGTATGCAATAGTAGTTCGCCATGGCAGGATACCTTGAACCTGCACAGGGATTTTCAGGTTCAGGCTGGTGCTGCTGGATCTTTGCCCTTTGGTTTTTTATTTCAAGGGCTGCTGGTGTGCAAAGCTATGGCCTCAAGCCTGGTGTGGTGAGGCAATCATGTGACATAACTTTTCTTGAGTTTCCCCCATTGTAGTAGCAGTTCACATGTGGCCCGAGGAGTTCAGTGACCATCGGATCTGCTTTTGGTCTGATAACCAGGTAGTGGTGAGCGTCTTGGCTAAACAGTCCTCACGCTCTAGCACAGTCTCCGCCCCTCCGCTCATGCTTTCGAGCTGCGCCACTTAAGGTTTAATATTGTGTTTTCTACTCTCCAAATTACGGGATCCTCTAATGATGTCGCTGACACTCTATCCGATTTTCAGATGAAGTGCTTCAGATCCTGGGCTCCAGACTCAGCTATTGCCAGATTTTTTGCAGACCACCTGTGGTATTTTGACAACAATTAGTAATTACAGAGAGTGGCAGCTTCCATTTCCCCTTCTGCTTTTACCTATTAGGGGAAGGCCTGGATGGATTTCTTAGCCTTAAGCTGGCAGTTCTCCGCCATTCAGAAGAATTGGCCCCCATCCCCTGAGCAGATCCGGCAGTATTTGGTCCACCTGCTGCAGATTGGGCATGCGGTTATAACTATCAGAATTCAGTCCACTGCAATGTCTGTTACACTGAAGCTTTATTTTTCAGAGACCCTTGTATAAGGTTTGTAGTGAACAGGCCCTTGGAAGGTTGGAATAGGCTCCAACCTCATAGGACAGTGGGCAGGAAGTCGGTCAATTTTTACCTATGCAGTATCTGCAACAAGTTAAAACTTGTTTGCTGTTTAAGATCAAGGCGAGACTCCTGTCAGTAGTCCATTGCATTTTCGCACTGAGGGTTGGGAAAATGGTTGTTGGAGCCAGCATGGGGCTGAGAGTCCAGAGGCTTATTGCTTCAGGACTTTTCCTTACCCTTTGGAGCTTGTCATCGGAGTTGGGAACGCTAAAACAGACTTAGTGGGCAGGAGTGCCACAATCAGGCTTCCCGCCACAGGTGAGGAGGGCCCTTGCCTGGTTATAGAAGAGAATATTTGGCTTTTTATTCCCTGGGGGCTGGCCCGCTCCTAGTGCATGAAAATGGGTTCCCGTTAGCCAGACATCAATGTGCTTACGTCATGCACCAGTTATTACGGCCTGCGGCTTGCTTACCGCTGAACACGCCTCATTCCTTACGATTAGGTGCTGCTGCAAAGGCTGCACACTGGGGGCCTGTCAGTAGACAGGATTGTGAATACGGGTCATTGGAAGTCTGACGCTGACAAGGGTTATATCAGGAAGTGTCACAATGATGTCTGTGCTGATGCTTGTCTGTTATTTCCTTTTCCTCCCCCCCTTTTTCCCCCCTCCTCTCTTTTCTTTTCTTTTTTCATAGGAGCAGCTGTGCACATTTGGGCCACAGCATTGTACACTAGGCTGGCAAGCATGTTGACAAGTTTGGACTGGGGCGCCATTTCAGTCTTCCTGCCCATGTGAACATATACTGGATCTCCAGATGGGGAATACTTTGGGAGGAGATCCTTCCTTTGGTGCGGTCGAGTGTGACCTGTGCAGGTCCTCCCGCAGTGCTGGTGGTACAGCTGGGCGAGAATGTTTGCTGTCTTCCTCCAGCATAAGTTTGCATTCCTGCATGCAAGAGGGCTTGGATTGAGTTGGTGGCAGCTCTCCCTGGACTCAAAATAATTTAAGGCATTGGTTCAAGGTGGTATGGAGGGGGGGTTGGAGCACCTGTCCCCTCCAATGCGCAAAGATGTTCCATTAAGGGAATTCAAGGATTCACCATGCTTTTGTTGACCCCTTTCGAGGGGTAGGGCCATGCCAGAGTCCTTGGGAGCATTTGGGGTGAGCTTGAGTCTGATCCTGGTTCATTGCTCCCCCATGCTATTTACTGGAACTGACGATATGGTGGGGCCCAGTCGTCAGTGCTGCCCTGCTGAGGTCAGGTGCAGCTAGTCTGGAACCAATGCCTAGACAAACTACCACCGAGCAGGCCAGGAATCATGTTAATAAGGCGGTGGATAATAGAATAAAATAAATAAAGTAAATAAAATAACAAATAAAATAAAATAGGTCCTTGCTTTAGGTGGTTCTGTAATATTGCACCCTGCTAATTTTCTTCAAGGCTGTTGCCCTCTTTAGGGCAGATGGGGTGCATCTTTCCCCTATGGGGAGCGACACCTGGCGGGATGTGATTGTTTTGGGATTCATTCCTCCCCCACAATGTTTGCTGGTACTGACGATATGGTGGGGCCCAGTCGTCAGTGCTGCCCTGCTGAGGTCAGGTGCAGCTAGTCGGGAACCTATGCCTAGACAAACTACCACCGAGAAGGCCGGAAAGCGTGTTAATAAGGCAGTGGAAATAAAATGCAGGTCGTTGGAAATCGAATGCATTCAAAGGTTATGTTCGTTAACATTATTGGTGTCTTACAAATTTTGCTTGTTTTATCTTAGGTTTAGCAGCTGTCCGCATCTGGATGGTGGGGGACAGCATCATCCACTGGGCTGGTGTAGCAGCACGACAGTCACAGTCGGCAAAGGGTCCAGGTCTTGGCCTTCCTCCACATATTCAGTTGTCTTGGCTGTCCAGACGGGGAATGCGCTGGCCGGAGCTCCTGCCTCGGATCCGGAGGCAGTTGCTAAGGGAAGGACCCCCATCGGCCATTGTGGTGCAGCTGGGTGAGAACGACCTGGTTTCTACGGACTGTTTTTTCCCTGCGTGCTGCAATTTTGTCGGACTTGGAGGCGCTGCGGGCAATGGTGCCAACAGCGAAAATATTTTGGTCAAGGCTGCTACAAAGGCGTGCTTGGAGGGGCAGTCGTTGCCCAGCCGCCACTGAGAGAGCCAGAAAACGCATCAACTCCGCAATGTCAAAAAAGATCTTGGAGCTGGGCGGAGATGTGATTTTTCATCCTGAGATTTCCTCTCAGAGGCCATCATTCTTTCGAGATGATGGCGTGCACCTTTCTGCTTCGGGTAATGAGGCTTGGTTAGGTGCAGTGGTGGCCAAGCTGAGGTCTTGGCTGGGGCTGTGAGTGGTTTGGCGGTGAGCTGTGGGCTCCATGGCGGTTAGGCATTGGTTAAATTGGTGCTTGGAGGGGTAAGGTGCCTATCCCTCCAAATGATGCGAATGGGAATTCCGTTAAAGGAATCCAGGGGCTTGCCATCCTTTCGTCCTTGTCCGTGGAGCCGGACTTGGGCCGGGCAAGACCCCACCGGAACATGAGGGTGAGAGGTGTTGGACTGCATTTACCCAGCCTCATTTCTCCCCAATACTTGTTTCCCACGCTGGCTTCCGGTGGTGTCCGGAAGTGCCAGCACTGTCCTTGGGGGGGCAAGGACAGATAGTCATAACCAATGCCTAAGCAACCACTCACATTTTCTGTATTTAAATAAAGTTGTGGCCAAAATTATGCCAAAAACCTTAAACAAAAATTAACGTGTGCTGTGTGAATTTTTTGGGGGGTGGCACTGCGGAACTCAACACGCAAAGCGTGTTCTCACTAGCAGAGAGCACGTGTTGCGGTTGGGGAGCAGGCCACCATCATGACTAGGCAAATTTGGGAACCCAAGATGAAAAAGGGTTAATTGGGTCGCTGGGGAATTTTGGGTGTTGCAAAATTGGAGGAGGGGTTTAGAGTCTATAAATTGAGGAGCTAGACTAGGGGACTTCCTCTTGGCCGTTTTGCATCGGATCACCCGCCCCCCCTCCCTTTTATAGGATGGTTCTTGGGTTCATTTGACCTTGCTATGCCTGTCATGGGGTCGTTCGCCTTTGAGCGGGGGCCTGGTAGGAATTTTGCCATTTGGCTGATTGGCTCTTGCCACTTGGTTTTTGCCTACTGCGTAGCAAATCGTCACAACTTGTAAGGTTGGCGGTTAGGCATTGGTTAAATTGGTGCTTGGAGGGGTAAGGTGCCTATCCCTCCAAATGATGCGAATGGGAATTCCGTTAAAGGAATCCAGGGGCTTGCCATCCTTTCGTCCTTGTCCGTGGAGCCGGACTTGGGCCGGGCAAGACCCCACCGGAACATGAGGGTGAGAGGTGTTGGACTGCATTTACCCAGCCTCATTTCTCCCCAATACTTGTTTCCCACGCTGGCTTCCGGTGGTGTCCGGAAGTGCCAGCACTGTCCTTGGGGGGGCAAGGACAGATAGTCATAACCAATGCCTAAGCAACCACTCACATTTTCTGTATTTAAATAAAGTTGTGGCCAAAATTATGCCAAAAACCTTAAACAAAAATTAACGTGTGCTGTGTGAATTTTTTGGGGGGTGGCACTGCGGAACTCAACACGCAAGATTGTCTTCCATAAACATGGTTTTAAAAGTGAGTCCGTAAGTGACTGTGGAGGCCAATTCTGGAACCACACGTGCTTCCACAGTGGGGACAGGGGCAGAGGAAGGGGGTGCGGTGAGGGTGGGCACTCCGGGTGTCACCACTGACGGGGTGACAAAATGCCGGGTGGCACTCACTGTGGGGCCTGCAGTGCACCCAAGCTACGCGTCTCTCCTGGGAGTGATGCAGTGGCTAGTGTCGGAGCTTCCGTACAACCGAGCTGTAATGGCTCCTCCTCATCGTATCTTCGGAATCCATAGACCTCTACTCCGACAGTGATTAATGACCTAAGCCTTTAATGAGGCTTCAGGCATGCTCCCCATTGCACAAAGTATCCAAACAGCAGCAGAAGGAGTCGAAATATGTGCTACATTGCTACGTTTATTTCTAACTACTCAGGACAGAAAGAAGAAGCGTCTGCTCTCTGTGAGAGACAGTGAACAACAGAAACAAGAAACAGGAAACCAGTAACATCAACATCCGTCTTCCGTGAGACTTCCAACAGTCTGGAATGTCAACAGAGTCTTGTGACTCCAGAAACTGCACAGTGGCATAACAGAAATCTAACATCTTGGGCGCCTGCGGGCCCACTGCTGCCCCAAACTGTCCGCCCGCCGTCTCCCCCTCAGCTGTAGGCCAGCTGAGTGGGAGGAGGCAAGAAGACTCCTCAGGGGCCCCATGGAATGTCCTGCCCCGGCTGGCCCCGCCCCACAAGCGGCTGGCCCCGCCCCTGGGCACAGGGCATGCTCGCCACCCCAGGTGCCCAATCGACTTGCTCCACCATTGAGTGGGGACATAGGTTTCCGGGAAGGGAGTTGATCATGATGGCGGTTTGCCAAGCGTGCCTTCCTCTTAGCTCATTTCTCCCTTTCATCCTGAGTTCAAGTGTCTTCAAACCCATGATACCTTTGGTAAAGGCTGTTCTCCAACTGGAGCGCTCGCAGGCAAGTGTTTCCCAGTTGTCGGTGTTTATACTACATTTTTAAAGATTTGCCTGGAGAGAGTTTTTGAACCTCTTTTGTTTGTTTTGTATACCACACATGTAGAGGGAGAAGGCAAGGTGTGCCGTGAGTGAAATGGAAGCAAGCAGGTGGGGGCGGGACCATGCTGGGGAGATTGCTCCAATTGCACCGCTGTAATCCAACCTTCGTGGAGTGTGATTGGTTGGGGCAATGGAGGAAGCTTGGTGAGTGAGAAGCCTGTAAGGTCCATGTGTTCTACTTTTCAGAGGACAGTATTTCATTTGAAGGGGTCCTCGATTTGAAGGGATATTTCGTCCTCTCCTGGTTTTAAAGTTAAAGAATTATAAAAAAGAGATGAGGAGCAGGCCTTCACGCTGAGATAGAAACACAGAATTGGAATTTTGTGGTTTTACATTTTGATTTTGTTCTGTGAACCACTCTGAGACCTCTGGGTATAGGGCGGTATAGAAATTCAATTAACAACAACAACAACAACAACAACAACAACAACAACAGCTGTTCAAGAATCCCTGACAGATTCCCTTCCAACCTCTGTTTGGACAATCTTCAGTGAAGGCAGCTGCATACTGAGAGGACCAGGAATTTGGTGGCAGAGCCAATTCATTCTATGCAGAAAGATCTAGGTCCAGTTCATGGAATTGTAGGATTGTAGAGCCGGAAGGGACCCCAAGGGTCATCTAGTCCAACCGCCCACAATGCAGGAATCTCAGCTGAAGCATCCATGGCAGATGGCCCTCCAACCTCTGATTAAAAGCCTCCAAGGAAGGAGATTGCTGGTCTTTCAAAGAGCAGGACTGGGAAGGTCCTTCAGAGAGTTGCCAAACTGAGATTCCGCTCACAGCCAACCAGACTGAGATCATTCATGGTCAGCAAGGTGGGGCAGGTGGGGCAGCATTGCTCTCCAGGCTTCTCAACTCACCAGGAGAGGTGAGATGCATGGAGCTTGGTCTGGTGTAACACATGGCGGTGGAGCCAATCCAACATTTCCACCATGCATCTCACCCATTCTTCCACCCATTTCATCATTTTGGTTGCCCTTTTCTGACCTGATTCTAGCTCTGCAACATTTTCTAAGTAGGATAGGTCTCTAAGGTGCTACTGGAAAAATTTTTAATTTATCTTTTTTTTTAAGTGAGGCAACCAGTACTGAACACAGTACAGTCATACCTCATGTTACGTTTGCTTCATGTTACGTTCTTTCAGGATACGTCCCGCAGCGACCCGGAAGTACCGGAAAGGGTTACTTCCAGGTTTTGCCACTCGCGCATGCGCAGACATGCAAAATGATGTCACGCGCATGCCCAGAAGCGGCAAATTGCAAGACTCGCCGCTGTGGGTTGCGTACCTTTCATGTTGTGAATGGGCCTCTGGGACGGATCCCGTTCGCATTCAGAGGTACCACTGTATTCCCAGTGTTCTAAATTCCCCAGGTGCATTTCGTTACTGACATGGGTCCAATTGCAACTACGTGGAAATTTCTGGGCACCAGGTGGGTGACCACAGTTTAAAAAACCTCCGCCTTAGTCCAGAGTTAATACCATTTCCATTTCCACTATGTGTGTTTCTTCTACTTGCATACTGGGACAAGTGAATTGTTGTAAGTGCAAGCTACAGTCGAGCAATGTTGTTCAGATCAAAGAACTGTAGAATTGTAGCATTGGGTGGTATCTCAAGGGTCATCTGGGTCGACCCCCAGCAAATAGGCATTCCATTGTGGCGACCGCAACTGAGTTTAAGGTGACATTTGGCAGCTAGCTTATATATCTGAGTTTCTAACAATGAGTATTTCAAGTGTGGTTGCCCCATAGACTTGAATAACAGCATTAGGAGGAACTTTCTGACAGTAAGAGCTGTTTGGCCATGGAATACCTCAGAAGGTAGTGGATTCTATTTCCTTAGAGGTTATTAAACAGAGGTTGGGTGCAGTCTTGGATTCCTGCAGGGGGTGGACTAGATTCCCCTTGAGGTCCCTTCCAGCTCTCCAATTCTATGCTTCTCTGTTTCTGTTAAAACTGTTCAGTTTTATTTCCAGTCTCTCTGCTAAGGAGAATGCTGCTCCTCATCTCAATCTATAATATTATTGTGTGGCGAGTTCCCGCCCCCCACCAGGATAAATAAAGACACGAGACACCATAATATAAGGTTAATTGGGCGAATTAGGCCACAACTTTATTGAATTCAGGAATGAGAGGCATTGGCTTAGGCATTGGTCCTAACGACTATCCGGCTCCAGCCCATTTGCTGGAGACACGGGGAAGGGTTAACACTAATCGGGGGAGTCTCCCACCGAGGCACGTCGACTAGGAGCTCCCCCGGGTCACCGCTCTGGGGCGTGCCTTTGGCCCTCACCTCCATAGGCTTCGGACAGGGCCACGCCCCCCGGAGTCCTTTAACGGACCACCCTTCGCTCACTGGGGGGAGGTGATGGCGTTCCCCCCCCCCCACATCCTCTTAACCCCTTCTTACCAATGCCTACCGCCAATGCCGAGAAGTTGTGACGAGTTGCTACGAGGTAGGCGAAAAACCAAAAGGCTAGAAATTGCCAATTGGGAAAAATTCCTACCATGCCCCTTGCGGCGACAGACCGAAGTACATAGCAAAGTCAAGGACCTACCTAAAGCCCACTTAAAGGGAGGGAGGGTGGGAAAACGTGAGGGCTAGCCGGCGAAAAGAGGGCGAGTGCCCTCAGCACCGGCCCTAAATAGGACAGGCCTCGCCCCCCCAGCCAGCTGGTTGGCTGGCTGGGGGGGGGCAGGCCCGGCTGGGATTCCCCTGCTCTCGCGGGGGCTGCAACCAGCCCCCGCTCACGTGGGGTGGGCGTGAAGCCCGCAACCCCACCTCCTGGGCAAGCTGGAAGTGGCTTTAATAATTTTATTGTTTGTACCCCACTCATCTGGCTGGGTTTCCCCAGCCACTCTGGGGGGCTTCCAGCAAAATATAAAAAATAATAAAATGTCAGATATTAAACAGGGCTGTCTTCAGATGTTTCCCAAAAGTTGTGAAATTCTTTATCTCCCTGATATCTGATGGGAGGACGTTCCACAGGGAGGGCACCAGTGCCAAGAAGGCCCTCTGCCCTCAAAAGCAAATGTTTGTACATGGGCTGGGATTAAGAACAGCGTGAAGGGAATGGCTGGAAGTCAAAGTTTAAAGAGAAATGTATAACAAATTTGGAATCTGGGATATATATATGTAAAGTTTAATACAAATTTGATTCTGAATGTCAAAAAAGCTTTGTGTACCTCAAAGCTTTTTCCTCCGGCAGCAACAGAAGCAATTGAGAACCTGGAATGTGAGCAAGACGGTCTTAATTTCATCTCCGACAGGGAGTAACCACAAACCAAGTTCAGTCCAGCGAAACCCAAAGCATTCCCACCCAACGCTCCCAATAACACGCCACGGGGCTGCCTGCAGACATTGTCCCGCTCCTTCAAACTTTTTGCAAGCCTCAGCAAACTCGCCAGGCGAGGGAGGGACCAGCTATAGATGGCTTGCAGCTGTAATGACTTTCACCTGCATTTGGGTTCACGTTCTCGAGGTTTTCCCACAGCTCCACTCAGAGCTTGAATGGCAATGTTTAGATCCCGTTTCCTCTGCGCTCAGAAACCACTGCCAGCCTGAAATTTCAGAAGGAGGGGTGAATTCCCCAAAAAGGGTGTTACTTTTTTTTTTATGCCACAACAGCTGCGAGAACATTGTTAGCAAAGAATTAGAAGAAACAAGATTTACCAACTATCGAAGAATGGCAGACGAAGATGATGGACTATATGGAACTTGCCGAACTGACCGGGAGACTCCGAGACCAGAGAGAAGAGACGGTGAAAGAAGTTTAAGGAATATTTGGAAAAATATGTCAATATCTAAACCTTAGAATAGCTTTGGAAGTAGATATAGGCTGTAGGGTTAGAAGTAGAAGATAGGGTATTTTAAAATAGTATTATTTGTAAGTGATAAAATGTAAAGTTATCTTAAGTATGATTAAAAAAAAGATGGTTAGAAATTATGATATATGTAAACTGCTAAAGATGAAGTAAAATGAAAATCAGATAAGTGGGACTTGGGGAAGCCAGCTTAACAATGTTTAGAAAAATAAGGATATGACAAGAATTTGTTTGTATTGTTTGTCTTTTCTGTCTGTGTTATTTATTTGTGTTATAAAATGATTTAAAAAATTGGGGGGAAATGAAATTTCAGAAGGAGGGAGGTGGACTGGTGCTCCTTCGGCCTTCGAACACCGGAAGAATCCTGGCAACTGGCAAGGACCCTGCGCTCTGCCCTCGGACATCTCCTGTGTCAGAAATTTGCTTGGGCAGCCACACAAAATCATAGAGTTGGAAGGGACACCAAGGGTCATCTAGTCCAACCCCCTGCAATGCAGGAATCTCAACTAAAGCATATATGACAAATGGCCATCCAACCTCTGCTTTAAAAGGAAGGAGTGGGAGACCATTCCACTGCCGAACAGCTCTTACTGTCTGAAAGGTTTCCCTGGTGTTTTGTGGGAAATTCCTTTCTTGTAACTTGAATCCATTGGTTTGAGTCCTACCCTCCAGGGCAGAAGAAAACAAGCTTGTTCCCTCTTCCAACCCTTGAGATATTTGAAAATGGCTATCATATCTCCTCTCAATCTCCTCTTTTCCAGCTCCTTCATAAGGCTTGGATTCCAAACCCTTGATCTTCTTGGTCACCCTCCACTGTACATGTTCCAACTTGGTCGACATCCTTCTTAAATTGTGGCACCCAGAATTGGACACAGTTTTCCAGGTGTAGTCTGACCAAGGCATATTTCCTCCAACACTGGAGGGAGGGAGCACAGCCTTAATGTCTGCTCACTTTCTCCTCCATTGTTGTTGTTGTTGTTGTTGTTGTTTAGTCATTTAGTCATTTAGACTCTTCATGACCCCATGGACCAGAGCACACCAGGCACTCCTGTCTTCCACTGCCTCCCGCAGTTTGGTCAAACTCATGCTGGTAGCTTCAAGAACACTATCCAACCATCTTGTCCTCTGTCGTCCCCTTCTCCTTGTGCCCTCCATCTTTCCCAACATCAGGGTCTTTCCCAGGGATTCTTCTTTTCTCATGAGGTGGCCAAAATATTGGAGTCTCAGCTTCAGGATCTGTCCTTCCAGTGAGCACTCAGGGCTGATTTCCTTAAGAATGGATCTCCTCCATTAATTTGCCTTTAAACTTTAAATCTAGGTTGGCAGCTATCCTTAAATCCCATGAGAGCGAATTTAAAAGTTTAACCTGGTACGCAAGCTGAGACCCTATCTGCCCACTGACTGTCTCCACCAGAGTGGTGCATGCTTTGGTTATCTCTTGCTTGGACTACTGCAATGCGCTCTACATGGGGCTACCTTTGAAGGTGACCTGGAAACTGCAACTAACCCAGAATGCGGCAGCTAGACTGGTGACTGGGAGTGGCCACCGAGACCTACATAGACTCCCAGTATGTTTCCAAGCACAATTCAAAGTGTTGGTGCTGACCTTTAAAGCCATAAACGGCCTCGGCCGAGTATACCTGAAGGAACATCTCCATCCCGATCATTTAGTCTGGACACTGAGGTCCAGCGGTCTTCTGGCAGTTCCCTTCCTGTGAGAAGTGAGGTTACAGGGAACCAGGCAAAGGGTCTTCTCGGTAGTGGTGCCTGCCCTGTGGAACGTCCTCCCATCAGATGCCAAGGCAATAAAGAACTACAGTCATACCTTGGGTTGAAGTAGCTTCGGGATAAGTATTTTCGGGTTGCACGCTGCGGAGACCCTGAAGTAATGGAGTGCATTACTTCCAGGTTTTGCCGCTCACGCATGCGCAGAAGGTCAAAATGATGCCGCGCTCATGCGCGGAAGCGGCGAATCATGACCCGCGGATGCGGGTTGTGTTCGCTTCTGGATGCGAACAGGGCTCCGGAACAGATCACGTTCGCATCCAAATGTACCACTGTACCTGACTTTTAGAAGGCAGCCCTGTTTATAGAAGTTTTCAATGTTTGGTGTTTTATCGTGTTATTAATTCTGTTGGGAGCCAACCAGAGTGGCTGGGGTATAAATAAATAAATTATTATTATTATTATTATTATTATTATTATTATTTATTATTATTATTATTATTATTATTATTATTATTATTATTATTATTATTATCTGCTGTGTGAAGAAGTACTTTCCTTCATCTCTCCTGAATTTCCAGATATTCATCTCCACTGGATGTCAGGAAAGAGAAAGAAAACCTCCCCTCTATCCATTTTTCATCCAACATTCAACTTCATCTCTTCAACTGGCAATATTGTTCTAAGGAGCAGCTACGTGAAATGCATTCTCGTTGCCCATTTCCATTCGCCCTTCCTTTCCTCTCCCCTCCCCACACCGAACCCTCCACTTATTTGGGTTTTTCCCCCCCCTCCTCCCTTGGCTGCATGCTTCCCTCCCCCCCCCCCATCTTCCCACACCTCACCTCATCCATTTGAATCAGTTTTGCTTGCCCCATTTTACCACGGGCAGGAAACCATATAAATGTAACATCCTCCCGGGAGGTGAAATAAACATAAACATCTGCTCTGCAAATTCCCTCGCAGTGCAGAGTGTGCGTGGCATTAGAATGGACCCCGGGCTGCGAGGAGCAAAGCCAGCCTCATAAACAAAGCTCAGAGCATAAAAGGAGAGGGCCCGGCCTCGGCAGCCCACGTTCGGGAGCTGAGCATCCCTTTCTGGCCCTGCAAAGCGAGGGTGGGAAGCCATTGTGCTCTGGAGGGCCAGCAGAGAGCAGCGGAGGGGCACAAAGGCAGGGCATGGGCTGGTGGTAGGTGGTACCTGTCTTCCACTGCCTCCTGTCTTCCACTGCCTCCCGCAGTTTGGTCAAACTCATGCTGGTAGCTTCAAGAACACTGTCCAACCATCTTGTCCTCTGCCGTCCCCTTCTCCTTGTGCCCTCCATCTTTCCCATCATCAGGGTCTTTTCCAGGGAGTCTTCTCATGAGGTGGCCAAAGTATTGGAGCCTCAGCTTCAGGATCTGTCCTTCCAGTGAGCACTCAGGGCTGATTTCCTTCAGAATGGATAGGTTTGATCTTCTTGCAGTCCATGGGACTCTCAAGAGTCTCCTCCAGCACCATAATTCAAAAGCATCAATTCTTTGGCGATCAGCCTTCTTTATGGTCCAGCTTTCACTTCCATACATCACTACTGGGAAAACCATAGCCTTAACTATACGGACCTTTGTTAGCAAGTTGATGTCTCTGCTTTGGAGACATCACCTTGCCAACAAAGTAATAAGAGAATAATAATAATAATAATAATAATAATAATAATAATAATAATAATAATAATAATTTATTATTTTTACCCTGTCCATCTGGCTGGGTTTCCCCAGCCACTCTGGGCAGCTTCCAATAGAATATTAAAATACAATAACCTATTAAACATTAAAAGCTTCCCTAAACAGGGCTGCCTTCAGATGTATTCTAAAAGTCTGGTACTTGTTTTCCTCTTTGACATCTGGTGGGAGGGCATTCCACAGGGTGGGTCCCACCACCGAGAAGGCACTCTGCCTGGTTCCCTGTAACTCGGCTTCTCGCAGTGAGGGAACCGCCAGAAGGCCCTCAGTGCTGGACCTCTGTGTCCGGGCAGAACAATGGGGGTGGAGACACTCCTTCAGGTCTACTGGGCCGAGGCCGTTTAGGGCTTTAAAGGTCAGCACCAACACTTTGAATTGTGATTGGAAACGTACTGGGAGCCAGTATAGGTATTTCAAGACCTACACTGGTCTCGACGGCCTCTCCCAGTCACCAGTCTAGCTGCCTGTATTAGTTGTGGTTTCCGGGTCACCTTCAAAGGTAGCCCCACATAGTGTAAAGGGTTAACCCATTCTCTTCATCAGGATCACATGCTCCCCAGCCATATAAGTGGCTGTTTTGCAGGTGGGGGGGCGGGCGCTGTAATGCATGTGAATAAGACACCTCTCACGAAAGGTGGTGGTACTCTACTTCCTTGGAGGTTTTAAAGCAGAGGTTGGGTGGCCATCTGTCATGGATGCTTTAGCTGAGATCCCTGCATCTCAGGGGGTTGGACTAGATGACCCTTGGGACCCATTCCAGCTCTATAATATATAATATGATTTCTTGTTTGTGCCCTGCCCATCTGGCCGGGTCTCCCCAGCCACTCTGGGCGGCTTCCAACAAAAATTAAAAATACATTAAAATGTCACACATTAAAAACTCCCCTAAACAAGGCTGCCTTCAGATGTCTTCTAAATGTCAGGTAGCTGTTTATCTCTTTGACATCTGATGGGAGGGCGTTCCACAGGGCGGGCGCCACTACCGAGAAGGCCCTCTGCATGGTTCCCTGTACAATTTTATGATTCCATGAATAACTGTACAAGGACACAGCTCATAGGTTGGTATACACATCATGTGTACTCATTGAAGGCAATGCGTGAACATGCCTGGCAAAGTCTTTTTAATTTGTGGCCTCACTGATCAAGCCAACCGAAGCCACTTATTTTGGTTTTCCAGTGGCTTGATAAAACTCCTCCTTGTGATGTATGACTGGGGCAGCAAAACCAGGGCAGCTGTCAAGAAACTGGCAGACCACAATGCATTGGGCTTGGTGGGTCAGAATTTGTGCAGATTTGGTCTGAACCGTTGCATGACCTCCACTTCATTTCATTTCCCTGACTGGAACTTTTTTCAGCCACAGTCCCTCTCGGAGCACAACTTCCTCTCATTTCAAGCAGGTTTAAATTCATGACTGTATCCAGACTTGCAGGTTTAAGTTACCAGAAAATATGCTGGTTATCTTCTTCCTTTTTTTGTATGAGTAGTATTATTACTATTAGTCTCTTGATTTGTATCTTAATTGAATAATAAGAGCAATGGGAATATTGCTTCTTTTATCTACAAGGCTCTGTAAATACAACGGGCCTCTGAAAAGCTCACACTATTATTATGGGAAGTCATTGCTAATTGTACACATATGCCATCGAGAGAACATTTCTTTCTTTCTTTTTTTAATACAGCTCATAACTAGTTGTTACAATAAAGACATTGTTTCCAGTCCAGATCTGGGCAAAAATACAGTTTTTCCTCCTCCCTATGTTTTGTAAACTAAGATTATGAATCGTTCAGTATAATCTGGGGCTCTTAGCCAATAACGGGATTATTTAGCAATGACGTTGCCTAGTTTCATATTTCCTGGTTTAGAAATGCGAATCTTGCCAATACGTAACACTCATGTCCAATGTGAGAGGAGAACTGTGTACCAAAGTCCTCTCCTTCTCATATTTTAAAGTGAGCTAGATAAGAAATCTAATCCTCCTAGTCTGTCCAATTTACCCTCCTTACTGCTCCAGAATTTGCAGAATATAGGAAAAGGAGAAGATATTTTCTTCTCCTCCTCCTTCTGGCACCTGGCATGCTGTTCCTGCAAGTTAGGTAGCAGGAGCCCTGGGAAACATAATTTCCCCAGGGCTACTAATATCAGCATCCCCCATCACTGACACCGTCAGTAGTGCAATGGGTCCATGTTAGCTTGTATTTGGGCTCAGAATAAATTGAGTTGGGGGTGGGTGGGAGGGAGGGATAGTTTGGTTTTCCGAACCCAGTTACAAAGCTCTCCAGTGGAGATCACCTATTCACAATTTTTGGTTTATCGGTCCACCTGACCTTACATTATTGATTAATCCATTCATTTTAAATCCACCACCACACTACCAAAACTTGATTTATAGAAACCTTTGGATGTAGACACATTTGCCCAGCAAAAAATTCATTCCCCCAAAAGACTGACGGCTACAAACCTGGACGACTTTAAAAGAGGATGAGATGAATTCATGGCGGAGAAGGCCAGCCATGGCTACTTGAGATGAAGACTACAGCACTCTCTGCACTTGTGTTCTCCAGCAACTGGAATTCAGAGGTAGTATCATTATTATTAATTTGAATTATATACTGCCCTTTAGGGACGCGGGTGGCGCTGTGGTCTAAACCACAGCGCATAGGGCTTGCTGATCAGAAGGTCGGCGGTTCGAATCCCCGTGAAGGGGTGAGCTCCCATTGCTCGGTCCCTGCTCCTCCAACCTAGCAGTTTGAAAGCACATCAAAGTACAAGGAGATAAATAGGTACCACTCTGGCGGGAAGGTAAACGGCGTTTCCGGGTGCTGCTCTGGTTTCACATGAACTGGAAGCTGTACGCCGGCTCTTTTGGCCAGTAAAGCGAGATGAGCGCCGCAACCCCAGAGTTGTCCGCGACTGGACCAAATGGTCAGGGGTCCCTTTACCCTTTACCTTTACCTACTGCCCTTTATCAAAAGATCCCAGGGCGTTATGAAGGTGCAACACAACAGTCATGACTGGCAGCTGGTGATACCTTTATCCTCCTTGAATTTGTCTACCCATCTTTTTAAGCCATCCCGGGGGGGGGGAACCCCACTGTTGTTAGAACACTGCAAACTTCAACACCTGCCTTAAACTCCTTTGCTGGGGCCTCCACAAAGACTCACAAGGAGATGTGCCATCAGCACCTATTCAGAGGCAATTGGGATAAATGTTCATTTACCATTTGCCTAATTGCTGGGTCGCGGCTGCACTCCCCGATTTGTTTAGCGCTTGGGGCCAAATCCCCCTCACCTTTTAAAAAATAATAACAACAGTAATAATAATATTTCACACAAAGCCTTCTTTGTTTTACAAAGGGAACTAACCTAGCAGGCTGTTGGAGGAGAGGAGAAAGGACCCTTTAGAAAAGTCTGGTAATGCGTATGTCTGCCAGAATTTCTTTTGTAAAAGCAGGTCAAAGGGAAACGTAAATGGATTCTTTAAATAGCCGGGGGGGGGCTTCCCCCTCCTCCCATTATTAAAATGAGAAAAAAATATATATAGTTAGATGATCTCTCCGAATTGATTGTTTGTTTTCAGGTGGAAAATTCCATCACCAGCGGAATCTTTTAATCCATTTTTCTCTGTTTGCCACACTAGCTTCCGAAAACTTTCACCCAAGAGGGTACTCCTCAGCAGATCACAAATTCGCCTGGGTTGTGCGTTCCCCGCCCCCCTTGCTGTAACCATGATCTTGGGAGGGGGAAATGTGCCAGGATGTTGCCTTCCCCCTCCTTCCCCAGCCCAAAACACCGCGGTAAAGCCATATGACCCCCCCCCCCCAAAGCAAAAAACTTGGCCTTAACTTTTGGGGAGGAGAGCGAGAGGGAGGAAATTAGCCCAACTCATCCTTGCTTCGCCATGTCAAAAATTAAAGAGTAAACAAAGGTCCCCCGATTCCCTTGATTGCATTAATCATTCAAATGACGTATTAGCATTCTTCAGACTTGGCTGTTGCGCTTCCAAATTAACACCTCCAGGTTCAAGGGAATAGAAATTAACTGAATTATCTGGCAGCCCCAGATGTCCTGGCGTGTTCTTCCCTCTCGCTGATTTAATATGCCTGAAGAACAGTTATGATGCAGGAAAACTGCTAATGGTCAAGAAATAATTTATGACATGTGTAACGGATAGGCCCGGCTGCCTTGCGCATACCAAAAAAACCCACACACAAAAAACCACAAGGAGTTTGGTCAAACAACAGATGCACATTTTGTTTCTTGGAAACTTTCTTGCCAATATGCCGTGACCTACATTTGCTGGCTGTCGTCGGAAGCCAGCTGCCTCATCTCCCCGAGTCTTTTGGGTCTAGGAGTGTTGGGGGCAGATGACAACGTAGGCTGGGGCACCACAAAACATGCTCCACCTTTCCCTCCCTCCATGGATATATCAAATCCTGACTGGATTCACCGGAAGCATTCCACCATTCCCTCTCTTCTGGAGTTTCTCAAATCCTGACTGGCTTCTGCCCAGGCTTCAGATTAGCTGAGGGCCACATCTTTTGCCCTTGGGGTCCCCTTCCAAACTAGGACATGTGCATGTCTCAGTCAGAGACACTACCAGTCACTTAGACAACGCTGAACAAGATGAATACTTGGTCTGACTTGGTATAAGTCTGTTTCCTATGTTCCCCTTTTGGCACCTGAGAGTAGGACATGTCATCTTATGGAGCGGAACATATTTTTTGTAATTTTCTTCAGTGATGGGTCTTAAAATATGCTTTTGGTGTGAGGAGTTCAAATCTGCTATTTTTGTTTTAATTGGACAACACTTAGCTCGGTAAGTCTACATTTGATGAAGAAGCACATACACTGCTTTCGGAAAAACAAGGAATTTTAATTTTACCTTTGGAAAATGTCAGGTAATGCTGAACATAGCTGTCAAGTGTCCCTTATTTGAAGGGACAGTCCCTTATTCCAGCGCCATGTCCCGCTGCTGTCCCTTATTGATGGATATCCCTTAAATGATGTCCCTTAAATTTCAAAGGAAGCAGCTCCTCTTCCTCCCTCCCTGCCAGCCAGGGAGGAGGGAGGCTCCAACTGTGTTGCTTGGCTGTGTTGCTCACCCAATAAGAAGTCTAAGAATGATTGGGGGGTGGAGCTTGCATGCCTTGTGTGTGGCTAGTTAATGCAAGCTGAGGGAGTTTTTGAATGCTGGATGCCATTTTGTTGCACGTGCTGCTGAAAACTTTGCAGTGCAGGGCCAGGCCGGGGAGCCATCTTAAGTTGAGGCTGCATAGGCCTTGTGGTGCATGTGATTCAGATTCTATTCAGTTGAACCTCTGGTTACAAAGTTGGTTGCACAGTGTTCTCGAAGCTACCAGCATGAGTTTGACCAGACTGCAGGAGGACAGGAAGACTGGAGTGCCTGGAACAGGTGAGGCTGCAGGTCCCTTATTTTGGCTGCTGGTCCCTTATTTTCAAGGCTGCTGGTCCCTTATTTTCAAATCTGTAAGTTGACAGCTATGATGCTGAATAATAATAATAAATAATAATAATAATAATAATAATAATAATAATAATAATAACAACAACTACTGCAAGCACTCAGCAATCATTTTGAATGAGTTCTGAGCAATTTGAAACACATCTTATTTACCCAGCAAAACAAAATTATGTTAATTTAACCAAAATATCTTTTGAATTCCCAAATCATGCTACAGCTTTTTTGCACCTCCCATTTGGGGAATTTGAAAGCTGAAAAATTCAACGTGCCCTAATCTGAGTTGGAAAATCCCACAAGTCCTTCTCTACCACCCCAGCAGTAAAAACACAACAATAATAATTTCAATAACTAAACATTGGCTGCATTTTCGTGACACTCTGACCAGCTACTTGGGACAGTCACTATCACCCAGCGATAGGGGAGGGAGAAAACTATATGTGCTGCTTTGAGTTTGTTGGGCTATGAATGTCATCAATACATGGTGTGTCTCCCAGCTGGCTTCCACAACCAGCTGAAGACATTTGGGCAAAACAATAAATGGTGTTTCCCCACCCACAAGTCAAAGTGGATGGCACCCAATGCCAGCCAAGTTACTTTGCCAGTTGTGGCAGAAAATCCCTATTCTCCTCCCTGGCGCTAAACACAAGAACTCATTATATAATTAAGAATTTGCTGACTTTTTATGGCACCCAAAATCAGCTGCCTGAGATGGCCACGTCACTCTCCCTCATGATAGAGCCAGCCTTGAATATTGCCCTTGAATCCTTCTTTGCTGCTCATTGTGGTATTTGGAGGTTTGGCTCCCATTGTCTCCTGGGTGTCCGAACATTCACACAGCCATCATAGGTTTGAGACGATGCAGCATAATGGACAGTTCAGGAACTCAGGAATGGTCCAAGGCAATTTGATGACCTGAATTGAAGGACAAGATGGCACAATTCAGGCACTCTGAATTGTTCGATGCAGTTTCCCGAGCCAAGCAATGTGTACAAAAATGCATTTGCTAGGCCAAAGTGTGCATATATTCACGAAAATCATATACAAAATGCATGATTCACCCAATAATAATAATAATAATGATGATGATGATGATGATGATGATGATGTTGTTGTTGCTGTTGTTCAGTCGTTTAGTCATGTCTGACTCTTCGTGACCCCATGGACCAAAGCACGCCAGGCACTCCTGTCTTCCACTGCCTCTTCCACTGTCTTCCACTGCCTCTTTTCCAGGGAGTCTTCTCTTCTCATGAGGTGGCCAAAGTATTGGAGCCTCAGCTTCACTATCTGTCCTTCCAGTGAGCACTCAGGGCTGCAAGAATTGAAGTTACAGGGAACCAGGCAGAAGGCCTTCTTGGTAGTGGTGCCTGACCTGTGGAGCACCTTCCCATTAGATGTCAAGGAGATAAATAACTATAAAACTTTTAGAAGACATCTGAAGGCAGCCCTGTATTGGGAAATTTTAAATAAGTGAGAGCTGGTCAATAAAGAAGTCTGATCGCCAAATAATTGATGCTTTTGAATTATGGTGCTGGAGGAGACTCTTGAGAGTCCCATGGACTGCAAGAAGATCAAACCTCTCCATTCTGAAGGAAATCCGCCCTGAGTGCTCACTGGAAGGACAGATCATGAAGCTGAGACTCCAATACTTTGGCCACCTCATGAGAAGAGAAGACTCCCTGGAAAAGACCCTGATGTTGGGAAAGATGGAGGGCACAAGGAGAAGGGGACAAGAGAGGACGAGATGGTTGGACAGTGTTCTCGAAGCTACCAGCATGAGTTTGACCAAACTGCGGGAGGCAGTGGAAGACAGGAGTGCCTGGCGTGATCTGGTCCATGGAGTCACGAAGAGTCGGACCCCTACTAAATGACTAAACCACAACAAGAGTATGTGCTTTTATTTAAAATGCATCTTTGGGTTATTTGTGGGGCATAGGAATAAATTCATTTCCCTCCCTGCCCCCCAATATAGTCCAGCCCACCACATGGTCTGAGGGACAGTGGACCGGCCCACAACTGAAAAAGGTTGCTGACCCCTGGTCTACACTGACCGGCAACGGCTCTTCAATGTCTCAGATAGAGAAACACTCCTGTCCCTATCTGGAGATAACGGGAACTGAACCTGGGAACTTTTGGATGCAAAGCAGATATTCTGCTGCTGAGCAATGCCCTGTGTACTACCTGGGTACCAACAAGCTACTCAGAGGTCATAACAAGTAGATTGACCTGCCCTGCACACTCTCATTTCCCCCCGATCTGCAAGAACATCAGAAAAACACCCCAACTTTGATGCCAGCCTTGGCACTCGCAAAATATTTCCCATCCAATTTCTCTGTTTCCTGCGTACGTGGAAGGCAATGTGCAGGGAAGGGCCAGGGGGGAAGAGAACGGGTTCCATTGCCAAAAGCATCACCTGGGTCCAACGGTAGCAAAATAACAAGCAGAACAGCAGCTAATTTTTCATGCCTCGGTGGCAAGCGCCACATTCACTGTTTATTAAATGACAGTCGCCGCAGTGACTCTTCCTCACACGTCAAGCCCAGAAGTGTACGCTGTCGCTTTAAAAAAGAGAGAGAGGAGGGGGGAGGGGAAGGAAAAGACCGCGGCGATGCCAAGCAAGTCACCGTAATGCTCCCTTGGCATAATTAGATGCATACCCGGGGTTGTATTTGCATATGATATTCAGGGCATGATTTTTTTATTGTTCTTAATCAGAGCCGAATGTCAACAAAATAAATGAAGTTGCGAGTGGAAGTGAAATTTTTATCACATTGGGGATGTGCCTTTTCTCCCATTTATCACAGTCCATATTGAGAGAGCGGATTCTTTTTTTTTGGTTGTTGGGGTTTTTTTTGAAAATGTGGTAATCAATGGAAGAGCTCCATATGGCAGGGATCAAAGGTGTTACATAGTGTGTGGTTCTGCTTTATTGCCAGCCAGTGCTGTTAATTGGACAACAAGATCAGAGGCAATATTAAAATCCAATTAAATTGATATGAACAGATTGCCAAGTGATGTACACTAATGTATAATTGAGTATCAAGCAAATGCGAGTCCCCGTCTTCTGCTTCTACCTCCTGAATAAATGATAGAGCCATAGAGGACAGATACAAGTTTGCACATTAGCTGTACAGCTCTGGGCTTCCATTTGTTACTTTCAGAGTTGATGACTTTAGTTTCCTACTCACTGGCCTTAAAGGCATATAGAGGTACACCTCTTGCTTCCTTCCCCAGCTCCCTGCCCTGCTTTCCCACACCTGCTCCTAGCATCCTTAATTTCTCATGCTTTGCGTCTTCTTTTTCGTTGCTTGGCAAAGCAGCCCACTGCTTCACAGGGCATATCTGTCAAGGCTGGCGGAAGGCGGAAGGTTAATTCTGTGTCCAGGGCGGCTGTCTACCAGCTCCACCTGGTACGCAGACTGAGACCCTACCTGCCCGCAGGCTGTCTCGCCAGAGTGGTGGATGCTCTGGTTATCTCCCGCTTGGACTACTGCAATGCGCTCTACGTGGGGCTACCTTTGAAGGTGACCCGGAAACTGCAATTAATCCAGAATGCGGCAGCTAGACTGGTGACTTGGAGCGGCCGCCAGGACCATATAACACCAGTCCTGAGAGATCTGCATTGGCTCCCAGTACGTTTCCAAGCACAATTCAAAGTGTTGGTGCTGACTTTGAAAGCCCCAAATGGCCTTGGCCCAGTATATATGAAGGAGCGTCTCCACCCCCATCGTTCAGCCCAGACACTGAGGTCCAGCTCCAAGGGCCTTCTGGCAGTTCCCTCATTGCGAGAAGTGAGGTTACAGGGAACCAGACAGGGGGCCTTCTCGTTAGTGGCGTCCGCCCTGTGGAACGCCCTCCCTTCAGATGTGAAGGAAATAAGCAGCGATCCTATCTTTAAAAGACCTCTGAAGGCAGCCCTGTTTAGGGAAGCTTTTAATATTTAATGCTGTATTGTTTTTAACACTCAATTGGGAGCTGCCCAGAGTGGCTAGGGAAACTTAGCCAGATGGGCAGGGTATAAATAATAAATAATAAATTATTATTATTATTATTATTATTATTATTATTATTATTATTATTATTATTATATATGGCTGGTCATAGCCGTGGTAGAGAGTTTGTTTTGCATTCAGAAGGTCCCAGGTTCTCCTCGAATGCCCCCTGCCTGAAACCCTACTGCCAATCGGTGCAGACAATATGGAGCTAAATGAACCAGTGGTCTATTTCAGGATAAGGCAGCTCCCAATAGTCATGTTGCCATTTGCCCAACACAACAGGGCCAGGAGTGCCAATGTGGCCCCGCAACTGTGGGTGCCTGGGGCCATGGGTGCCGTGCATTGCCCTGGCACCAAAATTTGTGGGTGCCCAGTCCCTTCATGGGGAGGTTTGTGGGTTTTGGGGCACCCAGGGTCCCAGGGAGTTTGGGGCACCCAGGGTCAGAATCATATTAAAGTCTAATTAGATGGCTTTCCGCAGGGTTAGGGTTGGGAACAGTAAGTGCTCATTGACCCAACTGTTTACGCTGATCTTATATGGGCCTGTGAGAATGCTGAGAGGCCTCTTTCATATTAGTTCTTATACAAAAAGAAATGGGGAGTCAGGCTGAGCCCCGCCCAAAGGCCTGGCAGAACAACTCCGTCTTGCAGGCCCTGTGGAAAGATGTCAAATCCCGCAGGGCCCTGATCTCTTGCGGCAGGCCGGGGCCAAGGCTGAAAAGGCCCTGGCCCTGGTCGAGGCCAGCCTAATCTCTCTGAGAGTTGTAGTCCAACAATACTGGAGACCCAAGTTGGAGAGGCACTGACCCAGGTGCGCACACAATGCCATGCAAAGTTTCGTTTTGGTTTGCGCAGGGTGGGGTTTCCAATGAAAGCCTGACGGACTGAGAAGTTGGGCTGGGAAGAGTCATGGCTGAGTGATAGGAAATGTGCTTTGTATGCAGGAAGCCCAGGTTCAATCCCGGTATCTCCTGGTATGGGGGATTGTCCCCTGCCTAAAACCCAGGAGAGTCACTGTCCGTCAGGGTAGACAACCTTATCTATCTGCTTCAAGATTCTAGTCATCAGAGAAGCTAACTTTGGAGGATTCCATACTTACACTGTCCGCGTGAGATAACTACCACATCAAGTGAATATTTGAAGGTGCTTGGGTGGGAGCCAATATACATTGCCCTCTTTTCTCCCTTTGCACCCTATCAACCTAATTACCAAGTGTGTTAAAGGTAAAGGTAAAGGTAAAGGTACCCCTGACCATTAGGTCCAGTCGTGGCCGACTCTGGGGTTGCAGTGCTCATCTCACTTTACTGGTCAAGGGAGCCGGCGTACAGCTTCCGGGTCATGTGGCCAGCATGACTAAGTTGCTTCTGGCGAACCAGAGCAGCACACGGAAACACCGTTTACCTTCCCGCCGGAGTGGTACCTAATTATCTACTTGCACTTTGACATGCTTTCGAACTGCTAGGTTGGCAGGAGCAGGGACCGAGCAACGGGAGCTCACCCCATTGCGGAGATTCGAACCGCCGCGCTGAGATATTAGGAGAGCCTTCTGACCTTCTGATCGGCAAGTCCTAGGCTCTGTGGTTTAACCCACAGCGCCACCCGCGTCCCGACCAAGTGTGTTAGTTGGAAACATTTTATCCCAACTCCCAACTAAGGTTTTCTAAGCAGGATACAGCATAATTAAAGCCAGCAAACTCCCTGCAAAAAAACACAACAGCAACAAACAAACAAATAGGCCAATGACACTAACAGCCAGCGGTAAAACAAGAAGTAAACACCATTAACGACAGCAAAAACAATAAAAGCACTGACGGTAAAGAGGCTGGCAATCAACAACATTTGAAGTTTGTTTTTGGAAGCAGGGAGGAAAATGTGTTTAAAGGATCCTAAATGCTGTTAAAAGCTTGCTTAGATAGCAGTGTTTTCAACGGATATTTAAAAAGCAATTGGAAGGGAGCAGAGCAAACTGAGAGTCAGACGGTGGTCCAGAATCGAAGGGCTACAACTAAAAAGGCCCTGTCGGTTGTGGCTGCCCATCTCACATCCGAAGGTGGAAGCCCTCTGATCAGGGCCTCGGAAGAATCCAGAACCATTCATACAAAGGTGGGCAACTCTTCAGGTCCCAGGGCATTCAGCCTTGTTCCCACCTTGGTTTCCCCAGAATCTTAATCCTGTCAGGATTTACCTCAGAGGTGCAAATCCTATAAAGCAGAGAAGCTCGTCACAAGATCAGGAGCAATATAATCTGGAGACACGTGAAGCTAATTGATGAAAAGCCATTGCGGACTTTTTGAGTGGCAAAAGAGGGAGGCTGAGCCTGCAAAGGAAATGTGAAAAAATACCACGAAAACACTAATTTTAATTACAGCCAGAATTTTTCAATATTATAATATAATATAATATAATATAATATAATATAATATAATATAATATAATATAATATAATGGCAGTGCCAACAATTGTCAAAAAGCATTGTGGAAGTATCTTTCTTTTACTTCTATTTCTTCTGTCTTTTCGCTTTCTTTTTCTTTATTCTGATTCTTTTGACATGTTTAGCTTTTATAAATGAGTTTGGATTTTCTTGCTTAATACATTAAAAACATTCAATAAAACATTTAATAAAATTTGATTTAATTGAAAACACTTAAAATGAATTTTATTCTTTAATATGCTAAAAACATTTAATAAAACGTGATAAAATTTATTTAAATTAAAACATTTAATAAATTTATTAAAAATTAATAATAAATGCTATAAAAAAAGGATTCGCCTCGGAAGCACTAATCCTCTAATGCAGGGATGGGGAGCCGTGGCCTTCTAGTAGTTCTTGGACTCCAGCTCCTGCCAGTCCCAGCCAGTTAGAAAGGGTCAGAGTTGTAGCTGAGTAACATTTGCAGGTCCACTAGTTCGCCACCCCTGCTGTAAAGGCTAGTCAAGGCCCAGTTACCTCCGGGTGTTTCCCTTTCAAGTGTATCGGTTGCTTCTTTGCCATAAAGGACCCCCAAAGCAGAGTAAAGCAAATAATAAAGACATGGTATTATAGGTAAAAAGGTAAAGTAAAGGTAAAGGACCCCCGGAAGGTTAAGTCCACTCAAAGGTGACTATGAGGTTGCAGCGCTCATCTCACTTTCAAGCTGAGGGAGCCGGCGTTTGTCCACAGACAGCTTTCTGGGTCATGTGGCCAGCAGAACTAAACCACTTCTGGTGCAACGGGACACTATGACATAAACCAGAGCACATGGAAACACTGTTTACCTTCCCGCTGCAGTGGTACCTATTTATCTACTTGCACTGGCATGCTTTCAAACTTCTAGGTTGGCAGGAGCTGGGACAGAGCAACGGTAGCTCATACCACCACAGGGATTCGAACCGCTGAAGCACTCTTCAGCAAGCTCAAGAGGTTCAGTGGTTTAGACCACAGCGCACCCACGTCCCAAATGCTACTATAGGTACAGCTATCTGCAGTGGGGTGCTACAGCTGAGGTGGCAAAGGAAGGGTGGCACTGAACACTTGGCTTTCCAACGCCAACCATTGCTTACTGAAAGGGATTGGAATGAGGAACAAGAGCTCAGTGCAGTGTGGGCATAGGAACAGGAACACTAGATTGGCTCTACCACTGTCCCTGCATGACACCAAGCTCTCCCTGCCTCATCCCAGACCCTCTCCAGTTCAATAAGCAGCAGCAATGCTCAATGTCAGGAAGCCTGTCTGTGCCACTCCACCAACCACCAACCATGGCCACAAACAATATGGGAGCCCTGTTCCCGTCATAAACCTATAATCCCCAGAGTTCCATGGAAAGAGGGGCTAGTTCTGAGAACTGCAGCTCTGGGAGAGGAATAGAGAAGAAGAGGAGGAGGAGGAGGAGGAGGAGGAGGAGGAGGAGGAGGAGGAGGAGGAGAAGAAGAAGAAGAAGAAGAAGAAGAAGAAGAAGAAGAAGAAGAAGAAGAAGAAGAAGAAGAAGAAGAAACAACTGTAATTATTATGTATTGGATACGGTTATGTGAATTTTGTTTTTGTTTTGAAGTCCTCCTAAAATTCCATCTTTCAGTATGAATTTATCCAGATAGTCACACATATATATATTTTGCAAGCAGAGTTCCCTAATTTAATGCATTTTGTATGTCACCTTCACTGACCTAGGCATTTTCATGCACACTGTCTCCTAACATTCACATGGTTTGGTCGGAGAACTGCGTTTCAGAAGTCCAGATTTCAAAGAAGAGCTATTTTCAGTTCACGTAGTTTCGGGAAGTGAGAGTGAGGGAGTTTCCAAACCAAACTTCTCTCCCAACCCCAGGCAAATCTCATCGGTGGGAACCCAAGAAAGGCTTCCCCCACAGGACGCAGGGCCTGATTTGGTAGATATAGGAAAAAGCAGCTCAACATACATAGCACATACATGCACAAAGGTTTTGCATGCATGTTGACTGAAGTTGTGTTTACTTAAGGCTTTCCTGCATCCCGCTCCATCAGTAACCTGCCTGGACTTTTGCATGAATAGTCCTTGGACTCGTGAGTCATTACTGAGAACTCACATCCATATAAATAGACACCTTTATTAATGACAGGGCTGAACGAGAGCAGCTAATGTGCTGTTTCCTTCCCCTCTTGCCCTCTCGCTTTCTCTCCCACCACACACACTCTCTTGCGGAGGAAGATAAGCTCTGCATCCAACAGATGTTTTGCACGCACACAAAAACACCCTTCAATTTATGGCATTCAGTGGTTAACCTGTGGGCCGCAGCTTTCTCAAGGTGGAGAACTGTCTAGGCTGGGTGACTACTAACAAAGAGATATTCCCACTTCACAGTTTATCTTCTCTAGAACTTTTTTAAAAAGTCCCTTAACTAAGATTTGCTACTTTGCTGGTTTGGGGCGCAATTTTTCCCCTTCACGTGTGTGTGTGTGTGTGTGTGTGTGTGTGTGTGTGGAAGGGAGATGTTGCAATGCAAGGGCTTGGACCAGATGGTCCTTTCCAACTCTATAATTCTATGGACTACAACTCCCATCATCCGTGACTGATGACCACCCCTGGATCATGGAAGGTGAAGTCCAATAGCACCTGGAGGGCCACATATCCTGGACCTCTGTTACAGGGAGTACATTAAAACTCTCCTCCTCCTCTTCTTTATCAGGATGGAGCCCTGGAGAGAAGGTAAATCAACAAGTCATTTTTGTGAGGCTCAGAAGAGCATCATATTCACCCTCCATCATCTTCTTGCTCTTGTTGTCAGTATTCAACATAGACTGAAGGAGAACCTTCTATCACCGCAAGGATTCCTCCTTGGATGACAAAACATTCTCCTACCTCTCCTTCCCTACCCTCCATGCCCCTAAATCTGTTCCGAAGCTCCTCCAACTCTCCAGAGCAGATTTGGGGATGGTGCAGGGCACATGCCCGTCAGGGGATGGGAAATTTGCTAGCGCTAATCCTTTCACTACTGCAATTTTTTTTTATGCCACCTCATCACAATACTTTCAGTCTGAATTTTTGCCCAGGGCAGTGCGTGACAATATATATATATATATATATATATATATATAGAGAGAGAGAGAGAGAGAGAGAGAGAGAGAGAGAGAGAGCAATGCAAAAACCACAATGCAACCATATCAAGCCAGATTTCAAGAAAACGTTAAAATAACATGAATCAGAAATTACTGGCCAGCAGCCTGTCCAGAAACTTTTGCCATCACCCCCATCCTCAAATTTGAGCTGGGAATGGGTAATTTAAGACGTCTCTGCTCGGCTACACTAAAACTTTCCAGAAATAAGTGTGCACACCTGCCAGCTCTCTCTGTGTGTGTGTCTTTCTCTGTCTCTCTCTGTCTCTCTCTGTCTTTCTCTCTCTCTGAGAGCCAGTGTGGTGTAGTGGTTAAGAGCAGTGGACTCGTAATCTGGTGAACCAGGTTCGCTTCCCCGCTCCACCACACGCAGCTGCTGGGTGACCTTGGGCTAGTCACACTTCTCTGAAGTCTCTCAGCCCCACTCACCTCACAGAGTGTTTGCTGTGAGGGAGGAAGGGAAAGGAGATTGTTAGCCACTTTCAGACTCCTTAGGGTAGTGATAAAGTGTGATATCAAATCCAAACTCCTCCTCCTCTTCTTCTTCTCTTTCTCTTTCTCTCCCTGTATTGTTTTTATTGATGCTCATCTCTTTCATCCCCCTGCACCTCGCTTCACGGTGATTTCACAGCCTATGTCCACTTTGGACACCTCAAGAGAAGAGACGACTCACTGGAAAAAAACCCTTTTGTTGGGAAAGATGGAGGGCACAAGGAGAAGGGGACGACAGAGGACGAGATAGTTGGACAGTGTTCTCAAAACTATTAACATGAGTTTGACCAAACTGCGGGAGGCAGTGGAAGACAGGAGTGCCTGGCATGCTCTGGTCCAGGGGGTTACAAAGAGTCAGACACGACTAAACGACTAAACAACAACAACATGTCCACATTTGTGGCTCCTAATGCAATGAGATTCTTCCCCTCCCCCCACTGCCATTTCAAGTCACTTGCACCAGAGAAGGAATAGGGATGTTTTTGCTTGATTTGTTTTCCTTTACCTGCAACTCCCCCTCTTTCTAACTTCCACTTGATAAAGCTGTCATCTACTCATATGCTATCATCTGAGCATGTGCAATGGCTGCCTCAAATGTACACACCTCAGCTTTGCTGTGGCTTGTTATGTTGTTGTTGTTTTTCCAAATCAGATGGAAGCTGGATTGAGGGGAAGGCATCAAACAGCCGCATTTCTCCAGAAGCCATAAGGGTGGTGGCTGGCATTCCATGAACTTGGCTTCAAACACCAGTGGAGGGAAAACACCGGGGCTGGTCATTTGCACACAGCCACCATCTTCCTATGGTGCCCTTTTTCTGGAGGGGTTAAGTGGGGGGGGGGTCATCAGCAAACAAACAAACTGCCATCAAACCCCTGAAAGGTCACTTGCCAAACTGTTGCAGACAGAGGCGGTAAAATGATTTACAGATGCAGGAAATACAATTTGGCAGGGACGAAAATTCCTTCAACGGTTAATGGAATTAATTCAGCACATCACATCCCAGGATTTTTTTTTATAATAAAAGAAACAACTCAGGACTGAACATGAAAGAAAGACAGGGGTAGGGGGGGAGGGGAAAACTCCCAACTCTTAGAAAAGAACCAGGGGCAGCGCAGGGTTGCTTGATGAGTGAACATTTAACTGCTAACCAGAAACACTTTGCTTCAGGGATGGAATCTTAATCCGAAACCTCACTCCGGCAGCCGCCAAACCTATTATGCAGCCAGAGAAATTTATTTTGGAATTACACAGGATACACACGCTGTCCGCAGGGTCCCCTTTGCTGGCTGAGTGTTGAAACTGCCCTAATAATAACATTATTGTTACTAGATTTAGCAGCGGAGAGGAATTCTGTGCACCTCCAAGAACACAGGCATAAAAACCAGCCTTGCTCTGAGTTGCATTATTTGTCCAACCAGCTGAGCCTTCTCTGAGCTGACGAGCAACAGCTCTTTCTAGGATTTCTGGCAGGGAACTCCCAGGCCGTTCCTGGAGAAGCAGGCGATAGATAGAACCTGCTCCCCAACTCTTTCTAACCAACAGAAATCCCATCTGCCGCCGTGATCCAGTTGTTGGAAGTACAGTGGCAGGCCTGGAGTCAGTGTGGGAATGTTCAGGGATGCAGGAAAGGATATATTTGCTGCCAAGGAGTGTGGTGGAGTCTCCTTCTTTGGAGGTCTTTAAGCAGAGGCTTGACAACCATATGTCAGGAGTGCTCTGATGGTGTTTCCTGCTTGGCAGGGGGTTGGACTCGATGGCCCTGGTGGTCTCTTCCAACTCTATGATTCTATGATTCTATGATTGTTTGGTTATAGCCTTTCCAACTTGTGTTAACAAGTTCACAATTTAGCAGAGTAACGTTCCCCTTTTTTAACTTGTAGCGGATGTGTTTGCTCAGGCTCGCTAAAGCCTCCATAATAACTGTTCTGGTATTTTCCCCTTATTCCCTCATAAAAGATAAGACACGACACAGTCTTCTATAAAAGTATAAAAAGAGTTTACTCACATTCTGTTCACAATGGGATCCCAGAAGGCAGACTTAGCTTAGAAAAGTAACATACACCTGGAAACTATCTCATAAGGAGACAGTCCTATTGTCCTCTCTTGGCTGGAAGCATCTTTGGCTAAACAGATGTTGCTTCTTTGATACACATAGTCAAAAAGAGAGAGTTGGCTTCCCTGCCCTGTGCCTTTGTCATTACCTGCACAGGTGAGGCCACACCCACCTCTAGTCACATGCAGAGGAAGTCTGTCCCAGCCCAAAAGGAAACAGGAAGTTTACCTGCTGGCTGGACAAACATTCCTCCCCATGTGTAAACATGTTCACTCTAGGAATGTTGTACTTGACTGCCCTTGTGTTTCACATCCCACAGTCAGCACCAAGCACCCCAGGACAGCTGCCCAGTACTTAATATCCCAACAGGGCCCAGCATTGTTGATACCTGTCGTGGGCCTTGCTCATCAGGCAGCTGGCTTCAAGAACGACATTTCCACGTCTCCAGTGTCCTGCATTGACACTCTGCTGGGCATGTTGAGAAATTGAAATTACGGCTCCCCGTCGCCCTTAGGGTGCTTCTGCCAGCTCCAAGTAAGCCAGGTGGAAGCATCAACATAACAGCAGGTCCATCAGAAGGAACTTCAGGTCAGTGGGTTAGAGCGTGGTGCTGATAGCAGCAAGGTTGCAGCTTCGATCCCCATATTGGACAGCTGCACATTTCTGCACTGCAGGGGGGTTGAACTAGATGATTCGCGGGATCCCTTCGAGCTCTACAGTTCTGCTCTAGTTATTTCTTGCTTGGACTACTGCAATGCAATCTATGTGGGGCTACCTTTGAAGGTGACCCGGAAACTACAACTAATCCAGAATGTGGCAGCTAGACTGGTGACTGGGAGCGGCCGCCGAGACCTACATTGGCTCCCAGTATGTTTCCAAGCACAATTCAAAGTGTTGGTGCTGACCTTTAAAGCCCTAAATGGCCTCGGCCCAGTATACCTGAAGGAACATCTCCATCCCGATCATTCAGTCCGGACACTGAGGTCCAGCGGTCTTCTGGCAGTTCCCTTCCTGCGAGAAGTGAGGTTACAATAGATCTAATTACAGTGGTGCCTCGCAAGACGAAATTAATCCGTTCCGTGAGTCTCTTTGTCTTGCAGTTTTTTCGTCTTGCGAAGCACGGCTATTAGCGGCTTAGCGGCTTAGCGGCTATTAGCGGCTTAGCGGCTTAGCGGCTATTAACGGCTTAGCGGCTTAGCGGCTATGCGGCTTTAAGAAAAAGGAAACAAACTCGCAAGAACTCGCAAGACGTTTCGTCTTGCGAAGCAAGCCCATAGGGAAATTCGTCTTGCGGAATGACTCAAAAAACGGAAAACTCTTTCATCTTGCGCGTTTTTCGTCTTGCGAGGCATTCGTCTTGCGAGGTACCACTGTAGTAATAATAATAATAATAATAATAATAATAATAATAATAATAATAATGTATACTCCACCAATCTGGCTGGGTTTCCCCAGCCACTTTGGGTGGCTCCCAACAGAATATTAAAAACACAATAAAATATCAAACATTAAAAAATCCCTAAACAGGGCTGCTTTCAGATGTCTTCTAAAAGTCAGATCGTTGTTTATTTCCTTGACATCTGGTGGGAGGGTGTTCCACAGGGCAGACGTCACTACTGAGAAGGCCCTCTGCCTGGTTCCCTGTAACCTCACTGCTCACAGTGAGGGAACCACAAAAAGGCCCTCGGAGATGGACCTCCATATCCGGGCTGAACGATGGGGGTGTACAGCCCTGTACGGTTTCCCAAACAGCTTTGAGAACTGCCACCTTCATTTCCAGAGTCCAGCATTTGGAGGGATGGAGATCAGCCTAGCTTCACCCACCTGGGAAGCTCCCTTACTCGGTCCATCTGCTTCAGTGTTGTCTACACTGACTCTGAGCCACCGCCTTTCCCTTCCAAATTCCAAGTGTACGTACAGTGCGTAAATACTGTATGGCTTTGAGAGCACAGAAAGCACATAGGATGTTGATTATTAGAAGCTGCCTTATGCTGACGTCAGACCATTAGGGAGCTGACTTATACCGAGTCAGACCACTGGTCCATATAGCTTAGTATTGTCTGCACTAACCGACAGCAGCTCTTTGGGATTTCAAACAGAGGTATCTCTAAGCTGCCTGGAAATGCCTGGGATTGACCCTGGGACCTTCTGCATGCAAAGCCGTTGCTCTACCATTGAGCTATGGTCCTTCCACCACCATTGGAGCATCTAGATCAGCAGCTCCCCAGGTTCTCAGATTGAGGACATTCCCAGCCCTACCTGGAGATGGTGGGGATTGAACCTGGGAACCTCTGCATGCAAAACTTTACCACTGAGGTGCAGCCCCTCCCCATTTCAAAGAGTTTCAGCAGCTTACCCTTTTTAACATCTGTGGGATGTAAACACAGGAGCAGTCAATGACAACATTCCTATAGTGTACATGTTAGAACATGGGGAGGGATGTCTGTCCAGCAAGCAGGTAAACTTCCTGGGGACGGACTTCCTCCACATGTGACCAGAGGTGGGTGTGGCCTCACCTGTGCAGGTAATGACAAAAGCACAGGGCAGGCAGCCATCTCTCTCTCTCTGCCATTTTCCTTCGATGAGGAAACATCTAAAGATGCCCTCTTGGCTCTCAGCCAAGAGGGGAGATAAGGTCTATCTTGCAACAAGATAGATTCTAAAGTATATGTAACCTTTTTTAAGCCTGTCTGCCGTCTGGGATCATATTGTGAACAGATCGTGAGTAAACTCTTTTATACTTTTATAAAGACTGTGTTGTGTCTTGTATTTTAAGAGGGAACAAAGGGGAAATTACCAGAGTAATTATTATAGAGGTTCTAGCGAACCTGTGCACACGTTACCGTTGCGAACTTAAAGGGGAATGTTTGTAAACTCTGCTGATATTTTGGGAACTTGTTAGCACAAGTTGGATAAGGATATAATTAGTCAATATATCCTCTCCTGTACCCCAGAACATTCCCACAACATCTACATGCAGCCACTGGGAGAGATCATCAGGGGGTTTGGGCTGGGTGTTCATCAATATGCAAATGATACTCTATCTCTCTTTTAAATCAGAACCAGTGAAGGCAGTGAAGGTCCTGTGCGAGTGTCTGGAGGTGGTTTGAGGATGGATGGTGGCTAATGGATTGAGGTTGAATCCTGACAAGACAGAAGTACTGTCTTGGGGGGACAGGAGGCGGGCGGGTGTGGAGGACTCCCTGGACCTGAATGGGGTAACTGTGCCCCTGAAGGACCAGGTGCGCAGCCTGGGAGTCATTTTGGACTCACAGCTGTCCATGGAAGCACAGGTTCATTCTGTGTCCGGGGCAGCTGTTTATCAGCTCCATCTGGTACGCAGGCTGAGACCCTCCCTGCCTGCGGACTGCCTTACCAGAGTGGTGCATGCTCTGGTTATCTCCCGCTTGGACTACTGCATTGCGCTCTAGGTGGGGATACCTCTGAAGGTGACACGGAAACTGCAATTAATCCAGAATGCAGCAGCTCGACTGGTGACAGGGAGTGGTCACCGAGACATGAAAGCTCTTCATTGGCTCCCAGTACGTTTCTGAGGACAATTCAAAGTGTTGGTGCTGAACTTTAAAGCCCTAAATGGCCTCGGTCCTGTATACCTGAAGGAGCATCTCCACCCCCATCATCCACTACTGATGTCCAAGGGCCTTCTGGCGGTTCCCTTACTGCGAGAAGTGAGGTTACAGGGAACCAGGCAGAGGGCCTTCTCGGTAGTGGCACCTGCCCTGTGGAACGCCCTCCCAGCAGATGTCAAGAAGAAGAAGAAGAGGAGATTGGATTTGATATCCCACTTTATCACTACCTGAAGGAGTCTCAATGTGGCTAACATTGCAATAAACATCAAGGCAATAATCAACTATTTTACTTTTAAAAGACAACTGAAGGTGGCCCTGTTTGGGGAAAATTTTAATGTCTGACGCTGTATTGTTTTTAATATTTGGTTGGAAGCCACCCAGAGTGGCTGCGGTGACCCAGCCAGATGGGTGGGGTATATATAATTTTACTTATTTATTATAATGAATTATTATTATTATTATTATTATTATTATTATTATTATTATTATTATTACCCAGCCAGATGGGTGGGGTATATATAATAAATTATTATTATTACTACTATTGTTATTATTACTACTACTAGTAGTAGTAGTAGTAGTACTACCCAAACAACCCTGTCTACCATCCCATGACTGAAAAGCCCCATTTTCAAATCCCTTTTCGGCCAGTGATGCACTAGAAGCCCTGGGCAACCTCTCTCTTTTTGTTTGTTTCCTGACTGCAAAAGACAAGCAGCACACACAGGGTTCTTGCAAACATGAACAAGGTTGCAAAGTGCTTTTCCTGGTCAGAATAATGCTAATCAGAGAGGAACGTGGTTTCGTTCTTGTCGTCGTCATTGGCTTGTCCTGAAAGGTCTGCTTCTCATGCTACTTTCGGCATGATGATATGTGTACGCTAGTCAAAACTGCATATAAAATGTGTTTACAAGGAGAAAATCACACTAAAATATGGATGAATTTCCATGTGGGGTTTTTTTAAAGGACAGTCATCAATTGCTGCAAAATGTGTAGATCTGAATCTAAGGTTGGAAAAATGGGAGAGAGAACTAAAATCGACAGATCCTTCCATCCCTGCTTAGGACCAATGCTGTGTTGTCAATATTTACATACTGCTTAATGTGTGGTTTTGGGTTTGTAACTTGTTTTTGTTTTTATTACGGTTTTTTGTGTTTTTATATTGTAATTTTATATTGGGATAACCAACCTGAAACCTGCAGGTATAGAGCAGTATACAAATTTAATAACTAATAAAAATGAATAAAAAAATTTAAAAGAAAAGAAAAACTATATTCAGCTTTATAACCCAAGTCGCAACAAAATACATAAATTAAAGCACAGACCCCCATCAATAAAACATTCAGTTAAATATGGATAAAGAATAAAGCAGCGCAATGTGGTGAATCTTATGAGCCAGGGAAACCCTACTTTCCCCCACGTCCGTTTGTTCAACATAAGGTAAACGTAAAGAGACCCCTGACCTTTAGGTCCAGTCGTGACTGACTCTGGGGTTGCGGCACTCATCTCGCTTTATTGGCCGAGGGAGCTGGCGTACAGCTTCCGGGTCATGTGGCCAGCATGACTAAGCCGCTTCTGGCGAACTAGAGCAGCGCACGGAAACACTGTTTACCTTCCCGCCAGAGTGGTACCTATTCATCTACTTGCACTTTGACGTGCTTTCAAACTGCTAGGTTGGTAGGAGCTGGGACAGAGCAATGGGAGCTCACCCTGTCACGGGGATTCGAACCACCGACCTTCTGATTGGCAAGTCCTAGGCTCTGTGGTTTAACCCACAGTGCCACATAGCATATTGCTATTGTGCATGCTCTCAGATTTCTTGTGCATAGTCGTACACGCGAGACTACATTGACCCAGGTTGTCACACGCCATCCACCGGCATCACCCATGGAAAAAAACTATTTAAAAGATTACAAGGCAAATTGCAGAATGGAGAGATATGAGAGGAAAGGCATTGTGGCCACTTAACAGTATCCACACCTCTCTTCTCGGCAGACCTCAATTAACACTTCTCTCACCATGTATCATGCCACCAAATGGATTGGCAACTGTTTGGCAAGCATCAGTAAGGATGATTCCCAATTTTTTTATCATACGAACGTCTCCTTGGATTTTAGCATTCCGAATTACCCGGTGTTTTTGCCGACAATGCCTTAGAAATTCTCAACTGGGAGCTCAACTGGGAGCTATTACAGTGGTACCTTTGGTTACATACTTAATTCGTTCCGGAGGTCTGTTCTTAACCTGAAACTGTTCTTAACCTGAAGCACCACTTTAGCTAATGGGGCCTCCTGCTGCCGCTGCGCTGCCAGAGCACAATTTCTGTTCTCATCCTGAAGCAAAGTTCTTAACCTGAAGCACTATTTCTGGGTTGGGGAGTCTGTAATCTAAAGCGTATGTAACCTGAAGCGTATGTAACCCGAGGTACCACTGTACTATGTGCATCCAAGTTTCCTTGATAGTGGAGACTGAGCGAGGATGCAAAAATCAGGTGATAGAGCTAATATAGCTTTCTCCTTTGGATTTCCAAACATAGACTTCTTGGTGTTAAAAGCAAAGTAGAGTGATAATATATTAGAAAGTGCAATTTCCCCCCCTGCAGATTCCCAAATGTTGGAAAAGGGACCAAACTGAGCAGGAATATGGGAAGGTGTGTGATGTTTGCTTTGTCTAGCTTCAGAATAGGCCTGGGATTGAATTTGAGGCCCGAGTATTCTTTTCTGGTGACATCCATCCACCATGTTTTTTCTTCCTTTCCCCCTTCTTTCAGACTTGAATGGCAATTAGGAAAAGGTTAACAGAGTGTCTTTCTCCTAGGAATCCTCTTCCTCTTTTCAAAATAACGGCGTTAGCAAGAGAAAATCCCAGATTAGGCTAACAGGTAGAAGCGTGGTGAAGCCTTGGGAAATGCTGTTGGAAGTGGGGAGATTGGGAGAATCATCCCAGCGGGGGGCTAATACTCATCATTCGGAACTGCAGCTGAGACCCATTTGACTGACAGGCAGCCGGGAGCTGAAAGAGCAGCTCATATCCCACAACTGCTGGCATGCAGACTTGAAAGAGATTTATTTCAGGATAATTAGCCGGGAGTATTAAAGTGGCAGGAAAGGGGGGTGCAATTACTGTTTAGCAAACAGAATGGGGGGGAGGACTGCAGAGGGGGCTGGTGTAGGGGGCGGGAGGAGAGAGGGCCCCAAAGCAAGGGATTCCTGTGTCCCAGGGGCTTCAGGTAACATCGGGGGTCTAGCCAGGGGCTCTGAGCCTGTCTGGACCAGGCTGTGGGCAGCAGTCTGGAGTAAACAAGGAGCCAAGAGATGTGTGGTGAAGTAAGGAGAGGAAGAGAGTCACTCAGGCCACATTTAGTGCCTTGGAAGAACGGTGGGGATATAGATGCCATCAATCAATCAATCCATCAATCCATCAATCAATCAATTAATATTTTTCCAGGAGTTTGCTTGAACACCTTCTTTCACTTACTCACTCACTCATTCATTGGTTCGTTCTTTTTCTTAAGGGGTTTTTCTTAGTGGTAGCGGGGGTGGTTAAATAATAATAATAATAATAATAATAATAATAATAATAATAATAATAAATAATAATAATAATAATAATAATAATAATACCCCGCCCATCTGGCTGAGTTTCCCCAGCCACTCTGGGTGGCTTCCAATCAGGTGTTAAAAACAATACAGCATTAAATATTAAAAACTTCCCTAAACAGGGCTGCCTTCAGATGTCTTTTAAAAAGAAGATAGCTGCTTATTTCCTTCACATCTGAAGGGAGGGCGTTCCACAGGGTGGACGCCACTAACAAGAAGGCCCTGTGTCTGGTTCCCTGTAATCTCACTTCTCGCAATGAGGGAACTGCCAGAAGGCCCTCGGAGCTGGACCTCAGTGTCTGGGCTGAACGATGGGGGTGGAGACACTCCTTCATATATACTGGGCCAAGGCCATTTGGGACTTTCAAAGTCAGCACCAACACTTTGAATTGTGCTTGGAAACATACTGGGAGCCAATGCAGATCTCTCAGGACCGGTGTTATGTGGTCCTGGTGGCCGCTCCAAGTCACCAGTCTAGCTGCCGCATGGTTCCCCCCCTCCCCATTTTATCTCATTCCTTCCAAACATGTCGCCGCAGAAAACCAGGAGGTGCATCTTTCAGGATGTGCTCCCTTGTGAGTTGCATGACCTGTGTGAGATCAAGGCACCCAAGAAACACATTTTTGGATGGATGCTGTGACCTTGAGACCACGGTCCACAAAAATGAGATGTTGTTGTTTAGTCGTGTAGTCGTGTCCGACTCTTCGTGACCCCATGGACCACAGCACGCCAGGCACTTCTGTCTTCCTCTGCCTCCCGCAGTTTGGTCAAACTCATGCTGGTAGCTTCGAGAACACTATCCAACCATCTCGTCCTCTGTCGTCCCCTTCTCCTTGTGCCCTCCATCTTTCCCAACATCAGGGTCTTTTCCAGGGAGTCTTCTCTTCTCATGAGGTGGCCAAAGTATTGGAGCCTCAGCTTCACAATCTGTCCTTCCAGGGAGCACTCAGGGCTGATTTCCTTAAGAATGGATAGGTTTGTTCTTCTTGCACTCCATGGGACTCTTGGGGCAGTTGAGGGGTATGTTATCTTCGCTATGACTCTGGGAAGTAGGTTAGGCCAAGAGGCAGTCAATGTCCCAAGGTCAGCCTTAGAGCTCCATGGCTAAGTGGGGATTCAAACTCAAGTGTCCCAGGTCCTAATCCAACACTCTAGCCCAGGCTTTCTCAGCCTTGCATCCCCACTTGTTCTTGAACTGGAACTCCCATCATCCTGGGCCATGGGCCATGCTGGCTAGGAATGATGGGAGTTGTAGTTCAAGAACAAGTGGTGACTCAAGGTTGAGAAAGGGCTGCTCCAACCATTACACCACATTACCTCTTTTCCCCTCTCTGACATGTGGATGAAGTCTGGGGTCACAAGGAGGCTCGAAGTATTTACATGGAAGTGTTTATCATCACTAATGCGAAGCAGACGCTTATGAGTGAAGGCGGATTAGCATTTTGGCCAGTGTACTTTTGACATTTGCATTACAAACCCAAATTAAGCAAATGCCACTTGAGGCCTTGTCTGCAAAAATGCCCTGTCTACAACTTTCCTTTCCTTTCCAAAAACAGAACTCTTTTGTAATGACTTCGAGTGCCAAACAAAAATTGACTGTGGCAGGTTTTGGACCGATTCCGCCTCTCCCCACATTGGCCCAGATAAATCTTGCTCAGTTACATCTTGGCAGTGGCTGGCATGGAATGCACAGAAATCAGACAATGCCAGGAAACATCAGAGGTCTTCAGCAGCGTAAATCCCCTGTCAAGTGTTCATCCACGCAACTACCAGGAAGCAGAGCCATGCGTGCTGGCCTCATTAGGGCATCCCCATGTCGGAGCGGACTTCTGCACCGGAGAACCCTACACCTGAGCAGTTATTCAACAGTCACCTGCAAAATGATTGGGACCACCAATCATGCAGGTGTGCCAATTGCAGGGAAGCCTATGCATGTAGACCTCACTGTTCCAGACATTCACATCAACGTGCAGACGTCCAAAGACGGCCATGTGCTCCCCTTCTCTTCCCAAAGGCCAGGGCAGCTGCTGGTGCTAAACTATCTCCCCAGCCACAGATGGCAGCAGTTGACTAGACCACAAAGAAACCACCCTCCTCTTCCGCTATGTGAATTGTGTCTCGGTGGCTGGGTTGCAAAATTTGAGAGAGCTTGTGGTTGCTTGATATGGCAATGACATTCCTTCCTCGGTTGCAGGAGAGCAATGGCATCCATCATCTGAATGGGCCAGTGACATCAGCAGGCCCATTGGCAACAAGAAAATAGGGAGAGAATATTTCTCCTCCTAGAGAGTTCACCTGTTTAGAGCATGGATCTGGTAATGCCAAGGTTGCAGTTCTGATCCTATGGGCTGGACTAGATGGTTCTCAGACTCCCTTGCAACTCTGCAATTTTATGATTCTATGATTCCTATGAATCTGTCCTAAATCCTTCCCCACATTTTGGCAGGGGCGAGCTTCCTCTGCCCCCATGCACAGCTCTATCTTTTTGCCGTCTTCGTAAGACTCAGGGAAGTCATCGATAGTCAAGGCGGAAAGCGAAGTGACGGTGATTTCTGATGCTGGAATGAATGGTGCCTACTTTGTAAACAAAGACGGTGATTTCTGAAAAGGCATCCTCTCTTTTTCTCCTTTTCCCTAGAGTGTTCTTACAGTGCCTCGGTTCACTTGCATGGCTGCTGCGTGTCCCACCCCCCTCCCGCGGCCATTAGGAGCGCCACAAGAATACTAAAACGGCCGTCCGTGCTCATTGCTGGTTTTGTTCTATAAGCTCTGGGCCATTGAAAGACAACAGAAGACTCAGCCCAGGTGTTCCTGCTTGGCACTATAATGGATGCAAATTGATATGATCTGGAGGTAAAGGATATTAACATCCTCAGACCTTCCTCAGGCACACTGCCAGAGCATTGCCAGGAGAGAGTGGGCAAAGCGGCGCGAGATTATTTGCTATCCAGGACACCTCACAACAAGAGCTCTTATTACGGGACTGGGCTGCGAGGCAGGTGTTCCTACATCGTACAAGAGAATAAATAAGGAGTTGAATGGACAGACAAGATGGACTGCTTGTGTTATTGATTTAGCATGGCCAGCTGACGGGAGAGCGCTGTGCCCTCTGTTATTTATTTCCACAAGGTACATCTTTCTCCAAACTGAATCATCTTTGATTTTGACCACACACAAAAAAGAAGAAGAAGAAGAAAGGGGAATGGGAGACACACAAAAAAGCAGGATTTTTTAGACGAAGCAGAATCGTATCTCTGTCCATCTCTCAAGCTGGATTGACTTCACTATCCATTTTTTGTGGCACTGAAATGAAGGCGAGGACGGTGCCTCGAACACATTTTTTTCTATCCTCCCTGTTTAAATACGCCGCATGTCAGTCAAAACGAACTTTGAGGCACATTATAATTACAAAATATATCCCCGGTTTATAATCAGTCTTGTTTGTTATAGGGGATTGGAACAGTGAGAGCCGGCTCGAGATGTAATCCTGAGAACTAGCCGCATGGTGGTTTTAATATGTGTGCTAAGGAAAAATACACTGTCAGTTTCGAAACGGGTAAATAAGGGAGCGCCAGTCTAATGAAATATCATTTTATAAAGGGGGAGGGGCAATCCTGGGCATTTGCATATGCAGGAATTCAGGCAAAGGGTGGCATGATATATAGAGAGGGAAATGCAGTGAAGCCCAGGTGGAAAATACATCATCAATTCAGAAAACTAGAAATTTCAGTTAAATGTAGTCCACACACCAGGGGTGCTGTTAGCTACATAAGGTAAAGGTAAAGGGACCCCTAACCATTAGGTCCAGTCGTGGCCGACTCTGGGGTTGCGGCACTCATCTCGCTTTACTGGCCAAGGGAGCCGGCGTTCAGCTTCCGGGTCATGTGGCCAGCATGACTAAGCCACTTCTGGCGAACCAGAGCAGCGCACGGAAATGCCGTTTACCTTCCCGCCAGAGCGATACCTATTTATCTGCTTGCACTTTGACGTGCTTTCAAACTGCTAGGTTGGCAGGAGCAGGGACCGAGCAACGGGAGCTCACCCCATCGCAGGGATTCGAACCGCCATTTTTAATGTTTGATGTTTTATACTGTACTTAATTCTTTTAATTTGTTGGAAACAACCCAGTCAGATGGGCATCATCATCATTATCATGGTGCTGTCAATGTTAGTAGCCTTCGATAGCCCTCTCCTCCATGAACTTGTATAATCCTTCTTTAAAGCCATCTAGGTGGACTTCAAATCATTGCCTCCTGTAGAACCGAGTTCCATAGTTTTCACAAAGTTCACAGAAGAAGATGTCAACCGCCAGCCATCCCTAGTTGCATGATTCTCTGGTAAATGCCCCTGTTGTGGGGTGTGCCTTGACCAAAGGTTGGCACAAGATACCACTTAATTAAACTACCTTCTACCTTGTTGCTTTTCCAAAGCATTTGTCATATATTTTGCAGAGGATTGTCCTCTTGATAGCCGTGTGTCCTACTTTACACTCCTCTGCTTGAGAAGCTGTCTATGGACATTCATGTTTTTAGGAATCAATCGTGGCCACTCCCCATTGGGACTGGTGGGGCCGGAGCCCAACAGCAGGTGGCGCCAGAGCCAATGGCAGGCAGTGCCTACTCACAGAATCATAGAGTTGGAAAAGACCCCAAGGGTTGTCTAGTCCAACCGCCCACAATGCAGCAGCAACAGCTGAAGCATCCATGACAGGTGGCCAGGCAAACTCTGCTTAAAAATCTAGTTTCATCCCAACCTCCCCTCTGCAGAGTTTGGTGAGGGCAGCATGGAGAAGAGTGATAAGGAAGCTAAGAAGCAGTGCCTCCCTCAGGGGAATATCCTCCATATGTGGTGGACTTGTATTAAGGTGAAAGCCTTCTGGGATTTAATATACTATGAATTAAAAAAGGTTTTTAAATATAATTTCAGTAAAAAAAAACCCAGAGGCTTTCTTGCTAGGTCTAACTGGAGAGGATTTTTTTAAAAAAGATGTAAATTTGTTTATGTATGCCACAACGGCTGGCATACATAAACTTTTGGCTCAGAAATGGAAACAGCAGGAACTTCCAACATTGGAAGAATGGCGAATAAAGATGATGGAATACGCAGAGTTGGCAAAGCTGATGGGGAAGATCCGGAATCGGCGCGACGAACTGTTTCAAAAGGACTGGAGCAAATTTATATTTTATATGAAAGAAAATTGTAAACATTTGAAAATGTTTGTAGGTTTGAGCTGAAATGTTTTGTAATGTGAATATAAGGAGATGACTTACATACAATGAGGTGAAATGTTAATAGGAAGATAGAAAGTAAAAAGGGGGTTATAGAGATGCTAAGAATTTAGTAAAGACGTTCGGAAGTCAGAAAGAGGGAGGGAAGGAAGTCGGTGCTCAGTCGAGCAATGTTTAAGGTTATTGTTGTATGTAACAAAATCTGATTACGATAAATATGGAAAACTCAATAAAAATTATTATTTTTTAAAAAGAAGCAGTGCCTCCCTCTGGCCTGTAACTAGGGAGGAAGCAGGGGCATCAAATTTCTGCCCACATTGGGGGGGGGCACACAACACCTGACACATCACGTGATGAGTCCTGCCCAGTGGAACATTCCACGGGGAGAAGGAGGCAGAACATGGAGCCCAGCGCTGTGGTCCACCTCCTCCTTCCCTGCCCCAATGCTGCACTCAGCTTCCTTCTCCCTACATGGCTCCACCACTGGGCCTCCTCCCCATGGCACGTGCCTGGGGGGTGGGACGCACAGAGGGCGATCTTCTCCATCACTTATCCCAGCCCCCTCCCAGCTCCCAGTTGGGGGCTGGGGTGCACAGAGGGTGCCTGGCAGTGTCTGTCAGCCCCATCAATATTGGGCAGGCTCTGGGCCCCCCGATTCAAAATATTGAGGGGGCTGGACCCCTTATCACCCCCTATACCCAGCGCCAACGGTAGGTGGGGACTGGCTGAGCATCGAATGAGGCTAGTGCAGCTGTGCCCCATTCACCCTAATAGACTAGTCTCCACTATAAGAAATCTGTGATTTTAAGGACCATCGGAAAATGCACCATTAGAAAGAAGAGTTGGTGGGGATATTGAAGTTGTCCATCAACAGGTACAGTGGTACCTCGGGTTAAGTACTTAATTCGTTCCAGAGGTCCGTTCTTAACCTGAAACTGTTCTTAACCTGAAGCACCACTTTAGCTAATGGGGCCTCCTGCTGCCGCCGCGCAGCTGGAACATGATTTTTGTTCTTATCCTGAAGCAAAGTTCTTAACCCGAGGTACTATTTCTGGGTTAGCAGAGTCTGTAACCTGAAGCGTATGTAACCTGAAGCATCTGTAACCCGAGGTACCACTGTACTAAAAGTCCCTCCAAGCATCCCTGTTTTCCAGGGACAGTCCCAGATTTACAGAATCCGCCCCGGTTTCTGATTTGATCCTGAAATGTCCCGCTTTTCCTCAGGATGTCCTTATACCTTTATTATCTCTTTAATTCCAGGCTGTTTTCTTTCCTTTTTTTAACTTTGCCTAAATGATCTGATTTGGATAAGGCGCCACTTCAAATTCTCCATATCCCTATTTTCCACAGACAGTCCTGCATTTGCCATATTTTTCGCCCTATAGGACGCACTTTTTCCCCTCCAAAAATGAAGGGGAAATCTAGGTGCGTCCTATGGGGCAAATGCAGGCTTTTGCTGAAGCTTGGAGAGCGAGAGGGGTCGGTGCGCACCGACCCCTCTCACTCTCCAGGCTTCAGGAAGACATCCGCAGCCTAGGCAGCCCTGTGGGAGGTCCCGCAGGGATGTCTAGGCTGCGGATAGCAGCCTGCCGCCCAGCGCGAGGGGCCCCTGAAGCAGAGCGCCCCCCGCGCCCGGCAGACATCCGCAGCGTGGGGAGCCTTGCAGGAGTTCCCCACAAGGCTCCCCACGTTGCGGATAGCAGCCTGCCGCCCAGCGCGAGGGGCGCCCTGAAGCAGAGCGCCCCCCGCGCCCGGCAGACATCCGCAGTGTGGGGAGCCTTGCAGGAGTTCCCCGCAGGGCTCCCCACGCTGCGGATAGCAGCCTGCTGCCCGGCGGGCAGGGTGCCCTGATGCAGAGCGCCCCTCGCGCCGGGCAGACATTGGCCAGCCCCACAAGCTCGGGGGACAGCAGGGAGGCGCAGCGCCGCCATCCTGCTGTTCCTCGACCTGGTTCGGTTTCCCCGACCTGCTTTTCGGGGGGAAATAAAGGGGGGGAAATTTTCCTTTATTTCCCCCCCAAAAAACTAGGTGCGTCCTATGGGACGGAGCGTCCTATGGGACGAAAAATATGGTACATAAGGCATCCCCGTTTCTGATCTGAACCCAGAATGTCCTGCTTTTCCTTAAAGGTAAAGGGACCCCTGACCATTAGGTCCAGACGTAGCCGACTATGGGGTTGCAGCGCTCATCTCGCTTTATTGGCTGAGGGAGCTGGCGTACAGCTTCCGGCGTACAGCCAGCATGGCTAAGCTGCTTCTGACGAACCAGAGCAGCGCATGGAAACGCCATTTACCTTCCCGCCAGAGCGGTACCTATTTATCTACTTGCACTTTGACGTGCTTTTGAACTGCTAGGTTAGCAGGAGCAGGGACCGAGTAATGGGAGCTCACCCCGTTGCGGGGATTCGAACCGCCGTCCTTCTGATTGGCAAGTTCTAGGCTCTGTGGTTTAACCCACAGCACCACCCGCGTCCCTGCTTTTTCTTAGGACGTCCCCAATTTCATCAGAGAATGTTGGAGGGTATGGAGTTATCCAACCCCTGAGCCAAGGAGATAAGTAGCTATATAACCTCTAGAAGACATCTGAAGGCAGCCCTGTATAGGGAAGTTTTAAAATGTTTAATGTTTTTTTATATATGTTGGAAGCTGCCCAGAGTGGCTGGTGAAACCTAGTCAAATGGGTGAGATATAAATAGTATAATAATGTTGATGATGATGTCCCTATTTTCATCAGAGAAATATACCTGGACAGCAGAGTGAGCAGGCACACAGGTTACCAGATCGCAGTCTTGTTCCTCAGCACAGTGGAGTGGATTGTATTTCTGTTTAAATGACGGTCCTTCTTTCCAAATGTTCGTTATATGCATAATAGCTGTGCAAACCTGTGCCCTCTCTTTTTGGGGCAATCCATTTCCTCTTTCCCGCCAAGGGAGGAGCAGGGCGTCCACTTTGGCAGGTGGGGCTGGTTGGCTTCTTGCGCATCATGCCTCGTAGATGTTGCCCTGAGTCGTCCCCAGGAAGCACTGCCGACAAACTTCCATTTCATTAATATAGAAATATATGCGCTTGCTTCAGGCGCTGCCAAAGTGAGCCGCTCTCTCATGTATGTTGCCACTCTGGTCTAATAAAATGTGAAAGTCTAATTGTATTAGCAATTTCCCTTCCGATTATATTAATATGCATCATGCTCGTATCCATTTGCTCTAATGCGACATGAAAGGCAGTAATGTGATTACTTTGCTTTATGATTATGGTGAAAAGGTGTGTCCCTGTTTAGGTGTGCAATTTATTTAGTTGCAGCAGTGGGGACACAACACATCCATCGTATGGATTTAATGGCTTCAAGTAGGCTTTGGTACCTGAACACAAAAATGGAAGCCTTGATAAACCCCCTGTTTGTTTGTTTTTTGCTGCCACATCTGGAAATGTGAGGTGGTTGTTGGGTGTTGTTGGTCCCAAGTTAGATTTCGTTTTTTCCAAATGTTCTTCGCAGAACATTCCCTCCAGGCACACATTCAAATATGGCAATATACACACAGGAGTCGCCAAACATTTGGGGCAGCGGACTCATTTGGGGTTTTGAGGTAATGTTGTGGGCCCCAGCTTAGGGTCGGGCTGTAGCATAACACAAAATGGCTGCCATTCAGAAATGGAGGAGAGGCTGAGCCAGGGCAAAAAGAAACTGAGGAGAATAAATAGTCTCTCATAAACGATGGGCTTTTGAGAAGATATTCACTGAGACATTTCACAGGCACCAGAGGTGGTAACAGGGCACCTACAGGGCCTGTATTAGTAAATACCTGACAAAATGACCAATATTTTCTCTTCTCTTCTCTTCTCTTCTCTTCTCTTCTCTTCTCTTCTCTTCTCTTCTCTTCTCTTCTCTTCTCTTCTCTTCTCTTGGCATCTGCCCAAATAAAATTTCCTGGCAGTTGCTAAAATGCACACAACTCAAACAACTTGAGCTTCGATTTTTAAAAAATACAGTGGTACCTCGGGTTAAGAACTTAATTCCTTCTGGAGGTCCGTTCTTAACCTGAAACTGTTCTTAACCTGAGGTACCACTTTAGCTATTGGGGCCTCCTGCTGCCGCCACGCAATTTCTGTTCTCATCCTAAAGCAAAGTTCTTAACCCGAGGTACTATTTCTGGGTTAGTGGTGTCTGTAACCTGAAGCATCTATAACCCAAGGTACCACAATAATAATAATAATAATAATAATAATAATAATAATAATAATAATAATAATAATAATAATAATGGGATGCTTCCTATCTGCCCTTGCTATCGTTCAGGACAAAGGCAAGCCTGTGTTCAGTTTCCCAGCTGCAAGCCCCATCCCAGAGGCCCTAGCAGGAAGCGGATTCCCCCGAAGGGTACCTGAAAGACTTCCTGCTCCTTGCGATTTATCATCATCACCAACCCTCCCCCACGATTCCCTAAGAATGAAGTCATAATCGGATAGGTTAATTCCGATAATTAAGGAGAGCTTAAGCTGGTGCGCAGGACTGAACTGTTGTGGGGGTGGGCCTGGAATGGTTGTTTGATGTGAAAGTCAATGATTGAATTATTCAAAGAGAGCGATTCTCAAAATGATAATTTCCTATTTTACCTAACTGATTGTGATTTATTATACCGGGGGCCCCGTTAGCACTTTGCAGCTGTTAGAAGAGCCTGTCTGAGCGTCCTCTCTCTGGCGTCACTTTTTTTGATTTGGACATTAATATCTCCATTACGGTTGGAAGTTAAAATGAACTATCTTAACCCAAAGGTTTTCTTTCTCTGCCATCCCTCTGGAGGTTATTACTTGGTTAGACTGGGCACTTTACACTTCCCAAGTGTCGGAGGAAAGAGAGAGATTGCCTTCGCTGTTTGGTTCCTGTAATACGTGAAAGCATACCTTTATTATCTCTTTAGATCCAGGCTTTGTATTTTCCTCTTTTAATTTTTTCTCCTTTGCCTGATAGTCCTAAATGATCTGATTCAGATCAGGCGCCACTTCAAACTCTCTGTATCCCTATTTTCCAGGGACAGTCCCGCAGTTACAGAAGGCATCCCCATTCCTGATTTGAACCCAGAATGTCTGCTTTTCCTTAAGGTAAAAGTAAAGGGACCCCTGACCACTAGGTCCAGTCATGGCCAACTCTGGGGTTGCAGCGCTCATCTTGCTTTATTGGCCGAGGGAGCCGGCGTACAGCTTCCGGGTCATGTGGCCAGCATGACTACACCGCTTCTGGCGAACCAGAGCAGTGCACGGAAACGCCATTTACCTTCCCACCGGAGCGGTACCTATTCATCTACTTGCACTTTGACATGCTTTCGAACTGCTAGGTTGGGAGGAGCAGGGACTGAACAACGGGAGCTCACCCCATCACAGGGATTCGAACCACCGACCTTCTGATCGGCAAGCCCTAGGCTCTGTGGTTTAACCCACAGTGCCACCCACGTCCCTGTCGCCACCTAAGTCCCTGTTCCTTAGGACATCCCTAAGTTCATTGGAGAAATGTTGGAGGGTGTGGAGTTATCCAACCAATGAGCCAAGGAGACAAGTACAGTGGTGCCCCGCAAGACGAATGCCTCGCAAGACGGAAAACTCGCTAGACGAAAGAGTTTTCCGTTTTGGAGGTGCTTCGCAAAACGAGTTTCCTATGGGCTTGCTTCGCAAGACGACAATGTCTTGCGAGTTCCTGCTGGTTTTTTTTCCTCCCCCCCCCTTTTTCTAAGCCACTAAGCCGCTTATCAGCTGATCCGATCAGCAGATAAGCCACTAAAAGCCACTAAAAGCCGCTAATAGCGCTAATCCGCTAATCCTTCAATGGGCTTGCTTCGCAAGACGAAAAAACCGCTAGACGAAGAGAATCACAGAATGGATTCTTTCCGTCTTGCGAGGCACCACTGTAACTATACAAGGCAGCCCTGTATAGGGAAGTTTTAAAATGTTTAATGTTTTATTATTATTTTTATATATGTTGGAAGCTGCTCAGAGGGGCTGGCATATAAATAATAAAATCATTATTAGTATTATTAGTATTATTATGAAATAGGACACCCCTATTTTCATCAGAGAAATGTTGAAGAGTATGCTGCTTCCAACCAAGACAGAACAGTCTCCTCATTAAGTGGGTTATAGTTCAGACTTCTTCTTTGGCGATCACTCGTAGCTGAGTAAGATCGTCTTCCATAAACACGGTTTTAACCGTGAGTCCATAAGTGACTGTGGAGGCCAATTCTGGATCCACACGTCCTTCCACAGTGAGGACATGGGTTTCTGGGCAGGAGTTGATCATAGTGAGGGTTTGCCAAGCATATCTTCCTCTTAGCACGTCTCTCCCTTTCGTCCTGAGTTTGAGCGTCTTCAAGGCTCATGACACCTTTGGTAAACTTTGGAAGATGCCTGTGTGTGAATTCATTTTATGTGTGTAGATCAGTGCACACTGACCAGCGCACAGTCTTTGCAGTAAGGCTCTATTCCGATGGCATGAGTAGTCACGACAACCAGTAGATTCTTATCTGCTGCAGCTTTTATCCGCCTTCACACCCGTTGTAACATACCGCTTGTTATCTTCCGCCTGTTCTGCTGTTGATGACTTTTGGGGTCATTCTTTGTCTAGCTCCTCCCCTTTGACCTTACCGCCTGGGGTGACCCAGCTGGGAGAACAAGACTCCTGACGGCTTCGCTCACAAGTGTCATAGGGACATGCAAGCCCACTCACCACAAAAAGGTGATGATCCAGTCCATGGCCAACCCATATCCAGATGTGGCCCCTGGAGGCCTCTCCACCAGGCCCACAACTTCCCCTCCACCACTTCAGTAAGGCTTGGGGAGGGGATGGAGTTAACAAACTTCAGACCTGAAAAGCTGGGTGCTGTATCTCAGCCCTGCATCGTGCCATTCTCATGGCGACTAATGGATTGAGGTTGAATCCTGACAAGACAGAAGTACTGTTCTTGGGGGACAGGGGGCGGGCTGGTGTGGAGCACTCCCTGGTCCTGAATGGAGTAACTGTGCCCCTGAAGGACCAGGTGCGCAGTCTGGGAGTCATTTTGGACTCACAGCTGTCCATGGAGGCACAGGTCAATTCTGTATCCAGGGAGACTGTCTACCAGCTCCACCTGGTACGCAGGCTAAGACCCTACCTGCCTGCGGACTGTCTCGCCAGAGTGGTGCATGCTCTAGTTATCTCTCACTTGGACTACTGCAATGCGCTCTGTATGGGGCTACCTTTGAAGGTGACCCAGAAACTACAACTAATCCAGAATGCGGCAGCTAGACTGGTGACTGGGAGCAGCCGCCGAGACCACATAACACCATCTTGAAAGACCTACATTGGCTTCCAGTACTTTTCCGAGCACAATTCAAAGTGTTGGTGTTGACCTTTAAAGCCCTAAATGGCCTCGGCCCAATATACCTGAAGGAGCGTCTCCACCCCCATCTTTCTGCCCGGATGCTGAGATCCAGTGCTGAGGGCCTTCTGGCAGTTCCCTCACTGCGAGAAGCAAAGCTACAGGGAACCAGGCAGAGGGCCTTCTCGGTAGTGGCCCCCACCCTGTGGAACGCCCTCCCATCAGATGTCAAAGAGATAAACCACTACCTGACATTTGAAAACATCTGAAGGCAGCCCTGTTCAGGGAAGTTTTTAATGTGTGACATTTTGACGTATTTTTAATCTTTGTTGGAAGCCTCCCAGAGTGGGCAGAGCACAGCCATATAGGTGGGGTACAAATAAATTATTATTATTATTATTATTATTATTATTATTATTATTATTATTACCCACCCAGACACAAAACAGGACCAATCATCACTATCTATTTAAAAAGGTATAATGCCATTTTAAGCAGCCATGGTTTCCCTCCCCCAAAGGAATCCTGGGAAGTGTAGTTTGTTCAGGATGCTGAGAGTCCTTGGGAAACCCTCTCACAGCCTAGAATTCTCAGAACGCCCTAGGAATAGGGATTGGCTGTTCAACCACTCTGAGAATTGCAGAGCCGAGGGTGGAATAGCGAGGGAGGGAGTCTCCTCACAACTCTCAGCCACCCTTAGCAAACAACACCTCCCAGGATCTGCTTGGCAACTGTGGGGACAGGATGCTGGCCAAAGGGACCATCGGCCTCATCCTGCACACTCTTCTTGTGTTCTCATGTGTCTTGTGGACAGGAGAATCCCTACAAAAAGAGGACTCTTAATCTCAGGGTCGTAGATTTGAGCCCCACCTTGGGCAAAAGGATTCCTGCATTGCAGAGGTCCAACGAGATCACCCTTGTGATCCCTTCCAATTCCATCCCATGAGCGCCCTCTATAAAGGAGGATACATGACCACCCTAAGTCTTGCTCAGTGGGGAAATGGCAAGGGAATTAAAATGATGATGATTAGGAAAACCACAGGGCTACCATCATTAACTTTCTGCCCCACCGGCCCCCGCTCTCGGGGGAAAACCCAACCACTGACTTTTTACTTCTTCTCAACGTGACATCGATACACACACATATATATTACAATTTTAGTCAGCGGTGGAGGAAGCAACTTGAGCGCCCTCAGTGGTGACAGCCAGGGCGGCCCACCCCCACCTCACCCTCCTTCCTTCACCCCAATCATGCACATAGCAGGAGAGGAGGGGCCACCAGAGCCTTGTGACGTTTGTGGGGCAGTATCTGATCACCTAAACAGCATCTTAAAAAGCAGAGACATCACCTTGCCAACAAAGGTCCGTAGAGTAAAAGCTTTGGTTTTCCCAGTAGTGATGTATGGAAGTGAGAGCTGGACCATAAAGAAGGCTGATCGCCGAAGAATTGATGCTTTTGAATTATGGTGCTGGGGGAGACTCTTGAGAGTCCCGTGGACTGCAAGAAGATCAAACCCATCCATTCTTAAGGAAATCAGCCCTGAGTGCTCCCTGGAAGGACAGATCGTGAAGCTGAGGCTCCAATACTTTGGCCACCTCATGAGAAGAGAAGACTCCCTGGAAAGGACCCTGATGTTGGGAAAGATTGAGGGCACAAGAAGAAGGGGACGACAGAAGACGAGATGGTTGGACAGTGTTCTCGAAGCTACCAGCATGAGTTTGACCAAACTGCGGGAGGCAGTGGAAGACAGGAGTGCCTGGCGTGCTCTGGTCCATGGGGTCACAAAGAGTCGGACACGACTAAACAACGGCAACATCTGATCACCGATAGCCTGGCCATGCATTGGTACCACAAGGCGGGATTACTGTACTGAACTCTTTGTGGGGCTGCCCTTGGACCTGGTGTAGATCGCTGATGGGGGCATCTGGCTGACAACATGTGACCCCATTGTTGATCACTGAGATGATTTGCAGGAGTGCCATTGGTCATTCCCCAAGGTTGCAAGGTTCATTTGACAACAAGAAGCACACCTTGGCTTCTGAAATCAACGGGGTGGAACAACGCAATGGCAGCGCAAATTACCTAATTAATTATTTACGCAAGTTACGTCATTTCACCACAGCAGGCAATGAGACAAGAGAGGTTCGGAGGGTGGCAACACAAGAACAGGGCCTTCTCTGCAGTGGCTCCCCGGCTGTGGAATGCTCTCCCCAGGAAAGCTCACCTGGCGCCTTCATTATACACCTTTAGGCGCCAGGCAAAAATGTTCCTCTTTAGTCGACTTACATCCTATGCCCTTTTAAAATGTTTTTTTGGGGGGTGATATTGGGTTGCTGTTTTTATTTTTATTAGGTATTTTGTGGTTTTATATCTTGATTTTATTCTGTGAACCACCCTGAGACCCCCGGATATAGGGCAGTATATAAAGAAAGAAAAAAGGAAAGAAAGTGATTTTTGGTAGAAGACGAACTGCAGGAGAAGGGAATCAGTGTTGCATGTGACCCAAAACAGGGTGAACTGGAAAGCACTGCTTACTTACATCCCAACTATTGCCATTGAATAGTAGAATTAGAATTTTGGAATGCACAAAATTTCAGAAGAGATTCCAAAGCTGAATCTCGTATGATTTGGAGTTGGGGCTTCTCAGGAGAAACATCTGAGTCTTTTTTTCTTTTGCAGGGGGTTGGAGCGGGGCGGAAGCTAAAATAACTTAGCTAGCCCAGTGAAATTTCTCCGGAAAGCTCTGCACATGCCATTGCCACCATCAGATTTCGCCCAAAAGAACAGTCAGGGTAATCCCACTTCAGGAGAAACATCTAAGGGATTTTTGCGAGACCGGCGAGATTTATCCAGAGAGAACTGCACTTTCCTACGCGGAGCTCACAAACCAGCAAAACAAAAATATTCCTGATGAGGTTGCCAACTATGCACAGACAACAAAACCTCGCTATCGAAAGTTCTCCGAGAGTACTTAAAAGTCGAAGAAGGCAAAACCCCAATGAATATGCCTTAAAGCAAGAGGTCATTGCCGGCTGAATAGAGGAACTCTCCTGACACATCTCAAATAAATGGCAGGAGGCTTGCACTTGAAAGAAATGAGTGTCTGTTCTACCGACGGTTGCAAATCTCGCCACGCTGGGAGAGGGAAAAAGGGACATTATGCACAGGCAGGAGTTGAAGCAATTAATCCTTTACTTAAAGAATAATAAGCAGCCAGATTTTTTTCCACCCTGGAAGTGGGAACAAGGTAAAAGGGGTTAAAAACTAAAAGCAAGGACAGCAGACACCAATTAACAGAATGCTAATTGACAATTTCCCCAAGACTCCCTGAAACATGCCAGACCTATTTCCCCAATTGCTAATTAAATCAAACTGCACACACAATACTAATTTCCCGAACTTTGGGAAGCTCAGGCGACAAATCAGATGTGAAACTAACTTAAGCATGTTGTCAAAGTCCAGCGAGAAAAAAGGAGAGGGAGGGCGAAGAAAATGGAAGTGTGGGTGGGTGGGGTTTAATAAAATGGGGAAAAAATGTATTCTGATTACTTGTTTCCAGGTATTATGGGGGAAGGGGAAGAAAGAAATGACTGGGGCATTTCTACAGTTCTATTTAGGGTGATTTATCAAATTGTTCTCCCTCTCTGTCACTATGTGGGGTTGCATCCAATGTAGCACTGAGTAACTTGCTGCATCAGTGCAAGGATGTTCGCTTACACAACTGAACTTTCCTCCCTCTTCTCATTCTGTCAAAATAAAAAAAATCCTTCCAGTAGCACCTAGGTGCTACTGGAAGGAATTTTTTTATTTTGACTATGGCAGACCAACACGGCTACCTATCTGTAACTTCTCATTCTGTGTGTCTCTAAATCTGTTCCGGGCATTCCCTGTGTTAAGTTGTGGGTGAACATATTAGACGACACAGCAATTCTTCAAACAGCTCTTGTTTATTCACAGGCCAGAACAGAACTGAACTGAAGGGTTCAGCCAGCCTGCTTATATAGAGCTCCAGTACAATGTAACTGTAACAACTTTCTAAAACTATCCAATCACTGAACGTCACTTTCAATCCCTTATTTGCATATGTGGACCTGAACTATCTACAGTATCCCCCTGCTGGCCCAGGGTGAGAACTTCAGTACATAACACCCTGGCTCTCTGGAGCAGATTTGGAGAAGGTGCGGGGTACACATTGGGGAGAGTAAAGTGGGGTGGAAGTCTCTGAGTTAGAGACCACACATGCAATCCTTAATGTGATTTGCCTGCCCCTTCCGATTTTGTCTCCTATACTGCTAGTATCTAGATTGCAAATTCCTAGGAGAAGGAACATATTATCTAAGTCTATTATTATTTCTTAAATTTGTATAACGCCCTTCGTCTGAAGATCACAGGGTTGTTTACAAGTTTATGCTACTCTGCAAAGTTCCATGCACATTAATGGTCTCATATGCTAGTACTTCTATTGGTATTACTGTACAGTGGACGCTTGGGTTGCGAATGTGATCCGTGTGGGATGCACGTTCGTAACCCACGGAGTTCGCAACCCACAGCTGCGCATCTGCGCACGCACGGGTTGCGATTCGGTACTTCTGGGTTTTGGCAGTCCGTAACCTGAAAAAACGCAACCTGAAGCATCTGTAACCCGAGGTATGGCTGTAATATATTATAACTACAATCAGGGTGGAGGAGGGTGACTGCGGGTCGCCCTGGGTATCACCACTGAGGGGGGTGACAAAATGCCAGGCAGCACTCACCGCGGGGCCTGCAGCGCTTCCGAGCCACGTATGTCTCCTGGGAGAGACACGGTGGCTTGGGCACACGCTGGCTCCACGCTGCCCAAACGGTCCGCCCTCTGCCTCCCCCCCAGCTGTAGGGCAGCTGAGTGGAAGGAGGCAGGCAGACTGCAGAGGTCCAGCGGTGTGCCCTGCCCCTATGGGCAGCTCACCCCACCCCTGGGCGCACCGCCCTAGGCACCCAAGCAGCTTCCTCTGCTGCTGTGTACGATGCAAATATTGTAGGACCTTTCACTGGAGCAAGGCTGGTTAGATGCGGCATTTTCAACATGCATGCATTCAAACAGACCTCAGCACTCAACATCCCAACTGACTTAAATAATAAATTATTATTATTGTATTGTTTTTAACACTCGATTGGGAGCTGCCCAGAGTGGCTGAGGAAACTCAGCCAGATGGGCGGGGTATAAATAAATTATTATTATTATTATTATTATTATTATTATTATTATTATTATTATTTAATGGCATGGAAAAGTTGCAACACCTTCCGTTTCTTTCTTAATCGTTGCCGGCTCCATTTTGTCCCAAGCAAATTACCAGGGGCTGAAAATAGAAGCAGCAAAGTACTCTCTCTCTCTCTGAAGTCCCCTGCAGACGTTTGCCCATGCCGCAAGACCCACCATGCTCTCCAACACAATTAGCTGCCTTGGCTCAAGAGAATCTCTGGGCTGGGAGTCTTGGGGAATGATGGGTCAACCCTGACGGGGATTGGCGTGGCGCAGGACGGGGGAACTTCAACGGTTCTCCAAAGGCTTCTGTCCTTGCCGCTGCTATTAACCTTTCCTTCCGGCGAGCACCGAAAACAGAGTGCGGTTTTTGCAAACAGAAACCGGGAAAGGGGTGCGGGGACAATTATATTAGAGAGGAAGGGGAGAGCCTAATACGGACTCTGCATGTTAACCAAGCAGTGGCAAGAGATTCCCGTTCAAAGCTGGCGTCTCCTCAGTCATTTATGCCGTTGTGTCCAGCTATGAAAGAGAGGGTTAGAATTCATTAGTGCAGGAAGGGAATATTAATTAATTGTTAATTATTATTAATTTAGAGCAGGAGCCTGCAGAGTGTCTGATTGGGATTAGTGCATTGCATGTAAATGGCCTTGCGAGAGTCAACAGAACATTTTTTATGTGGAACAATATAAATGTGGGTGAATGCGCTGTTGTTGGGGGCTAGTGGTTTTTGATGGTGTGCATAGTTTTGCAGAGCACTGAGGCGCATAAGAACATAAGGAGATGTTGTTGGATCAGCCCAAATGCCCATCTAGTCCAGCATCCCACTCTCACGGTGGCCAAGAAGACAGAACTATAGAATTGTAGAATTGGAAGGGGACCTGAGAGTCATCTAGTCCACCCCACCCCCTGCAATGCAAGATTCTTTTGCCCAACATGCGGCTTGAACCCACAATGCTGAGATTCAGAGTCTCCTGCTCTACCGACCGAGATGTTTCTGAGAAGCCTACAAGCAGGAGCTGGGCACAACAGCCCTTTCCATCTTGCGATACCCAGAGACAGAGTTATTCTTAGATACTGTGGTGCACCAATCGCTCTCTTTTTTGTATATAATTTTTATTAAAATTTCTGTTTTACAATTTAAAGCACTCATTGTCACATCCTTAAAATATCACTGATTTCCCATCTTCTCTTTCCATGGTTCATTTTGCATATCATAAACCCCTGCATATTTTACAGAAACCATACCATTCGGTATTCCATTATTACATCCATCATAACTTATTTACACTGTTGAATTTATCTTAATGCTGCCAGCGTTTTCAGCTGCACACAGTTGTTTCCCATATATTCAGTAAACGTTTTCTAATCTTCTCTAAATGTATGTTCTTCCTGTTCTTTTTATGTACTGAAGTTCTCACCCTGGACCAGCAGGGGGATACTGTAGATAGTTATGCAAATAAGGGATCGAAAGTGACGTTCAGTGATTGGATAGTTTCAGAAAGTTGTTACAGTTACGTTGTACTGGAGCTCTATATAAGCAGGCTGACTGAACCCTTCAGTTCAGTTCTGTTCTGGCCTGTGAATAAACAAGAGCTGTTTGAAGAATCGCTGTGCCGTCTGATATGTTCACCCACAACTTAACAGTTCCCTTATTCTAAATGTTAAGTGTGCAGGCTGTGCATATTCTGTCAGCTTAGGTTGCCACTCTTCTTTGGTTGGGACCTCATTCGTTGTCCATTTTGGGGCTGACAAAACACAGGCCGCAGGAGTGTACATAAATAACCTTTTTTTGGCACCTGGAAATTTCAGTCTGAATTATCCCCAACAGAAAAGACTCTGGGGGGGGGGGGGTTGGGGGGGAAGCACTTTTAAACATTTTTTTCAATTCATTATGGATCATTTCCCAATACGCTTCTACCCTTTTACAAGCCCACAACATATGAAAGAACATTCCCTCGACCCCTTTTCATCTCCAGCACTTGTCTGATTCAGTCTTATACATTTTAGCAAGCCTACTTGGAGTTAAATACTACCTGTAAATCATTTTCAAGTAGTTCTCCTTCAAAGAACATGCTGTGAACTTCAAATCACTTTTCCAGAGATTTTCCCAGAGGTTAAAATCTATATTGTGACCTATATCTCATGCCTATATCTATTTAACAAGCTCGTCTTTTGTTTCCCACTCTAGTAACAGATTACACATTTTGGAGAAAAGACAAACACCAATCTCTAGGTTGCGAGAGACCCCAGGGTCCCAGCTTTCTCCCAGGGTTCAGTTTCCTTCATTCCAAGGTCACTGGAGACTCTTGTGTCTTTAGGGTATATGGTTTTATTTACACATATATACAACCTCAGCAGGGACGCGGGTGGCGCTGTTGGTTAAACCACAGAGCCTAGGATTTGCCGATCAGAAGGTCGGCAGTTTGAATCCCCGCAACGGGGTGAGCTCCCGTTGCTCGGTCCCTGCTCCTGCCCACCTAGCAGTTCAAAAGCACGTCAAAGTGCAAGTAGATAAATAGGTACCACTCCGGCGGGAAGGTAAACGGTGTTTCCGTGCGCTGCTCTGGTTCACCAGAAGCGGCTTAGTCATGCTGGCCACATGACCCGGAAGCTGTACGCCGGCTCCCTTGGCCAATAAAGCGAGATGAGCGCCGCAACCCCAGAGTCGGCCACGACTGGCCCTAATCGTCAGGGGTCCCTTTACCTTTACTTATTCCATAATAATAATTTTATTATTTATACTCTGCCCATCTGACTGGGTTGCCCCAGCCTCTCTGGGCATCTTCCAGCATATATAAAAACATTTAAAAACATTAACATAAAAACTTCCCTATACAGGGCTGCCTTCATATGTCTTGTAAAGATTGTGTGTGTGTGTGTGTGTGTGTGTGTGTGTGTGAGAGAGAGAGAGAGAGAGAGAGAGAGAGAGAGAGTTTAACATTTTTCATAATATTTTATTTTTCCTGTTTTTCATTTTACAATATTTCTATAACAAAAATTACATCTAAGCAAAAAAAACCCAAAACATTTTATTCAACTTCCATCCCCGCCTCTCTGTGGTTCCTTATTTTATATCACAATCTTACCGCATAACCAGTTCCAACCTATTTATAAATTTAATCATTTTGCTCTCTATAAGTTATTTTTTTACTGCTCGGGTTTATATCAATCCTGCTAACGTTTTCAATTGTTTGCAGTTTGTCTTCATATATACAACAAATTTTCCTCATTCTGTTAAAAAAAATAGTCTCTCATCGTGATCTCTTATTCTTCCTGTAAGTTTTGCCATCTCTGCGTATTCCATCAGCTGGGACTGTTTCTGATTTTATAGCTCAGGGGTCACATAACTCCATACTCTCCAACATTTCTCCGATGAAAACAGGGACGTCCTGAAGAAAAGAGGGCATTCTGGGATCAAATCAGAAACAGTGACAGCTTCTGTAAATCCAGGGCTGTCTCTGGAAAATAGAGACACTCCTATAGGAGCCTCCTAGCAACTCTCTGCACTCTAAAAAAACTACAACTCCCAGAATGCTTTGGGGGAAGCCATGACTGTTTAAAGTAGCATCACAATGTTTTGAATGTCTGGTGTGAAATTGGCTCAGGTCTCTCCTCTAAATATCCGCTGGGCTGCCTTCAATTCTCTAAGCCTCTCCCCTTGCCCAGAGAAAATCATAAGAGGGAAATGTAGGCAGATTCATGGGAGAAAGCAGGTCTGCTAGGTGAGTGGTTGGGAGGAAAAAACCAACCTTGGGAGCTCATGTGTTCAAGGCTGCTTCTGCATGAGTTTGGCAGCAGGCCAACGGCAGACAGAGGCGAGTCTTGAAAAATGATTCAGAATGCAATTAAACCTCAACCTTCTGAGTGGGTACATCACTGCCTGGTAACAAAAGACCTTTTTCGCTTTCCTGCCTTGTACCTTGCGTGGACCAAGGGCCAAGACAAGCAGCCCAGTACATGGGATCCAGGAGCCGTGACCTGACATATCCTTAGCCTAGAACAGAATGTTAAGTTCAGCAATTGGTAGAAATGTTTGTAGGCTCGCTTGGCTTTGCATAATCGGTTCTGCTCCTAAGCAGAAGACCCATTTCCAAACCTTAGAGCCTGAAATTCTTTCTCATCCCTCCTGATATCAAGGGGTATGTTTAGCCACCTTCCAATATCTCAAGGGCTGTCACGTGGAAAATGGAGAAAAAGCTTGGTTTCTCCTGTTCTGGAGGGTAGGAACCGAACCAATGGCATAAAGCTACAAGAAGGGAGATTCTGACTAAAGATCAGGAAGAACTTTCTGACAGGAAGAGCTTTCGACAGTGGAAAGGACAGTGGAACGGTCTCCCACGAGAGGTGGTTGACTTTCCATCTTCGGAGGCTTTTAAGGAGAGGGTGGATGGTGGTTTTCCAAGGATGCTTTAGCAGAGATTTCCGCGTTGCAGGGGGTTGGACTAGATGACCCTCGGGGTCTCTTCCAACTCTGCAGTTCTGTGATTCTGTGAAATACTTTAGCCATTGAAAAATCTGCTGAACCACACTGAACCATAATACTCAATTAAAAACAATAATAAACACAGTACAGTTACTAAGACAGGGACTTATTATTCCCAGGTTAACAAATGCACCACAAAGGTGTGAAATGTGGTATCTGTTTCGGCATTTAGCATTCAGGGGACTCCAGCTTGGAAATGAAGCTTTCTACCACTCATGACTTTGTGCAAAGTTTCTGAAACCTGGGGAAGGCTGAGGAACAGTTGGAGGCTTTTGTAATCGCAGCAATGCTTACTTGCTTGTACAACACTATGAGAAGAGAATTAGCACAGGTACACATTTGTTTAGAGAGTGCATACTTTTTCCAGGTTATAATAATTGGTTTAACTGTCAGGCAGTTATAGCAAAGAAGTTGGGCTTATGTGGTTGTTGATTTTTAATCCAGCCAGTATACAACCATGGGTAAAAAAAGGTTAAGGGACCCCTAATCGTTAAGTCCAGTCACGGACGACTCTGGGGTTGCAGCACTCATCTCGCTTTATTGGCTGAGGGAGCCAGTGTTTGTCCACAGACGGCTTCTGGGTCATGTGGCTGCATGACTAAGCCGCTTCTGGTGAACCAGAGCAGTGCACGGAAATGCCGTTTACTGTCCCGCCAGAGTGGTACCTATTTATCTACTTGCACTTGACGTGCTTTCGAATTGCTAGGTTGGCAGGAGCAGGGACTGAGCAACAGGAGCTCACCCCGTCATGGGGATTCAAACCGCCAACCTTACAATCATGGGTAGGGGAAGCCAAAGGATGATGGCAGCAGTATTGCATTCAGCTCCAAAGATCTGCAGATTTGCTTGGGAAATGCTTAACAAGGCAATGAAATGAAGGATAGGGTGTGTGTGCGTTGTTCTTCTTCTTTTCGGTAAAGGGATATTTATAAAGAATTAGAAACCACCAATTAAAATGGTGAGTTGTCAGAATGGCCCTCTGCTAATACCATCTTTGCAATAATTATCTCGCTGGAACCTCAGATATGGTATTATTTTCCATTGGATTTACAATTAATCTTGTAGAAACAATAAATCCTCTCGGATTGAGGGTATGGTAGTATTATTAAATGCTCAGCTCTTGAAAGTTCGGAACAATTGTTAACTAATTAGCTCGCATGGCCTTCTTAGTTTAAAAAAATAAAACCCTACGGAAGTGCAGAAGCTGTTTTGGGATGTGGGAAGGGGGATAAGGAATTGGGTGAAGGCCCGGAACCCAATCTGCATGTTGTTATCATCCCGCACACACCCCAGGACTTCTAACTGGTCCCCAGTTTCAGGTGCTGGGACAAGAAAGAAGTCTGGCAGTAGGATTCACTGGTGCTATGGTTTGGGGAAATGAAAAAACCTGGGTCCCTACCATCAACTCATACCCTCCAACATGGCCCAGTGGAAAACCGGGATGCACGTCTTTCAGGGCTGCTTTCCCGTAGCTTTTGAGAGCATTTTGGAATCAAAATGGCACCCACCACAAACATTGCCACAGTTGGGGCCCCCAATGTTTGCACTGCCTGCGAGCTTTGTAGTGTCTTACAAACCAAACACACAATCACACACACAAGAAGAGCCCTGCTGTGGTGGCCAAAGGTCCATTTAGATCAAGGTCCAACCACATGGCCCAGGGGCCACATGCAACCCTCAAGGCTGTTTTAGGTGGCCCTCAGCAACATTCAGGACTTCTCAGGCTTGTTTGTTGCTGCTGCTGTGAGGTGTGTGCGAAAACAAACAGCAAAGGAATTTGCCGTGTCTCCCTCAACCCCTGAAAGGCCCAAAGGGCCTGCCCTCCCCTCTGCAAATATATTAACAACATAATAATAATCAAAGCAATAATATGCAAGAGAGGTATGGACACACAGGTATGGACAACTAAGTACCTGCACATATATATTTAAGGCTGCAGCCCTGTACAGTTTGTATTTACCTTGGAGTACATCTATCAGTGTTTGCTTAAGAGTAGGCTTACACTGCATTTTGACCTAAACAGAGCTTAATCCCTTTTTAGGGCTTAATCCTGCAGGGCTTAATCCCAGGTCAGTGCTCACAGAGTTGTGATCCTGTTCTACATATTGCAGCCTAGCAACCTGATCCAGCTCATACTTACTTACTCGGGAGTAGGTGCCATGATGTTTAGGAGTGCCTACCCTTAAAGACACTAACTGTGTGTATTCAATAGTATTAACCATACTGTGAACTCTTTAATGGACGATATGGAAATTAAATTCAGTGTGCAGGGTTCTGCGTCAAAGGACAATTGTGGCCCACTTGGTCTGAGAAATTGGACCTCCCTGATCTAGACCAAGGCTTTGTTCTGACAGCGCCCAACCAGAGGCCCATGGGAAGCCTGCCAGCAGATCATGCTGCTCTCCCATTTGTAATTCCCAGCAACTTGTGGTCCCCAGCATACTGCCTCCGACAGTGGAAGTAGAATGTGCTGCATTTAAGGCGTTCCTGGGTAAAGAAAATGGGGCCTAAAGTGCTGAGAAGGGATCTCTATGGTTGCCACCCACATGTTGTGGAAATCAGCAAAACTGCTCCCACCAACCTACCCCAAAAGCTCTGGAGAACAGCAAAGTTTTGACAAAGCCAATTAGCTAGTCTTACTTCCCTTCCCAGTGGTTTTTTCCCCCCTTCCCATGGACTATGCAACAACTGGGCTCCAGATGGATTCTATTTGATTTCTACTCAACCCCTCCCTTTAAAAGAAAAGAGAGAACGCTACCAGATGTTTTTTGTATGTTTGTGTTTGACCAGCCATCACACCGCATCGTGAGTCTAAAACAGCGCTTAACGGTCGCTCCCACTGTGTGTTGTGGGAGTATTAATTTTATGATTGACTTCACATACTTTTGTATACCGTAGCCCACTTTTCCGCCCGACAACATGCCTCCAATGAGGCTAACGGAAAGAAGGGAACAAGTAGCACACAATAAACGCAAGATTAATATGCTGCTGCTGCTGTTTTGAGACAGTGGCAGTTGATGAAAGTCTCAGCCTCTCTGCCAAACTCAGCCCCATCATTGGAATTCAGACCCAGACCCAACTCATTAGATTGATCCGTAAAACCTCTCCTCCCAGTTCAGTACAATGGCAGTGATGTTCATAGAATTGCAGAGTTGGAAGGGATACCCAAAAGTCATCTAGTCTCATTAGATTAGAGAGCCAGCGTGGTGTAGTGGTTAAGAGCGGTGGACTCGTAATCTGGTGAACTGGGTTCGCTTCCCTGCTCCTCCACATGCAGCTGCTGGGTGACCTTGGGCCAGTCACACTTCTCTGAAGTCTCTCAGCCTCACTCACCTCACAGAGTGTTTGTTGTGGGGGAGGAAGGGAAAAGGAGATTGTTAGCCACTTTGAGACTCCTTAAGGAGAGTGAAAGGCGGGATATCAAGTCCAAACTCTTCTTCTTCTTCTAGTCCAGCCCCCTGCAATGCAGGAATCTCAACTAAAGCATCCATGACAGATGGCTATCCAACCTCTGCTTAGGAACCTCCAAGGAAGGAGAGTCCACCACCTTTCAAGGGAGTCCATTCCACTGTCCAGCAGCTCTTACTGTCAGAAAGTTCTTCCTGATATTTAGTCAGAATCTCCTATGCATGGCGAGTTCCCGCCCCCACCAGTGGAAATAAAGACACATGACACAATTATTAAGGTTAATGGGATAAATAAGGCCACAACTTTATTGGTTACAGGTGATGAGCGGTATTGTCTTAGGCATTGGTCCTAACCGACTATATCCGACTTCAGCCCATCCGCTTGAAGTCCAGGAAGGGTTAACCACCAGTAGGGGGAGTCCTGCTGATGCACATCAACTAGGAACTCCCCCGGGGTCACCGATTGGGGGTGTGTCTTAGGCCCTCACCTCCCCAGGGGGTGATGCGGCCAGGAATCCCCCCCCAATCACGCCAGGGCTGGTTCCAGCCGCAGTGCACATGTTGGGGCCGTGAAGCCCGCAACCCCACCTCCTCCGTAGGACAGAAGTGGCTTTCTCGCATAGTGTCAGGCAGCTGCCAACAACTCCCATGGCTCAAGCATTTTAACAACCAGCCTTTATTCCCAGAGAACATCTTGCAACAGGAGCTGGGGTAGGGGACTAGGGGTGCTCCTCAAAGCTCTCAGCACCCTTAACAAAGTACAGTCATACCTCGGGTTACAGCTGCTTCAGGTTGCGTTTTTCTCGGGTTACGGACCACCAAAACCCGGTAGTACCGGAACGGCTTACTTCAGGGTTTCGGCAGTTGTGCATGCGCAGAAGCGCCGAATTGCAACCCGCGCAGACGCGGGTTGCGAACACTGCGGATTGCAAGCGTGCATCCCGCACGGATCACGTTCGCAACCCGAGCGTCCACTGTACAGCTCCCAGAATTCTCTGGGGGAAGAAGCAATAGCTATTTAAAGTGGTATGATACCGCTGTATAGATGTATAATGCAGATGTGGCCTTCATCTTCCATGGTGGAATGGAAGCTTTTGTTAGAGGGGTTTTTTCCCCTGGTGGCAGATGACAGAAACTACGACACCACGAGACCAGTGTAAAACCAAATCAAATGAAGGTTTTATAACATAACAACAAACAACAAAGCTTGTGGGTGTTTTTCCTTGCAGGCAAAGTTCAAACTGCAACTTTCCCTCCTTTTGTAGCCGTGACCAGCTGTACCCAATCTGCCGAAAGCTCACAGAAACAGTTCTTAAAGGTACAAACATCTTTACTGTTTATTTGCAGAATGGTCCCCAACAGTTTTCACTCTCACACAGCTACAGTTTCCAACACCTTTAACAAACTGCAGCTCCCAAGATTCTTTGGGAGAAGCAAAGCGCTTCAGGTGTGTTGCATGTGCTTTAAAAAGCATGCTGTGTGTCTCTGGTAAACGTCTGACCCAGTACACGGACTTCTGAACTAGAGTTGTGGGCAAGGTAGTCTTTAAACGCTCCAAGCCATCCTGCGTTTATAGAATACGATGGGGTTATACGTTGAATTTATTAAGCCTGCTTAAGTGATTTATGGATCTCAGCCTTACAGGTGCAATCAACAACCCATACAAGCCAGTGCCTTTTCAAATAAAAGATTCTATCCCGCAGAATACAAAGTTTAATCAACATCAGAAATAAAACCCAAGCCATCAATAGCTGCAATTTCTTACCCACTTAAAAAGCATTATTCTAGGGTTATATTTTTCCCTGATTTGTGTTTTTTTTCTTCCTCAGTTTCAGCTTTAAGTGGGGCTATTGGAGGCGACCACGGACATGTTTCGATATGAGTTAATTAGAATTCTTGTATGGTTTTCTTCTGTTAATTATAGCCTAATTTGATTGCTTAATAGCTCTGCTTTTCGTAATGTTTAGCACCTGTTGTAAATTGCACAAGATAAATGGTCTTCCACCTTCTACCCTGTTTACCACCAACTTCTACCTTCTCCCTTTCATACCACGGAGAGGCATTCTCCGTTCTCCTTGCCGCCCGCACAACAAAGACAACTGCTCCTTCGCCGTGGAGCCCAGCCAGAAGAAGAAGAAGGTGATTTTCACTTAAATACCCTTTAAAAAAAAAACAGCTAAAAAAAAACACAAAACACCACCACAACAGCAAGGTTTCTTTAAAATAAGAAGAATAATGAGGAAAATTACACATGCTCTAAAAACAACACCGGTGTTGACCCACAGCAAAATGCTGACTTTCACTTATGGGTCATCTATTTTACATTTCCTCCTCCCCATGGCGGGGGTATGGAAGGGGGGGGTGAGAGTGAAGGAAAGATCACACGTGGGTTGTCGCTGTTGTTGTTTTTCCACTCCTCCTCCTCCTCTTTTACAGGATTATTGGGCCGGAGTGGGAGCCCGAGCACCATTAATTGATTTCACACACACACATGCACATTGTACTATGATACAATTTTTCAAGGCTGCGCATAATTGTATTCTTCCTGCCAGCGTTCCATGTGTGGCGTCCTTGTCATGCTGTCATTGAAGGCTGATCCCAACCTTCCGTAATTGGAGATGTTCTACTTTTGGACAAAGGTGTGAGGGGCAGCTCAGGGGACCGGAGCTGACATTTACTTCATCAACTTATTTTTATTGTTCCTCCATTTATGGCCGCTGTAACAGCCCTTTAATAGTTATATCTCCTCCCTGTAGGGTATTCTGGTATTTGAAATTTTTTTTCCCCTAACTCATTTGTTCTCCTAAATAACAGTAAAGTGCATTTCAGGCTAACCTTTTTAGACTTCCCATCTCCTCTCCTCTCTTTGGCTTCTCAAAGCAGTCGCGGCTTTAAACTTTTTACAGCGCTGTCAGCCCGAAAGGCCAATGCCATCGGGTCCGCCTTGCCGCCGGAGGAACCGCGAAACCAGTGTGGGGACTCGAGGACATTTTCAGCGGGGCGGCCCCAACCTCCAAGAAAAGCTGCCCCTCATCATTCAAAGCCCGCCGTCCTTTTAATGGAGGCAAGGGAAACAGCAAGGTGAGGAGGGAATACAATTAATACAACCACCCAGACTCCTTTTTTTACAATCTCCAGTCAAAGATAGGACCGTAATTAAATCTTTATGACTGACAGTGTAAGTGACTCGTATAATTCTGGAGTTTTGTGTCCTTCCATACTGCCCTCACGCAAAGAAGCAAATAGCGAAATCTGCAACTTTCGCGATACAGTACTGCACAGCATCTCAAACTGTGGTCCCCTGAGCACCGCCAGTACACAAATACCGTTCAGGTGATGGGCGGAAAGGTTGCCGAACACTCATAAATATCTGTACCTGCACCTGAATTATTATTTTTCCGATGAACGAGGTTGAGACCATTTTAACAAGGGTCAGATTTATCAGGCACCCTTAAAAAGCTCTGGTTTGGAGCCCATGATTTTCATAATATGGTGCTTGTGCTAAAAATAGAATCCATTGATAGATAGATATTAGGTCCAGTCATGGCCAACTCTGGGGTTGCGGTGCTCATCTCGCTTTATTGGCCTAGAGAGCCGGCATACAGCTTCCGGGTCATGTGGCCAGCATGACTAAGCCGCTTCTGGCGAACCAGAGCAGCGCACGGAAACACCGTTTACCTTCCCGCCGGAGTGGTACCTATTTATGCTTTCGAACTGCTAGGTTGGCATAGATACATCATAAAAACTCCCATTGATAAGGGTTAGCTATGGCTGTTCTGGCAGAGGTGGGTTGTGATTGGTTTGGCCACACTAGGCCCGGTGCCTCGGGATGCCGCAACAATGATTTACAATGGAGAGCTAGAGCCAGGGGGGGAGGCGCCACTGAAATTTGAGGCCCCCAAGGCCCACCACTGTTCCTGGATTGGGACAGCTTATCCATTGGTAACCTCATGGTTGGCTTAAAGGTAAAGGGACCCCTGACCGTTAAGTCCAGTCGCAGACTATTCTTGGGTTGCGGCACTCATCTCGCTCTATAGGCCAAGGGAGCTGGCGTTTGTCCGCAGACAACTTCCGGGTCATGTGGCCAGCATGACTAAGCTGCTTCTAGCAAACCATAGCAGCGCACAGAAACACCATTTACCATCCCGCCGGAGCGTTACCTATTTATCTACTTGCACTGGCATGCTTTCGAACTTCTAGGTTGGCAGGAGCTGGGACTGAAAAACAGGAGCTCACCCCATCGCGGGGATTCGAACCGCCGACCTTCTGATCAGCAAGCCCTAGGCTCTGTGGTTTAAACCAAAGCGCCACCCGCGTCCCTTCATGGTTGGATTACCCCATTGCATTCTTGGGGGTGGTCGAGAGGCAGAGGCTACAAGTTTGTCATGGTCTTTAGCTGCAATAAGCTTACAAACTGAACTGAAGTGAACAAATAAATTTGGTCCATTTATTTGAATTGGTACTACCAACAATGGAACTCTCACTTTGTGGTGGGGGGACACCAATCAGAAGCAAACATATGGCAGCACACTTTGTGGGCATACAGAGCTTGGGATATCTTGGCATTCACCCTTCCCCACGCTCTCTCTCTCATTTTATGAAAGATGCCCTCCTTGTGTGTTACACTTTTTAAATAATACAGTGGTGCCTTGGGTGTAGAACTTAATTCATTCTGGAGGTCTGTTCTTAACCTGAAACTGTTCTTAACCTGAGGTACCACTTTAGCTAATGGGGCCTCCTGCTGCTGCCGTGCGATTTCTGTTCTCATCCTGAAGCAAAGTTCTTAACCCAAGGTACTATTTCTGGGTTAGTGGAGTCTGTAACCTGAAGCGTTTGTAACCCGAAGCATCTGCAACCCCAGGTACTGTACAGTAAATGTGTCGCTTGATAGTGCTTTTACTGTGTTTTGCTGGAACTTCTTCCAGAGTTTCCTCTCTGTGGGCCACCCCCTAACTCCCCTTTCATTGCCATGTGATTAGTTTGTTCAGGTGTCATGGTGTCCTTTGATGTTTTCATCGTTGTCTTTCTTCTTTCCTGGAGATGTTCATTTTCGCCTTCTGCTCCCCTCTGCATTTTTTGAAGAATCCAAAGGAGCCTTTTTACGCCTTCCAACAAGCACACATAAAACGGCCCCACCCTTCCTCTCTCACATCTAACACTCCTTGTAAAACATGTGGGATTTCTCTCTCCTTCGCTTCGCACGCGCCCCGGACCCTCTCTTGCCTTGTCCTTCCTTTCCCTCCCCTTCCCCCCCTCTCCTTTCTGTGGGTCACAACCACTGGAGGGTTTTATGTTATGTCTGACATTGTTTGTTGTGCCTCCCACAAGACTTTAAACGCTTCCCAAGATTGAAAGACGGTGGCATAAATGTCAGGGAAATGCCTCCGCAGTGTCAGATCTAATTAGGCGCCTGCGCAGATGGGACAAGCACGGTCCCCATAAAACATTAGGCCTTCTCCCCATCTCTCTTCTCTGCTCATCCCTTCAAAGGCTGACAAAGAGAGACCCTGTTATTGCAACGGAGACCTTATCACGGAGAGCATCGGTCCTGAATCCCTGGCCTACCTGGCGGCAAGCTGGCATATCAAGTCCCCAGTCAAGGGTCAAGCACAGTCCTTCAGAGATCCTGGAGCATCCAAACTGAGCTCCATCAACGTGGGCAGTTGAGCAGACACTCAGACCTCAGCTCTGCTGCCCTTTTTATACAAGGTGTGACCAGAAAGTTCAGTGAATGGTCACAGAAATGGGACAGTGAGAAATATTCGAATATACAATCAGCATCGGAAACCCACAAAATGCTCACAGTTGTGTACAGAGATGAAGCTGTAACTTCAAAGACAGTGTATGAGTGGTTTGAGCCTTTCCGTGAAGGGCGGCAAACCATTGAAGATGACCCCCAGTCTGGCAGACTGTCAATGAGCAGAACGGCGGCAAATGTCGACAGAGTTCATGAGTTATTGATGCGGGATCAGCGTTTGTCCGTCCGAATAATGGCGGAAGAATTGCATCTTCCGCGTGAAATCGTTACTGAGGTTACTGAGTTGTCCCACCCTCCATATTCTCCCAATCTGGCCCCACCAGATTTCTTTCTCTTTCCAAAACTGAAATCTGCACTGAAAAGGTACAGATTTTCCAAGATTTCACACGTCCAAGCTGCTGAGAATAGGGAACTGAAAGCAGTATGAAAAGAGGACTTCTCCAGAAGTTTCCAACAGTTCTATGAACTTTGTCAATGGTGCATTGTGTCAGATGGGTCTACCTACTTTGAAGGCCTGTAAGATATGTAAGGTAAAGGTAAAGGGACCCCTGACTATTAGGTCCAGTCGCAGACAACTCTGGGGTTGCGGCGTTCATCTCACTTTATTGGCCAAGGGAGCCACCGTACAACTTCCGGGTCATGTGGCCAGCATGACTAAGCCGCTTCTGGCGAACCAGAGCAGCGCACAGAAACGCCGTTTACCTTCCCGCCAGAGCGGTACCTATTTATCTACTTGCACTTTGACGTGCTTTTGAACTGCTAGGTGGGCAGGAGCAGGGACCAAGCAACGGGAGCTCACCCCATCGCGGGGATTCGAACCGCCGACCTTCTGATCGGCAAGTCCTAGGCTCTGTGGTTTAACCCACAGCGCCACCCATGTCCCAACGTAAGATATGTATGTTTGAATATATATTGCTGTCCAGTTTCTGTGACCATTCACCGAACTTTCCGGCCACACCAAGTACTTTGCATGCTGATTGCAGCACTTGGGTCTGTGGAGGCATGTGACCCTCACCTGCTCCAAGATACTCTAGCTGAGGAATCACACACCTCATCCCAGTGCTGGTGAGCCCCACCTAGCCAGCTAGGGAGCTAGGCTGTGGGCTTTTGCCAGCCTCTGCCTCCAGGAACAGCCTGCCCACCATGTTCATGGAGACAGTGACCCTTCTAGCTCTAGTGATGGGTCCTCCTGCTCCAGTTCCTGTGCACTGACCCCATCCCCTTGTCACCCTGTGAGTATTTCCTACACCAACCTCTCCTCTGCCCCAGTGTGTCTCAGTCTCGGCTGCCCCCCTTGCTGGGGTCCCCTTCCTCCTCCCCATTGTCCTGCCAGTTCATGACACACCAGCTTTGCTCACCCAACAGCGCTGGATAATAGACAAAGCCTGCTTTAGATCCATATTTCCCAAACTTCCAAAAGCCAACACGACCAAGGGAGGAGGAGAATCGTGTTGGCTATTGGAAATTTGGGATATAAAGCAGGCTTCGTCTATTATCCAGCGCTGTTGGGTGAGGCAAGCTGATGGGGAAGAGGAAGGGGATCCCAGTGTTAGGAGATCAGCCTACACTCGAGTAGGACCCTAGCAGAGACACATACCCGACTGGCATGTTCTCTCCCTCCTGGTCAATCATTCAGGAGCTTCAAAAGCTTTCTTCCCCCTGAACATCACAGCGACCGATGCCAACAGACATCGGCACACTTAGGGATCCGCAGAGTTTGGGCATTTTGCGTGACAGACCTCAGCAACTCAGCATTTTGGCTAATCTACTTTATTTACATATAAACACACACGGAGCACTGCAACATGGCTCCCTCTCTCTCTAGCATCAGACAGCAAAGAGAAAAAACAAAGGACAACAGACCCACTTCACGGTAACACACAGTAACACAAACATCCTGTCTCTGTGACTTCCCACTCTGTGGAGTCAGAACATATATCGTCATGTGATAGACAACAATCCCATGACTGCAATCATGGAGCAGGAATTCTAACACCCAGCAGGGGGGGGGGTCACCCTGTTTGGCCAAAGGCTCATCTGGTCCAGCATCTTGATCTCGCAGCAGCCAACCAGATGCCTCCAGGAAGTCTGCAAGCAGGACCTGAGTACAAGAGCCCCCTCCCCCACCTGAGATGCCTCCATTGCAGGGGGTTGGAGTAGACGACCCTCGGAAACCCTCCCAACTCTCAAAACAAAAAAATTCCTTCCAGTAGCACCTTAAAGACCAACTAAGTTAGTTCTTGGTATGAGCTTTCGTGTGCATGCACACTTCTTCAGATACACTGAAACCGAAGTTGCCAGATCCTTCTATATAGTGAGAAGGTGGGGAGGGGTATTACTCAGAAGGGTGGTGGGAATGGGAGATTGGCAGATAGCTGAGATGAGCCTGTTGACGACTCTTAACGACTGCATCTCAGCTATCTGCCAATCTCCCATTCCCACCACCCTTCTGAGTAATACCCCTCCCCACCTTCTCACTATATAGAAGGATCTGGCAGCTTCTGTTTCAGTGTATCTGAAGAAGTGTGCATGCACACGAAAGCTCATACCAAGAACTAACTTAGTTGGTCTTTAAGGTGCTACTGGAAGGAATTTTTTTATTTTGACTATGGCAGACCAACACGGCTACCTATCTGTAACCTCCCAACTCTGCAATTCTTTGATTCCCAGCAACCGGTGTTCAGAAGCATGCTGAAGGTGGGACACAGCCATCATGGCTGGTAGGCATTAATCGCCTGAACCTCCAGGGTATAGCTTTCCAAACTGTGCATCGCGGCACATTAGTGTGTCAGCTGCAGTGTGTAGGTTTGCCTCTTGGGGCTGGAAAGGGGCTAGTCCAACCTGCGGTTTGCTACTACAGTGGTACCTCAGATTAAGAACTTAATTGCTTCTGGAGGTCTGTTCTTAACCTGAAACTGTTCTTAACCTGAAGCACCACTTTAGCTAATGGGGCCTCCTGATGCCACCACGCCGCCAGAGAACGATTTCTGTTCTCATCGTGAAGCAAAGTTCTTAACCTGAGGTACTATTTCTGGGTTAGCGGAGTCTGTAACCTGAAGCGCCTGTAACCCGAGGTACCACTGTAAAACTGAACTGCTGTGTCACGAAATGATAGGTGCCAAAAAAGTGTGTCACCGACCTGAAAAGTTTGGAAAACTCCGCTCCACAAATTTGTTGAAACTTCTTTGGAAGCCTCCCAAGTTGGTGGCACCCCTCTTGTCTAGTTGTGTTCCTTGAATGACCTAAACAACGCTTCCTCTTATTCAGCTATTTAGTCAGTGGTTCAATCCACTGTGGGTCGGGGGAGAGCCATCACATGAATTGCTGATTTTTGAGAATCCTGAAGAGGTGAATAAAGGCACCCTCCAATAAATGTGGACCCCTTTCTTTAACTATGTCAGTGTCCAAAATCAAGACCTTGCTCAATATTCCCAGTGGAGAGATTAAACTAATTAATATGTTTGAATGTTGAATGTGTAAGTATATGTCTAGAGACAATGGAGAAAACAAACACCATTAGATGTACAGTGGTGCCTCGGATTAAGTACTTAATTCGTTCCAGAGGTCCGTTCTTAACCTGAAACTGTTCTTAACCTGAGGTACCACTTTAGCTAATGAGGCCTCCCGCTGCTGCCGCGCCGCTGCTGCACGATTTCTTTTCTCACCCTGAAGCAAAGTTCTTAACCCGAGGTATTATTTTTGGGTTAGCGGAGTCTGAAACCTGAAGCGTATGTAATCCGAGGTACCACTGTACTGCTGGACATGTGTTTAATGGTTATTGTATTGTATATATATACATATATACACACAGAGAGAGAGACCATCTGTTTTGTTGAATGCTACAGCCCAGTCCATCCCAGCCTCTTCTCTTACTGCTTCTGTGGACCACATTTTAATCAAAACATTTGATAATGCTGTCATTTTTTAATTACTCCCTGGCTAGTTAGATGAGCATCAATGCAACATGTCCAAAATCCTGTCCATCTGCATGGTCTTTTCAAACTGGTTTTTGGGCAGGCACATACAAGACCAGTTTCTACTCCATATCTCTTTGTTCAAGCTTCAACCGAGATGAATTATTCAAGGAAGGAAGGAAAACCAGAGTAGATTCTCCATTTGACATATATCCGCAAAGGGGCCAAGCCCTGGGGAACTTTGTTCATTCTAAGTAAACGGGTTTTGCCATCAGGAAAGAAACATAGCTGGGAGATTTAAGTTTCTATCAATGCAAGCTGTCTCGCCAGTTTACAGCGATTCTGCCTTCAGTAGAACAGGAGAGGTTTCTACAGGGTTGTGTGACTCGGCCAAGGAGCCAATGAAACAAGATGGCAGGGGCAAAATTTCCCCCAATGTGCACATATCCTGTATGTAATATTCTCTAATATACACACTTTTGCAAAGCAGTTTCCCCGAATAGAATGTGCTTTGATATTATATGCATTTCTATGTAAACTTCACCCCAGTATATGCATCTTTGCACACATCACCTGGCTGCAGAATTACACTGTGAAATTCGGAGAAGGGCAGCATAGCGCTTTAGTGTATTTTGATTGCACAAACATTTCTGGTAAACCTCCTGCAAGATAGTGACAACCGGGAGGCCCCCAGGTTTTCCAAAAACCCACTCCAAATTTGCTAGGTTCCCTAGGTTCTCTTGAGAGTCCCAAATTTGCTAGGTTCTCTTGACAGTCCCATGGACGGCAAGAAGATCAAACCGATCCATTCTGAAGGAAATCAGCCCTGAGTGCTCACTGGAAGGACAGATCGTGAAGCTGAGACTCCAGTACTTTGGCCACCTCATGAGAAGAGAAGACTCCCTGGAAAAGACCCTGATGTTGGGAAAGATGGAGGGCGCAAGGAGAAGGGGCCGACAGAGGACGAGATGGTTAGACAGTGTTCTTGAAGCTACCAGCATGAGTTTGACCAAACTGCGGGAGGCAGTGGAAGACAGGAGTGCCTGGCAGGCTCTGGTCCATGGGGTCACTAAGAGCCGGACACGACTAAACGACTAAACAACAACAACAAATGCTTAGCGTATCGAAAAGATAAGTCCAGCACTCTCTCACTGCCTTCACAGGCCAGCTTACACTCAGAGCAGCTTCCATCAACCAAATTTTGCTCCCTGTTCTTCATTTCAAAAGATTAATTGCTCACATCAGTACTAATCTGCTTCACTGCTCTATGGAAAACACAGAATATATCTATAGCTTTGGGAAGGCCTTGTCACGAGAAGACTTGAAACTTAGGGAAACAAAATAATTGCATTTCTCTGGCTTTTGGCTGATGTGGTGTTGGGGTCTGGCGGGGGGTGGGGAGTACTGATTAATCTTAAGCCCAGCCTGTCAGAAATCAATACCATTGTGCGGCAATGTTTTTTGCACCGCGATTATACATTTCTTTCCTCCGCAGAGAAAAACTGGGCTCTTTTCCTCCCTCCCTCCCACCCCCACGTTTTCGCCGGTCGTAAATACACAGGCGGATAGAAGCCCCCATGCTGTGCGGGTTTAGAATGACCCCCGACGCTGTAATTCAAGGTTTGGCTACTGTAGCAATGTAAAGGCACTATTTTGTTCATGTAAATGAGGTGGTTCCACGCTAGAAAGGAGCCTTAAATACAAAAACAGAACCCGTTGAAAACCGTGCTTATGTTTTCTATCTCCTTCTGTCTCCCTGTTTTATTTATCTCGGTGTGGTGGTTGGTTTTCATCCTGTCCTTCCTTTCACAGAGGGCCCCGGCAATTTGCAGAATTTAAAGCAAAATGCATTTCCGTAAAATGGCAGCGTCAAAATCTCCCACTCTGCCACCCAAAGTTGACAATGCAATGCTCTGATTTTATCCCCGTTCCATATTCAGACGACAAGTGCTGGGCTCGATGGGGCATTGGTTAAGCTATCTCTTTAAACACAGTCTAGACTAGGGTTGGAGAGAAAGTAGATACAGTTTGCGCTGAAAGGTGAAACGATCCAATTTGCAGTTTGCAAAAAAACACAAAAAAACACACACACACAAACTGAAGCACAGCCACACTTTCAAATCCACACTTCCCAGAATTCTGTAAGGAAATGCGTAACAAAAGCACATGTACTAAGGTGACGTCCATAAAAATGCATATATTTGTGAATTTGTCGTTGTTTAGTCGTGTCCGACTCCTTGTGACCCCATGGACCAGAGCACACCAGGCACTCCTGTCTTCCATTGCCTCCCGCAGTTTGGCCAGACTCATGCTGGTAGCTTCGAGAACACTGTCCAACCATCTCGTCCTCTGTCATCCCCTTCTCCTTGTGCCCTCAGTCTTTCCCAACACCAGGGTCTTTTCCAGGGAGTCTTCTCTTCTCATGAGGTGGCCAAAGTCTTGGAGCCTCAGCTTCAGGATCTGTCCTTCCAGTGAGCACTCAGGGCTGATTTCCTTCAGAATGGAGAGGTTTGATCTTCTTGAAGTCCATGGGATCTTCCAGCAGCTCTCACTTCCATACATCACTACTGGGAAAACCATAGCTTTAACTATACAGACCGTTCAATAAAATGTAAATGCAGCAAATGTGTATATACAGTATTATACAGTATTAGGTAAAACCGCATGCCAAAAAACTGCATGCCTATTAGTAGATAACTGTACTAAAATGCTGGTCATTTTTTTCCCTGGCGGATATTAAAAGTCAAATGCAGACTGATATAAAGAACCAAACTCACGACTGGGGAAAATGAGAAATTAGGAGAAACAGAAACTGGCAAGTTCACACACACACACACGTCTGTGCTACTAGCTGCCAATAAATTTATGGGTTCAATACAAAGTGACAGTATTTATCTTTAAAGCTCTAGATGGCTTAGGACCCCAATACCTAAAGAGCCACCTGGACACTGTGATAATCATCTGACGCCATTTTCTGTGTCCCAGCCAAAGGACCACCACCTTTGGGGCATCTTTGAAATGCTCTCTCTAGAGAGCATCAAGGGTACCATCTTCACTTTTGACACCATATGGGCAGCTTTAATGATATTGTGTTACAGTTACTCAATTTGGGCTCCAGTGTCTGGGTTTGGTTTCTTTCAAAACCATTATTGCTGTACTGATCTCGTGCGAAGATTTAATGCGGTTTCATTGTATGCAAGAGAGGCTTTTGGGTTTTGTTTCAGTTTAAAGCAATACAGAAGTCCAGCAATCTGGAGTCCCGATTTGGAGAGTTAAAGAGGCCCACACTTGTGCAGCGCTGAACTCTCCCTTTGCCCAGAGCCAGAGTCAGCTGACGGCCATTTAAACTACCCACAATGCCCTAGAGGTAAGTGTCACTCAGGGGCCTTGTGGGAAATGTAAACAGCGTCACATAAATCCACAAGAGCTACTCTCTGTTAGACCAACAATACAGAGGAAACAATTGTGGCCATATGCACCAGCTCCGGGGGGGGAGGCTCTTTGGGCCCCCTCAATCTTTTTTTGAGGGGGCTGGGGGGGTGGAAAAAATTTAAGGATTATCTACAAAAATACTGCAAAATTAAGGAATGTTGAATGATGTTGGATTGAAATTAAGCGGTTTCTAGCTGTAATGGTAAAAGGAATTTGATAAAATGGTTTTCTTTTATTCAAAGTTATAATAATCTAAATTTATCTAAGATGTTGGAGAGAAAATAAGGTGTTTTCTTTTTTTTCTTTTTAAGCTGTAATGCTTTGAGATAAGGATTTGCTGTATAAATAATTTGAACTGGGTATACAAGAAGGGGAGGTATGAGGAGGTCGGGGAAATATGTTATGAGAAAATAAGTTGTGAAATTTATGTGTTTTTGCTTTTGCTTTTTGTTTGTAAAAAATTGGAAACTCTAATAAATATTAAAAATAAAATAAAATGAAGGGGCTGGGGGGGCCTTGTTGAGACTGACTGCAGAGCTGGGTGCACGTCAGACTCCCCAATGTTCTTCGGAAGATGGGGCCTCTGACTGTGACCTACCAAACAAAGGGTGTTGTACAGGTGACTAAGTGAATGCATGGAATGCTATAGTAACAACAACAACAACAACAACAACAACAACAACAACAACAACAACAACAATAATAATAATAATAATAATTTTATTATTGGTACCCTGCCCATCTGGCTGGGTTGCCCCAGGCACTCCAGCATGTAGAAAAGCATAGAACATTAAAAACACCGAACCACTGCATCAATTCTAAGGATCGTTTTTTTAAAAAAAATGAAGCCCGTGTGTCTTCCAGATGTGCTGTTGTTTTTGTTGTTGATACTGATGTCAGGTAGCACTGCCAAAGCCACTGTTTTTCTGCAACCCCTCTGAGTACTTGGACAGACAATGGGATGTTGTGGTTTCTCCAGGACCCGGGAGACCAGAATTCACCCCCCAACTCAGCCATGTCTTCTAGCAAAGCCTATCTTGTTGTGGGGGTGTAGTGGGATTGGGGGAACGCCACACATGTCACCTTGAGCTCCTTGGGTAGGGGTACAGATTGCATAAGAAAATTAAAACGCATCACCTTAATCCTAGCTCTAACCCTAATGCTTTCCGGTGCCCTCCGATATTCCCCTTGGAGGGCTTTGAGTCTGCACAGAGATAGCAAGATCTGCAAATGGCCCCTTTTACATTGGCAACGGGAGCGCCCCACACCGTGACGTCACAAAGGGAGGCATAGTTTTGTCCCACACCCCCGGCCATCTTTCACCCCAGCGGATTCGCTTTTCTTTCTTTTTTTCCTTCTCCACAGACAAATTGATTTGCAAAGGTCCAGGCCTGCCAGCCAGGCCTGCTCTGCATACAGAACGCTCCCTTGTGACACGATAATCATATAAAAAAGGGGGGCAGGGAAGAGGGGGATGGACCTGGCCTGGCAAACAGAGCAGCCCAGCAGGACGTGGCGAGCTGAAAGTCCAAACTCCGCACAGACACACCTCGCCCCAGCCTGTTTTGAAAGGTCGCTCTGTGTCTGGGAAAACGGTCTCACGGTGCAGTCCCTTTTATCAGAGGTCATTATTGCTGTTTTTCTTCCTCGTTGTACCCTTGCACGCAGGCAGAGGTCGGGAAAGAGTGGGGTTGTGCCAGTTATCGTACAGGATTCCTCCCTCGTGGTCCATTCCTTCAGCATCCAACTTCCTTGTAATCCACAGGCCTCCTTTGCTGCATGCACAAAGAGAAGTAAAACCATGTTTTGTTCCTTTTGATTGTTTTCCTTCCCTAAGGATTTGCATTGTTTTTCGCTGCTCCTCTCTCCTGCCCGAACCCACCAGAATAATGTCTACTACAGGAGGGGTGAGGAGCTGAGGAATTGAATGTGGCCCCCAGTCTCCCCTACCTGGCCCTCGGGATTCTGTCCAGGCCACACCCACTCTCCACAGTCCACACCTCTCCCTGGCCCTGCTCTTTGTCCACCTGAAGTGCTTTTGCCCAGGTGAATTGTGCTTTTGAATGTAAGAACCTAAGAAGCTGCCTTATACTGAATCAGATCATTGGTGCCCAACCACCTAACCATCACGCCACACCTGCTAGCAGCCATGGGGCAGCAAGCAGAGAAGTATTCGGAGCCAGCCCAGGGTCAGAGTCCAAGCAAGCAGAGCCCACAACAAAGGGCCAGGCAAGAGGCCAAGTCAGAGCAGTTCGGGTTTGGCCCAGGGAGGAGATCTGACAGCAGGCAGAGCACAGAGCTGGCACACGGGCATGTATATCCTACCTTTTCCCCAAAAGGAAATCAAAGTGGCATACATGGTCTCCTCCTCATTTCCACAACAATCCTGTGAGGTAGGTTAGACTGACAGGCAGTGACTGGCCAAAGGTCCTCTAGTGAGCTTCATGGCTGAGCAGGGATTGGAACCCTGGTCTGACACGCTAACCACTGTACTGCCCCTCTTTCACAGCACACTGGCTCTCTTCCAGCCTGTCTGTCTGTCTATCCATCTATCTATTTATCTATCATCATCTATCTATCATCTATCTATCTATCCATCTATCCTCTATCATCTTTGTATAAAATAAAGTTGTTTTGATGCTGTAAGAATCTGCTGAGCTGAAAAGATGTGCGTGGGACTCTTCTGAAAAAAACACTTTCGTTGGTTCTTCAGAGCACACCTCATCTGGATCCCAGCGCAGGGTTTTGCTCCTTTGCAATGTCTTCCGCACCTCTCGACGTATATTGATTGCGCTCTCATTAAAACGGCGAGACCATAAATAAAAAGCCAAAGACGAGAGACAGAGGCCAGTCAAGAGGAACAGTTCTTCACATGCAGAGAAAGGTAATCTGCAAAAAAAGGAGGTGCGCACAGGCACACACACAAAGATAGAGAGAAGGGAAATGAAAATAACAAGGTAGAAGTGAAACTCCTTTTTTTCAGAAGCCTTTTGTTCCTGAGTTTATTGTCAAACGCACACAGCTATTGACGCAGATGTGAAGCCCATTGGGTTAGTGGGGCTTACGCCTCAGTAAGACCACAGCGGATTGTGGTTCGAAAAGGTACAAGGCCGTCCTGCGTAACTTGCACGAGAGGAAGTGGAATGTGACGGCCCACCGACCACGCGTGACGGGCCGCCATGGGCCGGATAAACCTCCTGCCTTGCTTTCCTCCGGGGACTGCAAAACCGGTTTGGGCTGAGGGGCCAGAGGGTGGGAGGGATTGCAGCAAGCACCTGCTGTTTGTAGCTGCATTCACCTTGCATAGCCTAAAGAGCCGGTGTGGTGTGATGGTTGGAGTGCTGGACCTATGACCTGGGAGGCCAGGGTTAAATCCCCACTTGACCCATTGTGCTGGTCCCGGGGGGGGGGGTGTACCGTGCGGCGTGGTCTGAGTCCGGTCCTAGGTTGAGGGTATGGAGGCTGTCCATCAGGGGCGATGCAAGGTCCAAAGTGAGGAGTCAGGCGTGGTCAGGAATTCTGGCAGGAGAGCAGGTCAGGGTGCTGGCAGGAACAGGTTACCAATGATGTTGCTCCCGCAACCTGGGACTGGGCTGGCTGGCCTTTATCTCCTCTGAGGCATAGGGCAGCCCAGGTCCATAGGTGACTCACGTCTCCTGGCCTGAAGGTGAGCACTCCTCCTGCGAGAACTTAGTTTCCTCCGCCTCTCTGCCCTGAGCCTCTGCAGCGAGCCTCACTGCGAGAAGCCAAGTTACAGGGAACCAGGCAGAGGGCCTTCTCGGTTGTGGCACCCGCCCTGTGGAATGCCCCCCCACACCAGATGTCAAAGAGAACAACTACCAGACTTTCAGACGACATCTGAAGGCAGCCCTTTTTAGGGAGGCTTTTAATGTTTGAGACATTTCTGTATTTTAATATTGTGTTGGAAGCTGCCCAGAGTGGCTGGGGAAACCCAACTATTATTATTATAAATTATTATTGCTCAAAGAAACAAAACAGCTCAGGCCTAGTGAGCGCAGCAACATCTTCCCAGTAGATCTTGCCTCAATGAGGCAGCTGCGAGGACTGAAGGTCCTGTTCTTCCCACAGCTCTCTAAGGCCCCTCCTTCCCCAGTTCCTTCTCAAGCAACCTGAGACTTCACCACTTGGTCCATCTCTGCTCTGCCCTCTTCATATCTCTGCAGGTTCTCGGAGACCAAGCGGGAGGGGGGGCATACCTCCTGACCTCTTCAGCAGCCTGCCTCATCTCTGCTGGTTGCCAGGGAATAGCATCACTTCCTTTATTTCGCTGGCAGCATTAAAAAAAACCCCTGCTAAGATGGGCTTCCTTGGGTAAACATGTCAACCTTTGGTGAGTTACAGCTGGGCTGGCCAGTGATCTCATCTCTTCATCCTTGGCTTGTGAGTGTCAAGATTTTTTTTCCCTTAGTGGGAATGGATTTCTGCTGGACCAATTCAGATATGCCCTGGGGTTTGGTAGCCACTGGTTTGCTGTGTTAATTTGATGAGGAGGGGCTAAGAAAAGTAGATAGAGCCACCTAGGTAAAGGTAAAGGACCCCTGGATGGTTAAGTCCAGTCAACGGTGACTATGGGGTTGCAGCGCTCATCTCGCTTTCAGGTTGAGGGAGTCAGCATTTGTTCACAGACTTGCTTCCAGGTCATGTGGCCAGCAGGACTAAACCACTTCTGGTGCAACAGAATACCGTGACGGAAACCAGAGTGCACTGATATGCTGTTTACCTTCCCGCTGCAGTACCTATTTATCTACTTGCACTGGCGTGCTTTCGAACTGCTAGGTTGGCAGGAGCTGGGACAGAGCAACAGGAGCTCACTCAGTCACAGGGATTCGAACCGTCAACCTTCTGATCGGCAAGCCCAAATGGCTCAGTGGTTTAGACCACAGCACCACCCGCGAGATGAGTGCCGCAACCCCATAGTTGCTTTTGACTGGATCCTTGATTTCCTCATGGAAATGTGTCAGCGTTTTAGTGCAAATTTCTCCTATTATAAACACATCTCTCCATGCAGTATTAACTAATATGCACATTGTTGCAAGCACTCTCCCCTAATATAATGTGTTTTCGCTAATATCTGCATTTTTATGCCCATTTCCCCTAATAAATGCATTTTTCAGCCGGGCTGCAAAATTCAGAGAAATGCAAACTCTACATATTGGCTCAAGAAATGTGAATCAAGTAGTAACACATTGAACGGAATCAAATTTCTCCCCAATTCCTAGCTCACTCAATATGATTAATTAAAACAGTAAGATGAATTAGTTCTCCATCTTACGGATGGCTCATATGACCACAAGCTGTCACTGGGTATCCTCTTCCTTCCACCCCCAAAAACCCACCACTGGATATGGTTGCCAGGATACTCTGCCACCTGGTGACAGATAGAAGAGGAAGGGACTCGCCTCTTGACAGATCACAAATCCAAGTTTTTGGGCCCCCAGGTATTGCCACTTCTGCTCCTTGGAAGCTTCCAGCTGCCAAAAGTATGTGAGAGAGGGGAGCATCCAAATATCAGAAACTGCCTGTAAAATCCATCTGGCTCATTATTGTCCACACTGACTTTCAGCAGCTCTCTGGGGTTTCAAGCAGGGAGTTGTGCCTCCGCTGGTTTTTAAAGCCACAAAATACACAGCTGGGGAGCTTACGATCATGCGGGACTGCATAGGTTAATAATCAATGGAAACTCTATTCATAATGTTGGCATCAACTGGGTGATGTCAAACCTTTGGAGAGTTACAGCACCCGCTGTGGACGGGGAGAGACATGCTTTGTGGCAGCTGGGGCAGATGAAGGTGTCCGGTTGTGTTGCTGCAGATGCACCGTGGCGTTTCTCCTCTCCATGCTCCTCCCTGCGGCGAGTCCTCCTCTGGTCACTGCTATGGACGCACAGCCTGACTGTGTCTCCAGGCTCTGCAGTCGTCTGCAAGCGTTTCCTACATGCCAGGGTTGATGTCGTCAGCCTTCGTGTCACATTTGCAGACATCTTTGTAGTGCAGAGTTGACATTGTCCATTTACTGCTTTGGCATCTCCCTCTTACCCTGGCCAGCACCAAGGGCTGGAGGTCTACTAAGGTCCTGCCCCAAAACAACTCTCATGGGAGAGCCAGTGTGGTATAGTGGTTAAGAGCAGTAGACTCGTAATCTGGTGAACTGGGTTCGCTTCCCCGCTCCTCCACATGCAGCTGCTGGGTGACCTTGGGCTAGTCACATTTCTCTGAAGTCTCTCAGCCCCACTCAACTCACAGAGTGTTTGTTGTAGGAGAGGAAGGGAAAGGAAATTGTTAGCCACTTTGAGACTCCTTAGGGTAGTGATAAAGCAGGATATCAAATCCAAACTCTTCTTCTTCTAAAGTCTACTCACATGGTGCTTCCACAGGTCAGGTGACATTACGGCCGGGTCACATGAGGCTTCTGCCGATCAGCTGACCTCATGGCCAGGTCTTCCAAGGCTCCTCTGGATGAGCTCCCCACATGTCTACATCTCACACATTCTTAGATTTAATGGATTTTGTTGGAGATAAAGATGGGGTGCTTAAGGAAAGCAACACACTCACACAAGAAGCATCTGCAGTGCTGCGCCAGACCTTTGTTTGCAAAGAAAGATTTCCAGCGGCTGAAAACATTTGCATTTCGCAAACCGTTCCACTTTTGCCATTGTGGCCCAGAATCTGATGAAGCGCTCCGTGAAACCCAAAAGCTTGCGTATTTCCATGAGAGCCTAAGATGATCCAATTAAAAAGCTAGTGTGTGTGTGTGTGTGTCACCCCTTCCTTTTGCTTCTCCAGAAGTGCCTGTGGCCCAAAAACGAGGACACCGCCAGACACAATTCATTTCCTTCAGGAATCCTCTGATGCCATTACAAGCCCGGCAGTAAACACAGTTAGGATTGGGAGTCAGCTTGCCGTGACCCCCCCCCCAGTCAGCTTTCATCTCAAATAGGAGGCCTGGGAATTTGGGGGCCATGGGTCGGATTGTAAAAGAGGCAACTGCTCCCCATTACACGGCGCAGCCTGCATCCAGGTTCCATGCTCTCCTGAGGCAACCGTCTGCTTTAAACACCCAGTACAAGTGTCCCTCACAGCCATTACAAGAGAGAAAGGCTGGGGCTGAGCTGTAAACATAAATGCCTGTCGGAACGGAGACTTACAGCCCCCAAACGCACGTTCAAAGTCAGAGCACAGGCAGGGGAGACTCTTGCAAATGGAACGGAGAAGGCTCATCTGTCTCGACAAATGAAGCTTTTAGGACAGCTGAGAATGGAGAGCCAAGGCTGAGAAAGAGGTTGGGGAATTTGTGTGACCGGGAAAAGGGCCGGTTTTTCTTTCTCTCGACTGCCTTTCCGTTGCTCTGCTTTGTTTTGGGCACATCCCTTCTTCATGAGAATATAAGAAGAGGAGCCCTGTTTAGATCAGGCCAATGACCCGTCTAGTCCAGTATCCCGTTCTCACGGCGACCAACCAGACGGCTGAGAGGATGCTCGTCAAAATCGCAGGTGACAGCAAGCCAGGAGGGGTAGCTAATGCCGCTGAAGACAGAAGCAGGATGACCTGAACAGACTGGAGAACTGGGCCGAAACTAACAAAATGAATTTAACTTGAAGCATTAAGGACAAATGTTCTAGGCATGAAGAACCAGCTGCATAAATGTAAAATGAGGGACACCTGGTTTGCCAGAGGTACATGTGGAAAAGGTCTAGGGGTCTTAGTAGGACACAAGCTTAACATAAGCTTAATAGTGTGATGCAGCAGCAACAAAAAAGCAAGTGCTATTCTAAGCTGCATCCACAGAAATATAGTGTCCAAATAAAGGAAAGTAATAGTTCCACTCTATTCTGCCTTGGTCAAGACCGTATCTGGAATACCGTGTCCAGTTCCGGGCAGCATAATTTAAGAAGGATGTTGACAAGCTGGAATGGGTGCAAAGGAGGGCAACCAAGATGATCAACGGTCTGGAAACCAAGCCTTATGAGGAATGGTCGAAGGAGCTGGGAAAGAAGAGACTGAAAGGAGATATGATAGCCATCACAAATATCTAAAGGGCTGTCACATGGAAGGTGGAGAAAGCTTGTTTCTCCCTTATACTTTGCTTATTTAATGCGACTCCTCCAAAGGCTGACAATATGAGAACGACCTTTTTGGTGGTGGCTTCACAGGTATGGAATACCTTCCCTAGGGAAGTATACCTGGTTCCATAGGGATGTGGGTGGCGCTGTGGTCTAAACCACTGACCCTCTTGGGCATGCTGATCAGAAGGTCGGCAGTTCGAATCCCCACGACAGGGTGAGCTCCCATTGCTCTCTTCTAGCTCCTGCCAACCTAGCAGTTCAAAAGCACACTTTTTTAACCTTTTACACCTGGTTCTATAATTGTCTATCTTTGGTAATCAACTAAAAACATATTTAATTAAGTAGACCTTTTACGGGGGTGGGTAGCCTTTGTCCTTTTCCTATACATCTATGAGTGAGCATTTTTAGCTATTTTATTGCTGTTTTTGCCTTTGGTTTTAACTTTCCTTGTCACTCCCGTTCCTTATTTTGTAAGCCACTTAGAGACACTTCAAAAGCGGCCGATATGTACAAATCATTCACATCATCATCTCCAGGTGTAAAAAAACTTGAGAAGCGGAACTGGGAAGTTTTTCCACTTCTTTGAAAGAGGGTTCTTCTGCTGTGGCCAAGCCAATGCCTGCACATTTCTCATGCCCCCCCCCACAGCATTGTAAAATGTCTGGGTCGCGCACTTGGCCTTTGCCTTGGCAGTAATTACAATTGTTTTTGACAGCCTTATCAGCATAGCTGGTCACGCAGCTGCCGTGGTCGGGGGTCCAGTTTTGCAAACGTCCAGAGATCCATTATTGATTCCAACAAGGAAGGCGAGATGTTGATATGGACTTAGGGTGGAGGGGAAATTTAACAAAGGGGATGAGCAGGGCATTATGCAAAGTACCGGATCTCTAACCTCCTGCACAAATTTCTCATGGCAGCGATCAATAGATCCTTAGGCTGCAATGACATAATTTTGTCATGTCTCAAAAAGGCTGGCTAAAAAGGACCAGCGAAGAGAGGAGTACCAAAATTATAGATAGCTAGATTCATCAATCAATCAATCAGCCAATCAATCATCTAACTATCTATTTTCCAGTGTGGCAATACCTTTTTCTTGGGATCTCCCTGCCTATTACTCGTAGGCCAGTATCTGTACTGTTTTAGACACCTGCTAAAACCTAATTTGTTTAGGTAATCCTACCCAGGCATGCAATTTCATTAAGTACACTTGTATTTAAAACCGCTGATCTTATCGGTATGTTGATAATTTTACCACATCTGCTGTTTTTAATGTGTTTTTTTCTTGCTACTTTAATGAATATTTTGTACCATTTTACATAAACCGCTGAGAGATTGTGCTTATTAAGCGATATATAAATCTTGCTAAATACACGATATAAATAAATAAATCTAGGTCAGCGGACTTTAACTGGTTTAATCGGCCAGTTAATCTGCTAAAAGTTAAATTAATTAACCAGAGGCGGCAAATTTCAATCAGTAGGGCTGAGAGTCAAGAGCACATGTGTTTATTTCTAGATGAACTTTTGGATAAGGCAGCTTCCTGCAAACAGGAATTAATATATATTTATTGGAGGTGGCTTTTCCTGTTCCAATGTAGAGTGGGTTGTGGGCTGCTTTTTTAATTAACAGGAAAGTAAGATGTACTTCCTGTGAGTAAGCTTCACTGAAAAGAGTGAGACAATCTTCTGAATAAATATGCATTGGGTTGGTGGTGTTCCAAATTTTTCTTGTGCGTTTTTTTTTAAAAAAAATAAAAAATAATAATAAAGAAAATGCATTTGAAAATTTTCAAAGGAGAGAGAAAGAAATCAAGTATGAACAGGTTGCATGGGGTCTTTTTATCAGGCTTACTTTTGTGGTGGCTGAGGGATGTTTATGAGTCTCCTTTCTACAAATCATCTCACTAGTAGTCAGTACTCGGCAGCCTCCACGGTTGCTCATATATCAATTAAAAGCCCATAAGGCTTTTTTTTCCCCAGCCAGGAAAGATAGGCAACCAGGGAGGCTGCAGATGTCTGGAGAAATATTCCCTGGAAAGAAACACATGTGCCACCCTTAGATACCTCATATCAATGAGGTAAGCTCAAAACCCCCACCATGACTGAAATTCTAACACCCCAAGAACGGTGTAGGAAACCTAGGAGTCATCTAGGAGTCTTGGTTGACCACAAACTTGACATGAGCCAACAGTGTGACGCAGAGCTAAAAAAGCCAATGCAATTCTGGGCTGCATCAATAGGAGTATAGCATCTAGATCAAGGGAAGTAATAGTGCCACTGTATTCTGCTCTGGTCAGACCTCACCTGGAGTACTGTGTCCAGTTCTGGGCACCACAGTTCAAGAAGGACACTGACAAACTGGAACGTGTCCAGAGGAGGGCAACCAAAATGGTCAAAGGCCTGAAAACGATGCCTTATGAGGAACGGCTAAGGGAGCTGGGCATGTTTAGCCTGGAGAAGAGGAGGTTAAGGGGTGATATGATAGCCATGTTCAAATATATAAAAGGATGTCACATAGAGGAAGGAGAAAGGTTGTTTTCTGCTGCTCCAGAGAAGCGGACACGGAGCAATGGATCCCAACTACAAGAAAGAAGATTCCACCTAAACATTAGGAAGAACTTCCTGACAGTAAGAGCTGTTCGACAGTGGAATTTGCTGCCAAGGAGTGTGGTGGAGTCTCCTTCTTTGGAGGTCTTTAAGCAGAGGCTTGGCAACCATATGTCAGGAGTGCTCTGATGGTGTTTCCTGCTTGGCAGGGGGTTGGACTCGATGGCCCTTGTGGTCTCTTCCAACTCTATGATTCTATGATTCTATATGATTCTATGATTCTATGAAACCGAAAGCCCCTTTTGCAGAGGAAGAAAACTTGGCAGTAACAGAGGACAGGTTTTAGATCCTATATAGGATTGCTCTGAAAGCTGCAAGTTATCTCACACCATCCAATAAAAGGTGGTGGTAATAATAATAATAATAATAATAATAATAATAATAATAATAATATATTATTTATATCCCGCCCATCTGGCTGGTTTTCCCCAGCCACTCTGGGCGCCTTCCAACAAAAGGTTAAAAACACAATAAAAGATCAAACATTAAAAACTTCCCTAAACAGGGCTGCCGTCAGATGTCTTCGAAACGTCAGATAGTTGTTTATCTCCTTGACATCTGCTGGGAGGGCATTCCACAGGGCAGGCGCCACCACCGAGAAGGCCCTCTTCTGCCTGGTTCCCTGTAACCTCACTTCTCGCAGGGAGGGAACCTCCAGAAGGTCCTCGGAGTTGGACCTCAGTGTCCAGACTGAACAATGGAGGTAGAGACGCTCCTTCAGGTATACTGGGCCAAGGCCGTATAGGGCTTTGAAGGTCAGCACCAACACTTTGAATTGTGCTCGGAAACGTACTGAGAGCCAATGTAGGTCTTTCAGGACCAGTCTTATATGGTCTCGGCGGCTGCTCCCAGTCACCAGTCTGGCTACCGCATTCTGGATTAGTTGTAGTTACGGGTCACCTTCAAAGGTAGCCCCAAGTAGAAGGTGTTGCAGTAGTCCAAGAGGGAGATAACTAGAGCATGCACCACTCTGGCGTAAGGGGCAAGTAATGCACAGCATGATTATCTAGGAAGCCATGGGTCAACTTCTAATTCTTCCATTGGATGTCAGCTATTTAAAAAGAGCACATTTGAGACCCAGAAGCTGGAAGCCATAAACATGCAAAGGGGGCAAAGGTAGGGCAGATGCTTTCATACCCAACAAACACACAAGACGTAACCGGCTGTACTTTTGAATAAATAAGGTATAATATTCATTGCATCAAATTGTAGATTTCAACGGAAGTCTCATAAAGTTCAACGAAAAAAGCAGAAGACCCAGTGGATCAGTTCATTCTCTAGTCAGTTCATGCATAAGGTCCATACATATATAAGTATCTATTCCACCTGTCTGTTAATAGAGTCCAATAATCCACATGAAGGTTGTTCCAGTTCCACAGAATCTTTTCGCAGAGTCTAAGACAAGGATTTTAGCCTTGTTTCGCCATCCTAGGCTTCATCAGTAGAACAGGCTCTAGGTAATGCAAATAAATACAATATCGTAATCTCACACATTTTACAGCAAAATTAATATTAAAAAACCATAAACAATTGTACATACCATATGTAATATTACAGGGATAGTGGATCTTATAGCATAGTAGTGGTTGCAGTAAGCAGTGACTGTTACAAAGCAGGATTATATGGACAAGCACAATACAGTGGTACCTTGGATTAAGAACTTAATTCATCCCGGAGGTCCGTTCTTAACCTGAAACTGTTCTTCACCTGAGGTACCACTTTAGCTAATGGGGCCGCCCGCTGCTGCCGCGCCGCCACTGTGTGATTTCTGTTCTTATCCTGAAGCAAAGCTCGTAACCCGAGGTACTATTTCTGGGTTAGCGGAGTCTGTAACCTGAAGCGTCTGTAACCCGAGGTACCACTGTATTGGTTTGCGTAACAGGTGTTGGCAATCCACAGATACAAAATTTCTTTCTTAAAGTGACCCATATGGCACAACAGAAGTAAAGCAATCGATGCTCAGATGTTATGCATGTAAACTCATACAGAAATATAATCAATTTTCAGATCTAAAGTAATAGCAGTCCACAGATGCGGGATGTGGGGGGAGGGAGGAAAAATGGGGGGGAGGGAATAAGGATGATATGTTTCTGGATAATATGTTTTGTTTTAATTTTGAATAAAACAAGGTTTTTTTTAAAAAAAAGAAAGAAACAGCTCCTACATATGACCCGTTAAAATAATTTTTTAAAAAACCAGAAGCTTTTCTTTTGGGAATTATAAGGACAGAACTACCTAAATTTTATAGAAATTTATTTATTTATGGGACTATAGCAGCAAGAATGCTACCCGCCCCAAAATGGAAAGAAGCAGAAGTCCCAGCCAAGGAAGAATGGATACGAAAACTTATGGAATATGCAGAAACGGTGAAACTGACCAGAAGAATAAGAAATCAAGGTAACAAACTTTTTATAAAAGAATGGAAATGGCTTGCTGAATATTCACAGATAAATTGCAAACAGATAAGAACAATGGCAGGATTATTGCAATAACCTGCAGTTTCATAAGAGTATATATTTAAAGTAGATAATAAAATGAGCAAATTAAATGAACTTGGATATGCAGAAGCTATTGAAAAATAAATTTAAGGAACCACAGAAAGAGGGGGGGGGGAGGAAGTCAAGTTTTGAAATGTTCAGATGATTGTAAAACTAATAAAATGTATAAATTTGAAAAGTATAAATAAAATCTTTTTTATAAAAAAAGACATCACGGGAAGTGGGGGGCATCTAATGAATACACCCCCTTTCTGAAAGCCAGAAGAGACAATATTGAGCTTGATGGATCACTGGTCTTAATCGGTATAAGCCAGCTTTCCATGCTTCCATGTTTGAGGAGTTAGTTAGTTAGTTAGTTTTTTAAAAAGTATATCAGGGATTTTTCCCAGTAGTGATGTATGGAAGTGAGAGCTGGACCATAAAGAAGGCTAATCGCAGAAGAATGGATGCTTTTGAATTATGGTGCTGGAGGAGACTCTTGAGAGTCCCATGGACTGCAAGAAGATCAAACCTCTCCATTCTGAAGGAAATCAGCCCTGAGTGCTCACTGGAAGGACAGATCCTGAAGCTGAAGCCCCAATACTTTGGCCACCTCATGAGAAGAGAAGATTCCCTGCAAAAGACCCTGATGTTGGGAAAGATGGAGGGCACAAGGAGAAGGGGACGACAGAGGATGAGATGGTTGGACAGTGTTCTTGAAGCTACAAACATGAGTCTGACCAAACTGAGGGAGGCAGTGGAAGACAGGAGTGCCTGGCGTGCTCTGGTCCATGGGTCACAAAGAGTCGGACACGACTAAACAACTAAACAACAACAATATCAGGGATTCTTTTTTAAAAACAAAACAAAGCCTGGCTATATCAGCAGCAAAGCAGAAAGGGAGACAGGTGGGGAGAATGATTTGCTCTCGCTCTGCTCTGGAGCTGGAAATGCGTTCTCGCCCCTGCTTACGATCTTTAAAGTATCCCTTTAAACTACTTACGGCAGTTTACAGGAAGAGACCATGTGCGTGTGCGGATTAAGGAAGATCAGACAGAAGGGATCTTCAAACAGCAACTAAGAGACACTTGCTGGTAACTAGAGACTGCAAAGGCGGCTTCAGAAGCTCAGGCAGGGACTGGCAGGCGTGATTCAGTCCTGGGGAAAGCGGGGGGGGGGGTGTGAACTTTGTTGCAATGACTATTCAAAATCTTGCTAGCAGGAGGTTGTCATTCTTCTGATTTTTCCCACCTTTTTTCACTTTTGCTCCCTTCCTTTTTTTTTTAATGCTTTTCAGGTTCATACATTTCACTAATTTTACAATAATTTTAACATTTCAAAACTTGACTTCCTCCCCCCTCTTTTTCCTTACATTTATTTTTAATATCTTCTGCATATCCAAATTAACTTAATTTGCTCGTGCATTCATCTACTTTAAATATATACGCTTATGAAACTACAGGTTTTTGCAATAATCCTGCCGATGTTCTTATCTCTTTACAATTTATCTGTAAATATTCAATAAACCATTTCCATTCTTTTATTTAAAAAGTTTGTTAACTTGGTTTCTTATTCTTCTGGTAAGTTTCGCCATTTCTTCGTACTCCATAAGTTTTGTATCCATTCTTCCTTTGCTGGGACTTCTGCTTCTTTCCATTTTGGGGCAAGTAGCATTCTTGCCGCATGTAAGAAACTTACATGAATAAGTTTCTATACAGTAACTTCTTATTTCTTCTGAATTCAGTCCTCATCACCAGATCTCAAGAAGTTAAGTAGAACGATGAGCAAAAATCAAATGCACGTCCAGCAAGTTATGATGTCCATGGAAAATAAAAGGTCCAGCAAGTTATGATGTCCATGGAAAATAAAAGGTCCAGCAAATTATGATGTCCATGGAAAATAAAAGGGGCCAGACTGGAACTCTAAGTGTCTGGCTCTTGTGACAGAAGACTTGAGTGTCAAAGTGATGGTTGATGGGCATAGTCACTGGGGATCTGCTGTCTCATACTGAGTTACTGACCCTTCAGTATTTCATACTGGGGACAATCTGAGCCCTACATGGTGTTTCTCCAACATGAAAAGCAGATGGTCTACCCTCTCACCTTGTGGCACTTCTGAGCAATAGCCAGGTGTATCTCTACTGCTTACGTATGTAAGGGGCTGTAAGGAAGGCATGCTCACCCCATGAATTTAATTTCATTGTAACAGTGTAAGTGATGGGTGTAATACCAGTTGCACAATAAAGACCTTACTTTAAAAAAAAATTCTTTGAAATTTGCATTTCTGCGAATTTTGCGATGCTGTTATCCCGTCAGGTAAGAGGTTCAAAAATGCACAGATCAGGGGAAGATGTGTTTCCAAATGCCTAGGTTCGTGAAGATGACATTCAAAAATATATAACTTTAGGAAATTTCATTTACAAAAATGTGTGTTTGGTGTACAAGTGCATATTTTTAAAAAATGTTCACTAGGAGAAATTTGCACTGCAATGCTGACAAATTTTCATGAGGATTCAAAGGGTTCAGGTGATCTCCGAGGTACCCTAGACATACAAAGCTCAGGGCTTTGTAAATTAATACAAGTATGTTGAACCTGATTGTTACCTAGCCCAAGTCTCAGGGGAAGGGTGGGCTACCAATTGAATAAACTGATAATGAATGCCATTTGGATTCTGAATTCAGAAATTACACACACACACACACACACACACACACACACAGACGTAGTCCATCTGTGAAAGGGAAAAGTGACAACACAGCACAAACGCATGAAGCTGCTTCTTAGAAAAAGGTTTAGGTGAGGCTTGCAAATTTCTACCCAGTAAGGAAATAAAGAGGTCAGCTCAATGTCTGCAGCCCATGCTCTGTTTGTGGTCTTGCCCGGGGTCAGTAAAATATAAAAGATCATCCAGAAAGCCGAAAGAACAGGAGCAGCCACTGCTCTTTGTTTTCAGTGCCCAAGGGGAAGAAACCAATGTTCAGAATACAATCTGGTGCGTGACTTCTCTGTGTAATGTCTGCCTTGCCCAGGGTGCTGGGGAGTGGGGGCAGGCGGGGCAGGAAAGGAAAGGAAAGGAAAGGAGGAAAGAGCAAAAACCAACAACAGCAACAGTCTGGAAACATGCTGGGTGCTCAGGGGGGGGGGAGTGTGTTGCGGGGCCGTGTTTCTGTTCTTCGTCTGTTCTCAAACTTTGACCAAAACGAGCCCGGTAAGATTCTTCTTACTATTATTTCTAATCATCAGAAATGAGACCGAATGGAACTAATCATGACTTACATTGTGATTTGACTCTGAGTTTTTATTCATTTATTTTTATTTTTTAAAAAGAAGAAGAAGCGAGTACGCCAAAACTGACGCTCCAGTCTCCTCCACATTCAGTTCTCAAGCATGCTTCCTAAAGGTAAAGGGACCCCTGACCATTAGGTCCAGTCATGACCGACTCTGGGGTTGCGGCGCTCATCTCGCTTTACTGGCCGAGGAAGCCAGCGTATAGCTTCCGGGTCATGTGGCCAGCATGACTAAGTCGCTTCTGGCGAACCAGAGCAGTGCACGGAAACGCCATTTACCTTCCCACCGGAGTGGTACCTATTTATCTACTTGCACTTTGAGGTGCTTTCGAACTGCTAGGTTGGCAGGAGCTCGGACCGAGCAGCGGGAGCTCACCCCGGTCACGGGGATTCGAACCGCCAACCTTCTGTTTGGCAAGTCCTAGGTCCTGTGGTTTAACCCACAGTGCCACCCGTGTCCCTAAGACACATAAAAAGAGCCCTGCTGGATGAGGCCAAAGGCATATCTAGTCCACCATCGGGCTCTCAAAGAGGCCAACAAGATTCATCCTTCCGAGAACTATACATGAACCAAAACTCAGCTATCCTTCTGAATCTGCACTTATCCAAATTTTGCAGTGTGGTTCTCCATTCTGCAAACTGGTGTAAGGGATGTGGCAAACCGAACTTATACTTGGAAAAAACAGAAACTGAGAGATTCATCCAGCTGTACTTGCATCTGCCAGACTCAATTCAGCTGATGGAAGAATCCATGCCAGGAGGATTTCTCACGAAAACTAAGAGCAACACAGGAATTCCAACCCCATGAAGTGGACTGGCAACTACACAGGTTTATTAACAGGGTGCTTTGCATCTCACTGATAGGGGCTCTTAATACAGGCCTGCAGCGGGATTTCTCTTAAATCTAAGACATGAGAAGGTGGTGAGTCTAGAACCGCCTTCCCCGACCAGATGTGGTCCAGATGTTTTGGACTACAACTCTCATCAGCTTGAGTCAGCACAGCCAAAGATCAGGGATGATGGGAGCTGTGCTTAGAGATGCAAACTATTCATCGCCTTCCATTTTGCCCCATATTCGTCACATGCAGCGCTGTCTCTGTTCCACTGCAGTTCAGCTCCTGACACAAAACAATTTTATTGTCCTCTATGGTGAAACCCTATGCAATGAATTACATAATGAATTATGTAATTAATTAGGCTGTCATTACATTATTCCACACAAAAGGAAACACAATGCCAACAGGGAGGGAGGAAACACCACCAATTACAAATTATTACATATTGTTTGCAGACTGTAAACAACGCCAGCAATAAATACGGGTCATATTTGCCACATCGATTTCAATTCCGGACACGAAACAAATAAGTGAACTCCATCCATTTCTGCTCCATTTTGGACAGGAATTCTCCAACATTCCTTGTTGTGGTGCAAAACATCTGGCAGGCACCAGATTGAGTAAGGCTGGTCAAGAGGCTAAGTTGTGTAGAAGGCAAATTTTGTTGTTGTTTTTGTTTAGTCGTTTAGTCGTGACCCCATGGACCAGAGCACGCCAGGCATTCCTGTCTTCCACTGCCTCCTGCAGTTTGGTCAAACTCATGCTGGTAGCTTCAAGAACACTGTCCAACCATCTCGTCCTCTGTCGTCCCTTTCTCCTTGTGCCCTCCATCTTTACCAACATCAGGGTCTTTTCCAGGGAGTCTTCTCTTCTCATGAGGTGACCAAAGTATTGGAGCCTCAGCTTCATGATCTGTCCTTCCAGTGAGCACTCAGGGCTGATTTCCTTAAGAATGGAGAGGTTTGATCTTCTTGCAGTCCATGGGACTCTCAAGAGTCTCCTCCAGCACCATAATTCAAAAGCATCAATTCTTCGGCGATCAGCCTTCTTTATGGTCCAGCTCTCACTTCCATACATCACTGCTGGGAAAACCATAGCTTTAACTCGAAGGCAAATGTTGTATTTGAATGCAATAACATGGGCACCTTTGCACTGGTAAATACAGAATCCATAACCTACACTGAGTCCTTGAGGTAGGGCAGGGTGTAAATCAGAACGAATACACAAAGTTCCTTTTAAAAGAAAAAAGACATAAGCGTGATAATTGCTTCGCGTGCAAGCTCAGGGCTGCCACATTACCACAACCAACGTCAGTATCTTCAACTGGTTTCTGTGGGCAAACCGACTGGCTGCATCAGAAAGGACCAAGTCTCCCAGGAAATCTTTCGAGTCCAAACTGTCAGCTAAAAGGCAGCATGGCCACAGACATACATTATCCAGTTATTGCCAGCTACTGGAGCAACTGCCCCATTTTCAGTTCCCATTGACCAGAGTTGGGTCTGAACCAACAACCTCCGTGCAGCGACGATGGGGAATCCCTCTGGTAGCAGCTATTGCATTTTAACCAGTTCCTCCTTGCACAGCTAAGGCTTTCCTTTCCCTGTCGTTTTACATCTCGGGGTTGACATGTGGTTGAACTGATATCCTTTCCTGGTTTCCTTTCATTTTTTTTGCAACTAAATGTCCAGTAGCGTTGCATAAAGAGAACCCAACAGAAAAAAGGTCAAGCCGAGTATTCGTGCCTGAGGTCTAGGATTACATCAAAGCCTTCAACGTTCATCTGTCCATAACATCAACCCAGCGCTTCCTGGTTTCAGCATTACTCAAAGAAAGAGCAACTGTTAGTTATCTCCCCTTTGTATGCTTACCTCTGGTTTTCAACCTCAACTTTCTCGTGTTATCTTTCTTTGTCCACAGGCCCATGACTACGCATAGTGCCTGTCTGGGGCGGGGGGGGGGGTTCAGATTCCTGTTGAATCTGAGACTCGTAAGCTAATTTAAAGCAGTCCAAAAACATCTCTCCCCACCACCACCACCCCACAGTCCTCTCCAAATAAAAGAAATACAGTATCACTGACCACAGAGTTTATGACTGCCAGGGGAATTAAGCCTGCCAGATGTCCCTTATTTCCGAAGGCAGCCCCTGCCTGAAAGAACCATCAACCGTTTTGGGAGCTCTGGAATTTTGTAACTGGAAAACCCAAATTTGCCATTGGAGTTAATTTGGCAAGTTTGCATTAATTGCCCTAATCTGCAGCAACACACATCTGGAATGCGTTTGTGTGAGTGGTGGCCTCATCCGTATTTGAGGGGGAATTCTTCACCCAGTGAGGCCCATCGGCTGGGATTGGGAGCAAGTTTGTCCACCACAAATACCACAATCACCAAAAAAGAACCCCAAACCCAAATATATTGCAGCATACAAAACAGTGCCTGCTTTAACCCAGTTCTTATTAAGTACGACAATTTTTTTTAAAAAAAGAAGAAGAAACAACCCTTATGGGGCAGAATCCCAAGCAAGTGCAGTTCATTTTCGGAAGACAGTTATTTGCGACAGCCCTGCAGTATAGCTGACACTGAATGCTATGAGTAAGGCTCTGCGTGGTTTACAACAATTGAGAGTGTTGTTCAGAGGGTGGGGGTGAGGGTCGCAACAGCAACAACATATGTTTGTGTAGTGTTCAGACTCCTAGCTGGGGGGGGGGGACACCCAAGGGAACAAGGCTCAGAGCCTGGGGAGTGGTGGTGGGATAACGACAACAACAACAACAATTTATTATACCCCGCCTATCTGGCTGAGTTTCCCCAGCCACTCTGGGCGGCTTCCAATCAGCAGTCAAAAACAATACAGCATCAAATATTAAAAACTTCCCTAAACAGGGCTGCCTTCAGATGTCTTTTTAAGATAAGACAGCTGCTTATTTCCTTCATATCTGAAGGGAGGGCATTCTACAGGGCAGGCGCCACTACCAAGAAGGCCCTCTGTCTGGTTCCCTGTAACCTCACTTCTCGCAATGAGGGAACCGCCAGAAGGCCCTCAGTGCTGGATCTCAGTGTCCGGGCTGAATGATGGGGGTGGAGACGCTCCTTCAGGTATACAGGACCGAGGCCATTTAGGGCTTTAAAGGTCAGCACCAACACTTTGAATTGTGCTCGGAAACGTACTGGGAGCCAATGCAGATCTCTCAGGAGCGGTGTTATATGGTCCCGGCGGCCACTCCCAGTCACCAGTCTAGCTGCCACATTCTGGATTAATTGCAATTTCTGGGTCACCTTCAAAGGTAGCCCCACATTGAGCGCATTGCAGTAGTCCAAGCGTGAGATAACTAGAGCATGCACTACTCTGGCAAGACAGTCCGCAGTCAGGTAGGGTCTCAGTCTGCGTACCAGATGGAGCTGATAAACAGCTGCCCTGGACACAGAATTGACCTGTGCCTCCATGGACAGCTGTGAGTCCAAAATGATGAGTGGTCAGAGGGAGAAGAGGGAGAAGACAGGGAGTTGGAGGTATCAGAAGCTGAAGGCTTAGTGATCTGAGTCTGTGGCAGACAGAAGTCTAGAATCAGAGGCAAAAGCTGGAGCTGAAGGGTAGGAGGAGGGAGACCAAGTCAGAGATGAGTCAGGCTGGTGAAGAGTCACAGGTTTCTCCTGCTGCTGTGACAAGCTCTTCTCTCCCCTTGTCTCCTAAAACCAGAAGAGGTATGAAAAGGGCGGAGGAGAGGTTGGCATGGTCTCCGATCACTAGGGAAAAAGCCCTGTTGAAGAGGCGGGGACTTTCAGTCTCAGCAACTGATTTTCACAGGGGAAGGCCACCTGGAATGAGCTGCTCCGCTCATTAGGCTTGACTCTCAGCCAAGTCTGTGGAGAACTCATCTTTGCAAACAAAGAGTTAACTCTGTTTTTGAATTGTATGATGACTAACCGGCACAGAATTACCCAGCTCCACTGAAAAGCTGGTTCCATAAGGGTCCAGCCTCCCTCAACTGTCACCTGGCAGCAGCTATTCCATCAGGCTACAGTAGAGAGAGAGGAAGTGAAATATACTCGGAGTCGAGAGTGGATTTCATGGTCTTTATTCAGCTCATAGTGGTGAGGAGGAATGGAAGTTCCCCCAGAATGTCTGCTTTATATACATTATTTACACAATGGGCCCCATGTGATTGGCTAATTCCGTGATTCTCCTGTAGGCCAATCAGGTTGTGGATTCCCTTCCACCTGGAGCTGGATTGGGTGGCTCCTGTGGACCAATCAGACTGCTGCATTCTGGATCCTATTGTTCTAGGACCAATCAGACTGCTGCCTTTTGGATCCTATTCAACTCAGTACATAACAGGAAGGAAGAAGAAAAGAGCCTGCCATGGATGGGGCAAAGGGGGCAGTTCCACCCCACCACCATGACCCACAGATTCCCAGCTTTCTCTTTTTTAAAAAAAAACAGTAATCCCCCCCCCTTTGGGATGCGGGTGGCGCTGTGGGTTAAACTACAGAGCCTAGGACTTGCCGATCAGAAGGTCGGTGGTTCGAATCCCTGTGACAGGATGAGCTCCCGTTGCTCAGTCCCTGCTCCTGCCAACCTAGCAGTTCGAAAGCATGTCAAAGTGCAAGTAGATAAATAGGTACCGCTCTGGCGGAAAGGTAAACGGCATTTCTGTGCGCTGCTCTGGTTCGCCAGAAGTGGCTTAGTCATGCTGGCCACGTGACCCGGAAGCTGTATGCCGGCTCCCTCAGCCAATAAAGCGAGATGAGCGCCGCAACCCCAGAGCCGGCCACAACTGGGCCCAATGGTCAGGGGTTCCTTTACCTTTTATTTACCCCCCTAGCAATTGTAGAATGCTCCCTTGAGACTAGGAGCCGACCAGTTGACCAGCTGACCTCCCAATGAAATGCCTACCCGCGAATGAGGCTTTGCCTCATTTCTGAGAGCTGCTTGCTTGGAAACGCAGCGCTTGCACCTCTGCTGCTTTCCCTCCCCACCGCCACCAGGCCTGCAACCTTTGAAATTTAAGATCTCCCAGCTGCCCTGCCTTCTGTTTCTGGTGGCTGGGTCGCCACAGGGGAGAGAGGCCCGCTTCGCCATTGCTGGTGGGAACGACAGCCATGCTCTCAGCTTACCCTCGGCGCTCAGGGGTTGTGTGTGTGTGTGTGTTGCAGACAAGGCACCTCCGTCGTCATGGCTTTGGGGGCCTAGGGAAAAACGGAAGCCGATCAGGCATCTTACCAAGGGAGGCATCACAGGCGGCGACGGCAAACCACCTCCGTTGCGGCTTTCTGTACCAAAGAGCTCTTCAGAAAACAGACGAAACGTTGCCTTATCCGACATTCCAGCTCCTGCCTTTGGTCTCCCGTTTAGCAAACCGTTCTTTTGGCGCTCTTGTGCTTTTGTATACAAGTTCAGCACTGTTATTTAACCCTGACAGACGCCTCCTGGGAGCAATTAAACTCCTTAAGATCTTACCTACATTCCACCAGACGTCTTCTCATTAAACAGTTGCTCAGATGTTCCCGAGGCCTAAAACATTAAGATTTAAAGGAAACAATTGACTGGTGTGTGCCCACCCCCACTATCCTCCTCCCTCCCGAAAACCAGTTGTTTGTTTAACATGGGTAGAGCGAGTGCTGAGGTCAGGAAGGCGGGAGATATATGGGTTGTGTTGTGGTTCGTAAGCAGATCTAGCAGGTAGCGACCGTCTGTATTTTAATACTGATCCAAGTCTTCCCATCCTTGTGTAGTCAAAGCCTCACCATTCATGAAGAGAGAAATACCAGGAGGTAACCCCATGTGCCTTGCGAGGAGGTAACCCCATGTGCCACATGCTTACATGTGCCTTGAGAGCGGCGGAGGCTGGCGTCATGGAGGGACGATGAGCAGCATGAAATGGCTGGCTCCGGAGAGGGGCTGCTTAAAATGATGCCCAGCCAACCGAGGCTCAACAAAGCCCAGCCCTCTTCCTCCTGTAGGCAGGGCAGGGAGAAGCCAGGAGGAGGGAGGGAGGAGACGTCACCGTGGTGTGTGAGGGAGGGGGGAAATGGCACAGCCCAATCCCCACGCCAATCCATGCGGCGATTCCCGGACCGTCCACAGGCCAGATTCAGAAGGCAATTGGGTCGGAGCCAGCCCCCGGGCCTTAGTTTGCCGACCCATATTTATCCATTCTTAATTTGCATTGACATGCAATTTGTTCGTATGTAGCTAATCTGTCCATATTATCAATCCATGTGCTCAATGGAATCTTTTTGCAGCTCTTCCAATTCATCAAAACAAGTTTTTTGGGGGTTTTTTTGCTTCTAATATAGCCCGGTACATCCATATTTTTTTTGACCCCTTGAAATCTCCCACATTTCCGGAATATAATTTAGAATTAAATTAAATTCCCCTAAATAACGATTTCTTTTTATTACTCTTGCTATAAATATCCTCACCTCGCACCTACATCATACAGATATGAAGAATATCATGTTAGCTTTCCTGGCTATAATGCTGGGGCTTCTACCCAATGGTCTCCAGTGCTCCTTACATGCTGCAAGACCTGTGGCATTTTGACCAATAGGAGTGACATGCCACGCTCAGTTCCACTCACACCAGTGGGCATGGTATCACACAACACTGAATGGTACTGGGCAGTGTCCCTACTTCCACCCCCTGTCCACACATGCATGATTCTATTCCTTCATCTGTTCCCATGAGAACAGCAGAGAAGAGCAGTGTGACGGTTATAAACACCCATCCCTCAAATTGTCCCTTTGCGTTAAGGGGTTTGCAAGCCGATTCCCAAAGTGGCTTTCACGTGGTATGGAAACCCGAACAGAATGCAGAAATTAACAGCTAGGGAAGTAATTGGGGAAATGGAACGAACCGCCCTGAGAATACAGCCATGGCAGACATTTTCACTGTGGAACTGGAGGCAGTCAGCAATCACCCTGGTAGCCATCTCAGCAACACTGATTAAATCGATAACGGTATTTCATGATGTAATCCTCCAAAATGGAGATTTGGAGCATGTATGGGCAAGGGAGATGGGGCAAAGCTTTTGCACGTTAGTATGCAAAAATCTGAATAACTAGCAATTGCATGGATGCAGAAGTTTGCCAGGTTGCAACCCAAGGATAGGGTTCCAGAAGGGGGGCAATGCTAGGTGGTTGAAACAGTGAACAGAATCATAGAATTGCAAAGTTGGAAGGGACCACGAGGATCATCTAGTCCAGAGTTTCCCAAACTTGAGCCTCCAGCTGTTTTTTGACTACAACTCCCATCATCCCTTGCTAGCAGGACTAGGTGTCTGGGATTATGGGAACTGTAGTCCAACAACGCCTGGGAATCTAGTCCAACACCCTGCAATGAAAGAATATTTTGCCCAAACTGGGGATTGAACCCATGTCCCTGAAATGAAGAGGTCTTATCAGGAACCAGAAATAGCAGGGTTGGTCCTGGAGGCCAGTCAGACAGCCCCAGGTGGCTGCATTTGGCCCCTGTCTCTAATTCTCCCCATCCAGGGCCGTCTTACCCCTAGGTGCTAGGGGTGTGGGGCACCTGGGCACCGGGCTCTCAGGGGACCAAGCTTTGGAGATTTGGAGTCTGGGGATTGGGAAGATCCGACAGCCGCTGCCAAGCGGAGCAGAGCCCGTCAGAGCACCACAGCTCTTCTGCTGCGGGCGAGTGAGGCACTGGGGCAGCTCCACCCTCCCGCACGCCTGGGAGAGGCCCGGCCAGCACATACTGCTCACACAAGGTGCTCGGCTTCGCTCAGTTGCCATCTCCACCGCCTTGGGCTCAACTGTTGTTGCCCTGGGCTCCGCTTGCCCACCCCCATGTGCCCAGGTGCCTTGCTCTGCTGTCGCCGCCGCCACTTCGGGCTCCTTTGTTGATGCTCAGACGGCCGGCCAGGCCTAAAAGAAGGTCAACAACTTTGGGGTTCCCCCCCTTAAAAAAAGGTCGACAGGGGGGGCACCAGGCAGATCTTTGCACCCCAGCAACGCATATGCTTAAGACGGCCCTGTCCCCACCCCTCTCATAAGGACATCTTTCCTAAAATGGCTTGCCCTGTGCTGGAACAGCTAGAATACGAAACGAAAGAATGAGACGGGGGCAGAGGATGAGTGGTTGGAAACCTGAGCAAACACACTGAACATGGTTAAATTAGCATCTTCTGTATAAATTGTAAAATCGCAGTGACCTTTGCTAGAGGTCCACCAGCCCTCTGTGTTAGGAAGAAAGAACATTGCTAAGTAGGCTCTCTGCCATACCCTCAAGCACCTTCTTTAATTGTCTTTGAGTAAGAGCAAATCTTCCTGCCTCTTAATATCAAGTTTCATTAACTTAATCGTGATGTGATATCATGAAATAATATTTACTGCTCTCCAATAATTTATGTAAATAGCTTCCCCTTTCAACCCCGGCTCTCCAGGATGACAGGTGATTCGCGGTGGCTATTTTAAAAAAATAAATAAATCTGTGCACACCAGCCACCCATCTAGAACTCATCTGGTCTCACCGTCTAAGTGGAAGCAAAATAGTGACATTAATCAGGTATTTGAATGATAAGGGAAGGAGGAATTGGAACTGAAATGAATGAAGAGGGAAATAGCCATTCCTCGTTTTGCGTGGGGGTTACGTTCTGGACTCCTGTGTGTATTGGGGGACCCACGTAAAACATTCTGCCTTTCCCCCCATTCCACTCCCATTCCGCCCTTTAATGACATTTTAGTGACATTTTCGGGTCACTTCTAGGTTCAGCACTGTATATGTGTAAAAGGTAAAGGTAAAGGTACCCCGACAGTTAAGTCAGGCGCTCATCTCGCTCTACAGGCCGAGGGAGCCCACGTTTGTCTACTTCCACAAACAGTTTTTCTGGGTCATGTGGCCAGCATGACTAAGCCGCTTCCGGCGAAGCCAGAGCAGCGCACGGAAATGCAGTTTACCTTCCCATCGCAGTGGTACCTATTCATCTACTTGCACCGGTGTGCTTCCAAACTGCTAGGTTGGCAGGAGCTGGGACCGAGCAACAGAAGCTCACCCCGTCGCGGGGCCTCGAACCGCCAACCTTCCGATCGTCAAGTCCAAGCGGCACAGTGGTTTAAACCACAGTGCCACCTGCTTCCCCTGTATATTTGTATCATGCATCAATTGGCCGCTCCCTGTGCAACATTTTCAGATGGTTGCCTTACAGTTCCTTGGCATGGAATTTTAGGGAACCATGCATCCCTTCCAAAGGGCCAGCCCAACCATTAGACAGCTACCACAGGAGGTGTAAGAACAGGGGGGGGGACCCCTGCTGGATCATAGCTATGGCCCATCTAGTCCAACAATCTGTAGTCACAGGAGTCAACCATGCACCCATGCGAAGCCCGCAAGCAAGACTCGAGTACAACAGCGCTTTCCCCAACAACTGGCATTTAGAGGACTGCTGCCTCTGACCATGGAGAGACAGCGTAGACATCCTGGCTGGTAGCCGCAGGTACAATCATAGAATTGTAGAGTTGGAAGGGACTCCAAGGGTCATCTAGTCCAACCCCCGGATTGCAGGAATCTCAGCTCAAGTATCCATGACAGAGGGCTATCCAACCTCTGCTAAGAAACTTCCAGTGATGGAGAGTCCTCAGTTCCACTGTCAAAAAGCTCCTGCTGTCAGAAAGTTCTTCCTCTTGTTTAGTCGGAATCTCATTCTTGTAACTTGAAGCCACTGGTTCAAGTCCTACCCTTTATCCCCCGTGACTTTTGTCTAATGCTGAAGGAGCTCCTCGCTTTTGACACTAGGGATACGTATTTTTTTTTAGGACACCACCTTACCTTGGTAATTTTAAGTTGTTTTGAACTGTTTTTAATATTGTTCAATACAGTGTTTTTAATATTAATGTTGTGTTTTGATTGTTGAAACCTGCCCTGGGCCCTTAGGGTGAATTAAAAGAAAGAATCTTCTTCTGTCACTATCCAGACTGGGGGCACTGTGTGAAGAACTACTTTCTTTCGTACTATTTATTATTAGCTTTCTAAAGGAAAAGGTAAAGGGACCCCTGACCATTAGGTCCAGTCGTGGCCGACTCTGGGGTTGCGGTGCTCATCTCGCTTTATTGGCCGAGGGAGCCAGCGTACAGATTCCAGGTCATGTGGCCAGCATGACTAAGCTACTTCTGGTGAACCAGAGCAGCACACGGAAACACAATTTACCTTCCCGCTGGAATGGTACCTATTTATCTACTTGCACTTTGACGTGCTTTCGAACTGCTAGGTTGGCAGGAGCAGGGACTGAACAACAGGAGCTCACCCCTTCGCAGGGATTCGAACCGCCGACCTTCTGATCGGCAAGTCCTAGGTTCTGTGGTTTAACTCACAACACCACCCATGTCCCTTTTATTAGCATTCTAAATCCACCTTTATAATTATTTATTAAATTTGTATACTGCCCTGCATCCAGAGATTTCAGGGCGGTTCACAACATTTCAAGGCAATTTGCATATAATAAAATTCAAAAAATAAAGTTAGCAACAGGTACATTTAAAACAGGGATGCGGGTGGCGCTGTGGGTAAAACCTCAGCGCCTAGGACTTGCCGATCGCATGGTCGGTGGTTCGAATCCCCGCGGCGGGGTGTGCTCCCGTCGTTCGGTCCCAGCGCCTGCCAACCTAGCAGTTCGAAAGCACCCACGGGTGCAAGTAGATAAATAGGGACCGCTTACCAGCGGGAAGGTAAACGGCGTTCCGTGTGCTGCGCTGGCTCGCCAGATGCAGCTTGTCACGCTGGCCACGTGACCCAGAAGTGTCTGCGGACAGCGCTGGCTCCCGGCCTATAGAGTGAGATGAGCGCACAACCCTAGAGTCTGGCAAGACTGGCCCGTATGGGCAGGGGTACCTTTACCTTTACCTTTACATTTAAAACAAGACTAAATTGCTAACAAGTGGATATTCGTGGTAAAGACCCATTTAACCAACTGGGAAAACCCATTGAAACAAAAATGTATTCCGTTGTTTCCAGAAAGTATAGATAGCATTGTATCTCAACAGGTATGCTATTCTACAGAACAAGGACAGCCAAACTAAAAGCCCTGCCTTGAGTTACAGCAGAGAGGGCTTCTGAGATCTTTGGAACTGCTTGCAGGAAAGATTCTTCTGCAGACCGCAGCAATCTACTGGCAGGGCCAGCCCAGGACATTTTGCCGCCTGAGGCAAAACAGAACATGGCAGCATCCCTGCCACTGCCCCCTGCCCACTGCTGCTGCTGCCTCCACCGCTGCCTGAGGTGACTGGACGCAAGCCAAGGAAACCTCAGCAGGCTGAAAGAGGCTGCAGAGGAGCAGCAGCAGCCCCTCTCTTTTCATGCAGCTGCCCCTAACCTGCCGTCCAAGGCGACTGCTTCATTGAAGCCAATGGATGGGTCGGCACTGCAACTGGGTATGTAAGGGGTATCCTCTGTCCTGAAGGTATCCTCTGTCCTGAAGGTATCCTCTGTCCTGAAGCAGAAGCTGGGGGGCAGTGAGTGCTGGCAGGCAGAGCTGTGCCTGCCCCCCTAAACTGCCCCACTACCCTCAGGTACGTTAGCAGATACTGGCCTGTCACCCCTGTTGAAGTAAGACTCACCTGCCAGCCTGGTTGGGGTCTGCACACAGAGTGGCAGTGGGTATCCTCTTGCCCTTTGCTCTCAGGCAGACAAAATGCCTCAGGCCAGCCCTGATCCTTTATGGTGGTGGCCCTAATGCCCCACACACAACATACGAAGCTACCTTATACCATGACAGGTCCATCTAGCGCCATACTGTCTACACTGACTAGCGGTGGTTTTCCCTATATGACTCCCCCCCTTAGGGCTGTATGGTCCTTATAGACCAAAATTGGAGGCCTAAGGCAGTGGCATAACAAGGGTTGCCAGCACCCGGGGCTGCATGGAGTTGTTGTCTAGAAAGGTTGTTTCTTTGTTCACATGGAGAAGCTGTTTCAGCAGAACCCAGGAACACAGCTATAGTGGGCATCACTGGGTGGTGAAATTTTGTGCCCCCTAGCAATTTTGGGCCCGGGACAACCTCCCCTGTGCCCCTCCCACATGCTACGCCACTGGCTCCAGGTACCAAAACTAGATGCCTGGCCCTACCATTTCTCATCTACTTGCTAGTTGTTATCCTCAAAGTTTCCCTGATGCAGTTCTATTGCACAAGAGGTGTGGGAACTCCTTTTTCCAGCGAGTTCTTTCTTCCTTAGCCAGCCGCGCGGCACTCGAGTCAGGTTTGAACCTGTGGTCACTGCTGAATTGCTATGCTCTGAGGATGGTTTAATCCCCAGAACGGGCCCCTGGGTTAGCCAGGCCTGTTTTAATTGACATCTTCTGCTTCCATTTGAATTCAGAGATGTTGGCTTGTTTCTTAATGTGCTTCGCGAGGATTTTTCCTTCACACCAAGATTGCTTGACTGACAGCAGAAATTAAGATTACATCATTCTCTTTCTTTGCCTTCGGCAGCTTTGGGCTATCAAGTTTCTCCCTGATTGGGTAATCCGCTGGTTCTTATGTAAAAATTAGTCCATCAGCAGCAGTGCCTGCCAACTTCAGAAAAATCCCAAGGGAGAGAGAAGGTCCTCTTTACCCTTGATGGCTGTGTCACCAGTCCCTCTCTGCTTGGCCCACCATAAAGGAAGAGCCCAACAAAGCAAATGTATCTGCTTTAATCCATTCAGATGATATTCCTATAATCTAATAGCGTATGCTAAATGCAAAAGATTTACAATACTCCATATTGCCATGGCTGAAGGATGAAGACTAGATTTCAAGTCTTTATTCTTTGCAAAATTCTAGGCATGTCCAGCTAGCTCGCTGATCAAAGGGGCCTGGTTTTGCAAAGTCTGCTTGCAAAATCCTAGATCTGAGACATGTAGCAGTTCCAATTTATTAAAAAAAGGTTGATCTCAATTGAGAGCTCAAGTCTTGCAAGGTCTGCCTGCCAAACTTTAGACCAGAGCTATCTGGTTCGGCTTTGAATTAGCAGCTCCTATTTTGCAAAGGGTTACTCGAAGCTGCTCACAGAGGAGCTGCCTTGCAAAGTGTTTGCTTTGATCTAGCAAGCTCAGTTCTTGCAAAACTGGTCAACAGCTTTGTGCAGAAAACGTCAGAGAATGCAAAACCGACACAGAGGAAAGCAAATCCGAGAGATCGTGTCTCTGTGTGCAGAGGTGCATCAACCTAACATTCTCCTGATCCCTAAGAGTACGAGAGTTGGCAGATCTGCAACATCTGCCAATCCTTCACTAAGGTATCCCTTGCTAAGGCCCAGTTTCAAGCCCTTAGGACTGCAAAGATATGCCTAAAGACAGAAGCCAGGTGAGGAATAGTCAAGTAAGACTAGCGACTGTGGGCTCTGCTCCAGTGCCCTGCATATTTCTCTGCCCCTCCTCATTATTAACACAGCCAGAATTAATTATGCAAAATGGTGTTTAATTCAGGAATGTTATGCAACACTCAGAGGTATCCTGACACATTGCACAGGTGCTGTAACTTATACGGGTTACAGAATTTGGCCCAGGAACTGCTGAAATCTTTGTGTCGCTGCCATGTGTAGTGAGCCGCCATACTGCAGCTGGAAGTGAAGATTTTTGTGGACTGACTCCTCTCACCCAGGCAGACCATTGGATCCTTCCAAGCAGGAGAGGCCAAAAAAGAAGGACACTGACAAACTGGAACGTGTCCAGAGGAGGGCAACCAAAATGGTCAAAGGCCTGGAAACGATGCCTTATGAGGAACGGCTAAGGGAGCTGGGCATGTTTAGCCTGAAGAAGAGGAGGTTAAGGGGTGATATGATAGCCATGTTCAAATATATAAAAGGATGTCACATAGAGGAGGGAGAAAGGTTGTTTTCTGCTGCTCCAGGGAAGCGGACACAGAGCAATGGATCCAAACTACAAGAAAGAAGATTCCACCTAAACATTAGGAAGGACTTCCTGACAGTAAGAGCTGTTTGACAGTGGAATTTGCTGCCAAGGAGTGTGGTGGAGTCTCCTACTTTGGAGGTCTTTAAGCAGAGGCTTGACAACCATATGTCAGGAGTGCTCTGATGGTGTTTCCTGAATGGTAGGGGGTTGGACTCGATGGCCCTTGTGGTCTCTTCCAACTCTATGATTCTATGATTCTATGATTCTATGATTCTACGATTCTATGATTCTATGATTCTATGATTCTATGATTCTATGATTCTATGATTCTAAGTCTTCCTTTCCCCACTGAGCAATGGATGAGCAATATGGTCTCCCTGAACTTTGGAGCATCTTGTGTTTCTGGCCTTGATCCTGGGTCCTTCCAGCTCCACAATTCTATTATTCTATGATCCTAATTGTTCTTTGGCCCTGATGCACTCTAGATCCTTGGGAACACGGGTGGCACTGTGATCTAAACCACTGAGCCTCTTGGCCAGGCATAGGCAAACTCTGGCCCTCCAGATGTTTTGAGACTACAATTCCCATCATCCCTGACCACTGGTCCTGTTAGCTAGGGATGATGGCAATTGTGGTTCCAAAACATCTAGAGGTCTGGAGTTTGCCTATACCTGCTCTTGGGCTTGCCAATCAGAAGATCGGAAGTCTGAATCCCTGCAACAGGATGAGCTCCCATTGCTGTGTCCCAGCTCCTGACAACCTAGCAGTTCAAAAGCACCCCAGTGCAAGTAGATAAATAGGTACCACTGTGGTGGGAAGGTAAACAGTGTTTCCATGTGCTCTGGCACTCATCATGGTGCTCCATGCGCCAGAAGCAGTTTCATTGTGCTGGCCACATGACCCGGAAAGCTGTCTGTGGACAAACGCCAGCTCCCTCGGCCTGAAAGCAAGATCAGCGCCGCAACCCCATAGTTGCCTTTGACTGGACTTAACCATCCAGGGGTCCTTTACCTTTTTACCTTTTACTCCAGACTCCTGCCCATAGCCCAGCCCTGACACTGGATTGTAGTCAACCGAGTCCTACTCTTGAGTAGACCCCCAGAAATTAATAGTTAGTTGTGCACCTTAATTTTGGTGGGCCTACTCAGAGTAGGACTGGCTACCATCTGTCGTCTTGGCACAGATGTTTTGCTGTGGATTAAACAAGGGAGGGGCTCAGTGGTCCTTGGACAAAGACAGGTGATTTAAAAAAATCACTAGCATGACTAGCAAGTGATGATGTTCCACTTCATCTGAAAAACAGAGGTAGCAGAAGAAGGGAACTCTATGCAGATGAAAGAAGTCCATTGACTCTTGTGACAGAAAGCTTTGCTTCCAGAGTAATGGTGGTTTGCTGCAAATGCAATTTCTCGCATGGCTTATGAACGGGTTTTCACGCGTTGACATAAACATGGGCAGGAGAGCTTTAACAACATGCATGTAGCACGCTAAATTCTGCCCACAATTTTATAATGCAGCCCAATCCCACGTAAGCTTACTCGGAAGCAAGCCCTCCGATTGCTATGGAGCTTGCCATCTGCGTCGTATGCACAGGACTGCAGCCTTTGTTATGCTTGGAGAAGTTCAACACAGGAACATTGGCAGCTGCCTGACACTGAAATCATCGTTTTACACTTAAAACATGGGAGGTTTGTAAGCAGAGGTTGGGTGGCCATCTGCCAAGGATGCTTTAGCTGAAAATCTTGAATTGCAGAAGGTTGGGCTAGACAGCCCTCGGTGTCCCTTCTACCTCTACAATTGTGTGATTCTATGCATCAGGCCTGGGTGGCGCTGTGGGTTAAACCACAGAGCCTAGGACTTGCCAATCAGAAGGTCGGCGGTTCGAATCCCTGCAATGGGGTGAGCTCCTGTTGCTCGGTCCCTGCTCCTGCCAACCTAGCAGTTTGAAAGCACGTCAAAGTGCAAGTAGATAAATAGGTACCACTCCAGCGGGAAGGCAAACGGCGTTTCCGTGCGCTGCTCTGGTTCGCCAGAAGCGGCTTAGTCATGCTGGCCACATGACCCAGAAGCTGTACGCCGGCCAATAAAGCGAGATGAGAGCCGCAACCCCAGAGTCACGACTGGACCTAATGATCAGGAGTCCCTTTACCTTTACCTTATGCATCAGGCCATTGGCTCACCTAGCTCAGTATTTCCTACACTGGCTGGCAGCTGCATGCCAGGGCTTCAGGCAGGGGACATTCCCAGCTCCGCCTGCAGATGCCTGGGAATGAACCTGGAAAGCCAAGGCTCTGCTCCTGAGCTACAGCCCTTCCCCAAAACAAACCAGGAGGGAAATGGGCAGAGGCTTTTTTGCATTGCAGCCTGCAAGCTAGCTAGATCCACAGTTAGCAGAGCCATACCTTTCTTAACCCCTTGAGCAAGGAGCTGTATGACTCACAAGGCGTCTCTGAGTCAAAAGGCCTCCCAGCGTGAAGGCAGTTTTTCACACCACTCCTTTCCCAGGGCCTTGCCTTCGGTCACGGCCCAGAACCGGGCGCCTGGCTGCTGGCAGAAACTTTAAAAGCGAGCGGCTTCTCTCAGTTTGCGGGCACAGATACCCAAGTACAAGGCACACAGACCATCAGCTGTGAAGGGCAAATGCAAGTATAAATAGCTGTGTCTCCCTTTAAAGCACACAGCAGCAGCAACCGAAGAAAGAATTGGGACCTGGTCTGTTCCTGTTGTCCTGAATTGTGCCTCTAACCTCTTTAGCCCCTTGGATAAGAATGAATCCATACCGAGGATGGCATTCTTGATCTCTCTGATATCTCTTAATATGTCTGTTAAGATAAAAAAAAATCCTTCCAGTAGCACCTTAAAGACCAACTAAGTTAGTTCTTGGTATGAGCTTTCGTGTGCATGCACACTTCTTCAGATACACTGAAACAGAAGTTGCCAGACCCTTCTATATAGTGAGAAGGTGGGGAGGGGTATTACTCAGAAGGGTGGTGGGAATGGGAGATTGGCAGATAGCTGAGATGAGCCTGTTGACGACTCTCACCCCTTGCCTTTTCCTGTAAAACCTATTACAGTCGTTAAGAGTCGTCAACAGGCTCATCCCAGCTATCTGCCAATCTCCCATTCCCACCACCCTTCTGAGTAATACCCCTCCCCACCTTCTCACTATATAGAAGGATCTGGCAACTTCTGTTTCAGTGTATCTGTAGAAGTGTGCATGCACACAAAAGCTCATACCAAGAACTAACTTAGTTGGTCTTTAAGGTGCTACTGGAAGGAATTTTTTTATTTTGACTATGGCAGACCAACACGGCTACCTATCTGTAACTATGTCTGTTAAGGGTGTTTATCGGCTGTGGGGATGCCCAGGAAGAATGGAGTGATTCAGGGGTCTTTCTCTGCCCCTCTGAGTCAAAGTGTATGGCCAATAACCCACCCCAAGTCTATCACTGCTCCCACAAAGCTTTGGGCTACTCTGTTTTTTTCCCTGCAACTTATTTCTCTATGTTTTCTTACACATCTCAATGTTTCCCTATGTTAGTGTTTTCCCCAGAGGTACACAAGAGAGTTTCAAAGGGTACATGGCAGAATTTTTCATTTTACTTTATCGTAGAGGGTTTTTAGCTGCAAAAAAATGATGCAAAGATAAAATAGCATTATTAAAATTACCCCCAATTTATCTTCACCCGCCAGTAAGACTAAACTCTCAAAAGGGGTACGCGATCGTTGTAAGTTTGGGGAATGCGACTCTAGGCTCATTTATTTATTCATTGTTAAAGCACAGGAGGGAAGGATTTTTTTGTAAAAATAAAATAAAAGGTAAAATTTTCAAGGGCGCTTTCCAGCCAAGCAATGCAGACGGCAGACAGTTAAGTACCATATTTTCCCGTGTATAACACGCCCCCCTGTATAACATGACCCCTATTTTTGGGAATTCTAAATTAAGAAAATGGGGGGAGATTGCCCAGAGTAGCTAAGCTTTGTGTGGGGAGAATTGCTCAGACTTGTTGAGCTTTTTTGGGGGGGATTGCCAACAATCGCTCACCCGCCTGACCGCAGCTGCCAATCTCACACCTCGCAGAAGTCAACAATTGTCTGCCCGATCGTGGCCAGCAGTCACAAATCACCCACCCAATTGCCGCAACAACAGCCAATCCTTAACAGCTCTTGCCACATACTCCAATCATCCGCCAAATCGCCACTGTATATCTCCTACTCGCGGCTGCCAGCAATCGCCCATACCCCCATGTATAAGACGGCCCCAAATTTTTAACTATCTTTTTAAATTAAAAAAACCCAGCGTCTTATACACAGAAAAATACGGTATGTACTATCAAAGATACCACAGTCACCTCTACAGCTCAGGAGACCTACTCACACCAATTTAGCATCTAGGCAGCTATTCCCAGGTCTGTGCCCCATGGAGCACTAGCAGAAACAAAGGGCCACTCCTTCTCCACAAGCTTATCTACCTTTCCCCCAATGGGCTGCACACATGCAGCTGGAGACTGCGCCTGCATGGAAACGTCCTCTGCTCATCCCTCTTCAGTCCCCTCCTAGTACTGGGAGACAGTAGTGCAAGAGAGGTTGGGGGAGCACTGGCCTTTCCAGCGGTGTGCGGTCAGAGGACTAGGGGGACTAGACTAGTCCCTTAAATGTTCCCGGTAAAAATAAGATTATTGATGTATTAAAGCCTGGTGCCTCCTCCCCAAAGCCCAGCAAGCTTCTTCCCAGTTTAGGGAGGGGGGGCATGATGCTCTAACAGGTCCAAGAGACCTCCTGCCACCTTCCCAAAGCCCGCCTGGCTTTGGGGAGGAGGTCGGGGGGGGCTCCAGCGTCCTCTCAGAGGCCTGGTGCCTGCTTCTCAAAGCCTGGGAAGTTTCTCCCGACTTAGGAAAGGAAACTGTGCTGGGCCCGGGGGTAACCCGAGAACCGTGATCCAGGTCTGGTCCAGAATCTGAAGGTTCCGCTAGGAGTCAGTCCGACAGGATCGAGGCAGAAAACCAGGCAAGGACAGGGACAGGATCTGGCACACAGCAATGTTGCTCCCGAAACCTGGGGTGGGGTCCAACAGCCTTTTATCTTTTTGGGGGTAACGGCCGGTCCTGATCCCCCGGCGACTCACCTCCCTGTTTCGCCCAAAGGTGAGCACTCCTACTGCAAGTACTCAGGTCTCTCCTTCTCTCAGACCTTAGTCTCTGCAGCTCGGGAGACGTCGGTGGGTTACTAGACCCAGGGCCGCCTCAGCCTCGCCTGACCCAACCAGTAGTGGAGCAGCTGTAAGTGATGGCCCAGCTGAAGGCAACAAGGTAATCCCCGCATCTGGAGCCAGGGCAGGATCAGGCCCCTGACTCGGCCCAGCTGGTGCTTGTTGCAGGGGCACCTGTGCAGACTGGGACTCTTCAGGATCAGGCCCCAGACTTGGTTCAGATGATGCCTGAGGCAAAGGATCCAGTGCAGACTGAGACTCCTCTGGTTCCGAGTCCGAGCCCGAGTTCAAGGCCATCACAGAGACACAGGCGACACCCCCACCCCCCAATCACCCTCAAAAGCTGGTATCTCAGGCCCTGACTGTTCCTATAATAAAAACTCTCCTTCACTGGAGCTTAGATTGCCACCTGCCAATGGATTATTTGGCTGGGGTTCAGGCACCGTGGGGGGTTAGATGACTCTCGTGGTCCCTTCCAACTCTAGGATTCCATGGGATTTGCCTTTTCCACAGCTGTCATGCACAGGTCAACAACATCTTCATCCAACTATCCACTACAACTTCAAGGACCTCGTTCCTGGTCAGCCAGACCCCATAAGCTCATACGGGAAATTAATATTTTGTGCCCTGGCATGCATCGCTTTTCGCACTCGTCTGCACTAAAGCGGCATTTGCCGCTTTACCACGCATTTGGAGAGGTCCTTCTGAAGCTGTGGCCCTGAACAGTTCAGTACCATCAGCAGACTAGGCCACCTCCCTGCACACCCCTAACTCTAGATATTTTCTGGGGGATGGCGCTTATTCCAAGGTAACCCTCCTATCACAGGGCAGGAACTCCGACAGCAGTGATAAAAACCTTCTCTCATGAGATTTCAAAACTGCACATCAGCATTCCACTGGCATTTCTCTTCCAGCTCTCAAGGTTTGGTTTGTTCTCTCTCTCTCTCTCTTTAAACAAGAAGGATGTGAAAAAACGTAAACCTGCTGAGTATCCCAGGAGCCTCAGGGCTTTTCTACCACCTACACAGATAATTACCCCTAGATTGGGTGTTTGGGATCCAAGCCTCCCAGTGGCTAGCAGAGACTTGAAGTAGACCAGCTGGCAGAAGAGTTGACACATCAAACAGAACAAGGTGTGGCAATGCTGGCCGGCGCTCCCTATCAGGGGCTGTGTGAGAAGCAGAGGGAGCATGAGAGATTGGCTTCTCAAAGGAGATAACCATCTTCGTTCAGCACATCTCACAGCCAGGCGGATTCCAAGGCGATTGTATGAACTAGCATACCCGTCCCCTGTCATCGTCCCCTGGCACATTGCCATATAGGTGAGGTTGAATCCTGACAAGACACAAGTACTGTTCTTGGGGGATAGGGGGCAGGCGGGTGTGGAGGACTCCCTGGTCCTCAGTGGAGTAACTGTGCCCCTGAAGGACCAGGTGTGCAGCCTGGGAGTCATTTTGGACTCACAGCTGTCCATGGAGGCGCAGGTCAATTCTGTATCCAGGACGTCTGTCTACCAGCTCCATCTGGTACGTAGGCTGAGACCCTATCTGCCTGCGGACTGTCTCGCCAGAGTGGTGCATGCTCTGGTTATCTCCCGCTTGGACTACTGCAATGCGCTCTATGTAGGGCTACCTTGGAAGGTGACCTGGAAACTACAACTAATCCAGAATGCGGCAGCTAGACTTGTGACTGGGGGTGGCCACCGAGACCACATAACACCAGTTTTGAAAGACCTACATTGGCTCCCAGTACGTTTCCAAGCACAACTCAAAGTGGTGGTGCTGACCTTTAAAGCCCTAAACGGCCTCAGCCCAGTATACCTGAAGGAGAGTCTCTACCCCCATCATTCTGCCCGGACGCTGAGGTCCAGCTTCGAGGGCCTTCTGGCAGTTCTCTCACTGTGAGAAGCAAAGCTAAAGAGAACCAGGCAGAGGGCCTTTTCGTAGTGGCGCCCACCCTGTGGAACGCCCTCCCATCAGATGTCAAAGAGAGAAACTACCTGACATTTAGAAGACATCTGAAGGCAGCCCTGTTCAGGGAAGTTTTTAATGTGTGACATTTTAATGTATTTTTAATATTTGTTGGAAGCCGCCCAGAGTGGCTGGGGAGACCCAGCTAGATGGGTGGGGTATAAATAATAAATTATTATTATTATTATTATTATTATTATTATTATTATTATTATTCTATGGGTGATATCACGAGATATTTTATTCCCTGGGAGCATGGCACTTAGGTGACATGCACACACCATGAATGGCTTTCCCTGAAAAATCCTGCCTCTTACCCTTCACAGAGCTGCAGTTCCCAGCACCATTAACTGTCATGGTCTGGCTGGATGCAGAGGAGACATCCGATAGGGACCCCCCCCAAGGAAAACCCAAGGGAAGGAGCCTCTGAGCTGAGGGATTGGTGGTGGGACAACGATGAGTGGTCAGAGAAAGAAGAGCGAGCAGACTGCGGGGCGGAGGTCTCGTAAGCTGAGGAGGTAACAGGGTTTAGTGAGCAGGGAGAGGCTGTGACAGAGAGCAGTCCAGAAGCGGAGGCTGGAGAGGAGCCAGGAGACAGAGATGAGGCAGGCTGCTGAGGAAGCCAAGGGGTCTCCCTTCCCTGCAGCAACCAGCTCCCTGCCAGAAGAGGGTGGAGCAGAGCAGACAAGGTGATGAAATCTCAGGTTGCTGGCGAAGGAACCAGGGGCGGAGGAGACTTAGGGACCTTCAGTCCCCAAAACTGTTCTACCAGGAAGAGTTGCCGTGCTCTCTAGGCCTGGCCTCCAGAGTTTCTTTGAATAAACACTGAAGCCATGTGAGTTATTGCTGACCTGCACCTGGCACCCGCCCCGACATTAACAAACTACAGTTCCCAGAACTCTTTGTGAGTATGCTTTAAATATATGGTGTGTACACAGCCCTCATTATTCCTGGATGAAGACAGGAAGTATTTCTGTCCTTTTCTAAGGGATGGGTAGTTTTCGTGTGTGTGTGTGTGTGTGTGTGTGTGTGTGTGTGTGTGTTTAAACCAGCTCTCTTTTGTCCCTTTTCTGTGCAGATTTTGAGGAAAAACAGCCTGGAGAATCCACCCACTTTTTACAGCAATAAAAAGTACTTACGAAGTAGTCTGAGGACTGTCTCCTTTTTAGCACTTTTAATGGTTTAAGGTGCTCAGAGTAGCTCCACAGTAATAAGAATAATTTTATTATTTGTAACCCACCCATCTGACTGGCTGGCCCCAGCCACTCCATGGCTATGTGGTAAAACCTGTCGTTCCTTCCTGGGGAATTGGGGGTTGGGAGAAAGGCTCCCTTCACGTACCTATGGTGGAAGCCATCTTTTTCCTCTGTACAATGTCCTTGTACAGAATGTAGGTACCAGAACTCTTCCCAATCCCTGTTCTGTTCTTTCTAGAGAGAGACAATAAAGTTCTAGTGTAGCTTCCTTAACACTGTGCCTTGGTGTGAGAAGTCAATTTTAACATTCTTAATGGGAAAGATGATGGTACATTTTCCTGCACCAGAAACATTTGGCTTTCATAATCCTCCTGTAAACAGGGAAGTTCCACAAGGAAAGAATCATGCAAGTAAGGCCACTCCTTTATGGTATGGGGAAAGATGCTTTCTAAATCCTTTGCCTTCGCTGAAGACGGCCTAAGTGCAACGGTGAAAGTATTTTGGGAAAGTTTGATGCCGATTTCCTTCCTGAAGTGGAATGTGGTTTATGAAGGAACCTGAGCTCAAAAAAAGACAGCAAGACCCTCCCTCTTGGCTTCGCTGATGCGGTCCAAAGGAAAGCAGAGCAATACGTTTGGCACCAGCTTGGCTGAACTAGGGTGGCGCTGTGGTCTGCACCACTGAGCCTCTTGGGCTTGCCGATTGGAAGTTCGGCAGTTCGAAACCCTGTGATGGAGTCAGCTCCCATTGTTCTGTCCCAGCTCCTGCCAACCTAGCAGTACAAATCACACCAGTGCAAGAAGATAAATAGGTACCACTGTGGCAGGAAGGTAAATGGTGTTTCTGTGCACTCTTGTGTTCCATTGTGCCAGAAGCAGTTTAGTCCTGCTGGCCACATGACCCAGAAAGCTGTCTGTGGACAAACACTGGCTCCCTCGACCTGAAAGCAAGATGAGCACTACAACCCCATAGTCGCCTTTGGCTGGACTTAACTGTCCAGGGGTCCTTTACCTTTTGCCTTTACTAGCTGCCAGGAGGCGTACAAAACACAGGGACTCCACTCCTTAGCCTTTTCTTCTCCCAAAGATAACCCACAAGGCAGAAGAAGTTTAGGACCAGAGTTTTCCTGCTTCTAGATGGGCTCCCTTTCCAGGTTGACGAGCCTCGTCTGCTCCTTACTTTCCTCTACAGCACATGCACAAATAGCCTTCTTTACCATTGGAACCACCATTGGTCTTTAGCTGGCCAGTTGAAGCCGTGTCCCGGGGTGTGGTCACTGTCGCATGCTGACAGCTTCTAGGAACTACAGGTGAGAGCTGAGTGCAGGATGAGGACCAAAGGTGGTAAGACAACCCCAGAAGGAGCACGACGTTCCCCACACCAGATGTTAACAACCCCATACACCTCATATGTGCTTCTAAAATGCACCTGTTCATGAAAATAACACCCAAAGGTGCTATAAATTAGGAAGGAATTCTTTGCAAAGTTGTGTTTATCAGACAGAACTGCATACCAAAAAAAAACCAACGGGTTTAATAGGATAAATACACATTAATGCACTGGTGGATCTTCATGACTTTTTAAATAAGCAAGGAAATCTCAAACTGAAGTTAAGATTGGAAAAAATAGGGGAAGGCAACTGAAATTGACCGACTTGCCCGTTCCTGCTTGGGGAAGCCACCACGTCAAAAGCAGCTTGTCACTCAACTGTGCTGTCCAACAGCAGCTCAATAAATTTCTTTGTTTGGCCGCATCCTGAGGACTGTAAAAACAAGGGAGCTGCCTTGCAGGCTAAAATATATGGCTTGTGGGTTAGGTTCATTTTGGTGGGTCACGAGGAGCCCTGCAGGCCCAACAGTGGCTGCCTTGTAACATATTTCCTTCTTTATGTGTGCCAGACGTCCTATCCAGTTCCTCCTACTTGCGCATTAAAATGCAGAAGGCTGCAAAGCGTCTTCAGATCTTTTCGCTCCACTCTTGCTATCACTTTACAGCCCTCATAAATCAAGCGAGCCTAACCCCCCCCCCCACCCCACCCCACCCTTAACATTTCGCAAAAGCTGCAGCGAGAAAGTTAGGATCTTGCCGTCCAAACAGCTTTGTGGGCTGGATAACAAATGCTCTCCTCTAATGTTGCCTCGTTTCGTCAACGCAGCTTGACTTCTTAATGAGATCTTTAAGCTCCTAGGCTAACGAAATGTATTAACTGTCATCATCGGTATTTTTTTTTTAAAAAAAAGAAATTGCAGCGAGAAACAATGATATTCTATTAGAGCCAGGGCTGAGTAGCAGAGGGGTCAGAGTCGGTCTCTTAATTGAAAAAACACACCGGCTGGCTGGACACCCAATCCCTCCGCTCTCGGGAAAATTCCGTCGCAGGCCTTTGCAAAGCATCGCTGTGCAATTTGCTACCACAAGCCGCAGTGATGCCTGTGAACTTCAATGGCTTCAAGGTGGGGTTGGAGAAATTCATGGAAGGGAAGGCTGTCAGTAGCTATGAGCAGTGAAGACTCTGTGTGCTTGTACCAGTATCCCAGTAAGCCTCCGAATACCAGTGGCCGGAGAACAACAATGGAAACGTCTGTTGTCTGTGGGCTTCGCAGTGGCATCTGTTTGGCCGCTACAGGATGCAGGATGCTGATCTGGCCCAATCCAGCTGTGCTTATCTAATGTTCTTAAATGCAGCTGGCTACTGCAGGTGTGATGGTGTTCCTCTGACAGGGCAGAGCAGGCTAGTATTAATTTATGGAAAGCTAGAAACTTTTGTGAACTTATTTACAGGGCTGAACTAATAACCGATTAACAGGAAGGGATCTATTTCATGCAGTCGCAAGAACCCCAATGCGAAGGAGGAGGATGGTTTTAATTTATTGCAGGCCCTAAGGTCCCAGGGCAGGGACGCGGGTGGCACTGTAGTCTAAACCACAGAGCCTAGGGCTTGCCGATCAAAAGGTCGGGGGTTCGAATCCCCATGGTGGGGTGAGCTCCCGTTGTTTGGTCCCAGCTCCTGCCAACCTAGCAGTTCGAAAGCATGTCAAAGTGCAAGTAGATAAATAGGTACCACTCTGGCGGGAAGGTAAACGGCGTTTCCATGCGCTGCTCTGGTTCGCCAGAAGCGGCTTAGTCATGCTGGCCACATGACCCGGAAGCTGTCTACGGACAAACGCCATTCCAGGTTTTGCCTCTGTATGTACCTTCCCAGTATGCTAGAGCAAAAAACACACACACACACATCCGAAAACAACTGGCCATTCCTGGTTTTTCCTCCCCCTCTAATTGAGGCTTTGCACTCTAAACCTCAATTAAATCATTGCAAAATGGCATTTGCTCCCGCTGCCCTAATGCAAAAAAACACACTTATTTGGAAATAGGCAGCATTTTGTTGTTGAAAATAATAAGAAGTAAAAAAATAGCAAAATGGGGATCTGTGACCATGTGCAGGAGGCTGTTTTGTACATGACTGTACAAAAACAGTCATACCTCGGGTTAAATTTGCTTCAAGTTGAGCGAGTTCGAGTTACGCTCAGCAGCAACCCGGAAGTAACGGAGCGTGTTACTTCCGGGTTTCGCCGCTTGCGCAGATGCTCAAAATGACATCATGCGCATGCGCAGAAGCAGGGAAATGTGACACGCGCGTGCGCAGACGTGCCGTCGCTAGATACGTTTACCTCTAGATGCAAACGAGGCTCCGGAATGGATCTCATTTGTATCTAGAGGTACCACTGTACGCGTTTCTGAATGCACATGCAAAAGCGTTCGAGCGCCACTGTGGTGCGCAGACCTGCCATATTTCATATTCCAGTGAGGCTTGTTCCCAACTGATGTCAACGACAGATCATGGTATCATCTGAAGAAAACAAAGAGGCTTTGAAAGTGGTGAAAGGCAGGTGACTGCAGAGCAAACCAATAGGACTGTATAAAGAAGGTGGCGCAGAGGTTTTAGTAACAATGGACTAGAGGTGGGAGGGTTAGAGATCCTTGATAAGGCAGTCTGACTGTTACAAGCCTGTTCCTGTCCTCCCCTATGAATTGGGGGGTGGGGGGTGGATGCTGTTTTAATTGGCGAGACTCTGTGTCAAGGCAGGCTTTAAAATAGCCACTCTCTTGGTCACCTCTGGTGAGAAGGAGCCACTTCCAAGATAATGGGGCAGCTATGCTTGCTTGTTCATGTACTTGACTCATTCATGTCTCAAGCAGCCAGCAGAAATGGCTAGACGCAGGCCTGGCCCAACCATGAGGCAGGCTGAGGCAAGCGCCTCAGGTGGCAAAGCCCAAGAGGCAGTGCCCCTGTGGCGACCCCTCCTGCCCCGCTGCCACTGGGATCTTGCGGGGACCTGCCACCACGCAACCAAGGTAAGGGAGTCTTCTATGTGGGGCCATGACAGATGGCCATCCAATCTCCGATGGGTTCATTCAGCCAGGGCCTGAGGCAAAATGAGAAGGTGCCATTCCCGTCCCCCGTCCCCCGCTACACAAGGGAAAGATGGGGAGAAGCTGCCCCCCCCCACAGCCAGTGGCAGCAGCAGCAGGAACCAACAGACACTGAGCCATGCTGCGGTCAGCTCTGTGTTTGCCCTCTGAACAATGGGAGCGGCCTCAAAAAAATACATTGGGGGGCCCAAAGTGCCTTTGAACCTAGGAGTCTGTGTCTATGACCCCTTTCCTCCGCTGCTGCTTCCCACTGCTTAAAAATTGAAATATACTTGGAGTCGAGTGTGGATTTCATGCTCTTTATTCAGCTCATAGTAGTGAGGAATGGAAGTTCCCCCGAAATGTCTGCTTTATATACATTATTTACACAATGGGGCCCACGTGATTGGCTAATTCTGGGATTTTCCTGTAGGCCAATCAGGTTGTGGACCAATCTGGAGTTGGATTGGGTGGCATCAGACTGCTGCATTCTGAATCCTATTGTTCTAGGACCAATCAGACTGCTGCATTCTGAATCCTATTGTTCTAGGACCAATCAGACTGCTGCAATTTGGATCCTATTCAACTCAGTACATAACAAAAATATAGACAAGAACTCCACAGGAAGATAAGAAGCTGCCATATATTGAATCAGACCATGGGTCTACCGGACTCAGTATTGTCTACACTGGTGGCAAGCTAACTTTTTGCCAAATGCAAGGCGGCTCTTTTAAAATGAGATTCAGAAGTAATGCAAAACACAAGTGTGTGAGACAATTAAAGATTTTATTCTAAACAGCAAGCAATATATCCACACAAAGCAAGCACCTCAACCTGCCACTTGGAAGCCCTCAAGAAGTGGCGAAGCGACTCCCCCAGGTAGCCTCAAGTTGCACGGCCCTGCAGCCATCAGTCTGTGCAGGAGCTTCTCTCAAACCCTTCCCAAAACCATCCAATTTATAGATAGCTAGATAGCTATCCTATGTGGCTTGCCTGACTGGCTACGTGCAGCCACACATTACTGACTATGTTGGGACGCGGGTGGCGCTGTGGCCTAAACCACTGAGCCTCTTGGGCTTGCCCATCGGAAGGTCGGCGGTTTGAATCCCCACAACAGGGTGAGCTCCCATTACTCTGTCCCAGCTCCTGCCAAACTAGCAGTTCGATAGCATGCCACTGCAAGTAGATCAATAGGTACCATTGGGGCGGGAAGGTAAATGGTGTTTCTGTGCGCTTTGGCTTCCATCATGGAAGCGGTATGGCACTGCTGGCCACATGACCCAGAAAGATGAGCGCGGACCCCATAGTCGCCTTTGACTGGACTTAACCGCCCAGGGTCCTTTAGATAAAGGTAAAGGGACCCCTAGCCATTAGATCCAGTCATGACCGACTCTGGGGTTGTGGCGCTCATCTCGCGTTACTGGCTGCGGGAGCCAGGCGTCATGTGGCCAGCAGGACTAAGCCGCTTCTGGCGAACCAGAGCAGCACACGGAAATGCCATTTACCTTTTCGTCGAAGCGGTACCTATTTATCTACTTGCACTTTGACATGCTTTCGAAGTGCTAGGTTGGCAGGAGCAGGGACTGAGCAAATGGAGCTCACCGTGTCACGGGGATTTGAACCGCCTACCTTCTGATCAGCAAGTCCTAGGCTCTGTGGTTTAACCCACAGTGCCACCCACATCCCTCCAGGGTCCTTTACCTTTACCTTTTTTACTGACTGTGCGCAGATTATTCATTAGCCACCCTCTCCCAATGCCTCACTTTCTCCAGACAATGTCCAACATCAAAGAAGGTGTTCATCACTATCTCTTCCTTCCAACAGATTAGGACATTCAAGGCTGTGCTTGGCCATCAAAGAGCTTAACAAAAGATAGGGGAAAGGAAGGAAGAGGGGGCAGGAAGGATAACCATGTCAGATCACTAACTCCTTGGCATACAAATATCTTCCGGATAGATTGCCCATACAGGGGTTTCAGACCGGAGTCCTTTCCTCAGTCCTACCTGGAGATACCGAGAATTGAACCTGAGACCCTCTGTTTGTAAAGCGAATTCTCTCCCTCTGAGCCACATCCCTTCCCTCTCCACTGGCACGAACCAGATGAAGGTGGTTTTGCCTATGGAGCAGTCTCGCTGCCCGTGGTGTGTGCTGCTTTCCCGGCCACGTTTCTGCATGAATGTGCCCCAAAGGCACAGGCTGCTCAAGATCAGCAGCACAGCAACAAAAATTACATGTCAATACTTCATTACGACAACCCCGTCTCCTGCCCCCGTTCGTTTCAGAGCACCGCAAAACCATCTGATATATTGTTTGTTTGCTTCGTTCCATTTATGAATTGCTTCCCAGAAAGCATCTCAAAGCGATTTAATGGTTAAAAAAATATAAATACCTTTACAATTTCTAAATTCATTATAAGGTAGGCAATATTAAGCATAAAAAACCCATTGATACTGTTTAGTTTGTTTGTTTCTTGAGCCGTAATTGTAGGAATGGGGGGGGGGGAGAGATTTGGCTCATTTCACATTTAAAGGCAAACCGACCTAATCTGCACTTTCTGAAACAATACACCAACAACAAAAAACCACAGTCAGCCTTCAAAATTCGCACTCCCCGAATTTTGCAATGCAGATATTCTTATACGCAGCCTTTTATTGAGATAGTGGAGTGGCTTGAATATGTTGCTACCTATGAACCAGGATCGCAAACCATAGTTTTTGCAAACCAGAATTGTAGCAGCACATAAACCGGGAGATTCTTCCACATTGGAAGTCAACAGATTTAAGAAGCCAGGAAGTCTCCTTTTAAGCTGTGTGTGAGAGAAAAGATGGGAAGGAAAGGAGAAAGAGTATAAATTACTTGAGCCCAAGTCTCCTTCCATTGTGGTCTTACAATATTATTATTATTATTATTATTATTATTATTATTATTATTATTATTATTATTATTATTTACTAAGTGCCCCTGAATGCCTACTTTGGTAGAAAACTTCAGAGTTGCAGGAAACCAAGAGTGTTATTCAATTAAGGTTTACTCAAAGTAGACCCTACAAAAAGCATGAAAGGATAAAATTATCCGTAAGAAAAATTAACAGCAATAATTTAAGACCTTTAAAAAGTTAAAATAACAATAGACAAAAAACAGACTATAACTCACATCAGCATTCTAAACATCTGGGGACTCAGCTACATTACTCAAAAACGTGTTTTAAATGTGTTATAACACTGTGTCAACAGGTGGCGCTGTAGAGTTCGATCCTTCAGAAATGTGATTTCCCATTATGAGCTGTACAACACGTTTTCCTGAAACGGTTTTTTTTTACGTGTCTAGGTGCAGCCTGGGTAGGCTTGTCTGAACAAAAATGTTTTTAGCAGGTACTATACCAGGAAAAGTACAGTGAAGGCACCTGCCTGGGGTCAATAGGTAGGGAGTTGCAAATTTTAAGTGCTGCCACACTAAAAAACCAAGTTCGCACAAATATGGAGCAAGTATTATGTGGCCACCAGTTCTGCAGATCAAAGTGGCTAAGTGGGCATATATGAGGGTAAGGTGAACTCATATGTAAACTGGTCCCAAGTTGTTCAGCTGCTTTAAATACTAGTGGTACCACCTTATATTTGGCCCAGTAGCAGATTGCCAACAAAGGTCCATATAGTTAAAGCTATGGTTTTCCCAGTAGTGATGTATGGAACTGAGAGCTGGACCATAAAGAAGGCTGATCGCCAACGAATTCATGCTTTTGAATTATGGTGCTGGAGGAGACTCTTGAGAGTCCCATGGACGGCAAGCAGATCAAACCTCTCCATTCTGAAGGAAATCAGCCCTGAGTGCTCACTGGAAGGACAGATCCTGAAGCTGAGGCTCCAATCCTTTGGCCACCTCATGAGAAGAGAAGATTCCCTGGGAAAGACCCTGATGTTGGGAAAGATGGAGGGCACAAGGAGAAGGGGACGGCAGAGGACGAGATGTTTGGACAGTGTTCTCGAAGCTACCAGCATGAGTTTGACCAAACTGCGGGAGGCAATGGAAGACAGGAGGGCATGGCGTGCTCTGGTCCATGGGGTCACGAAGAGTCGGACACGACTAAACAACAACAGCAGATTGGCAACACATGCAAATCTCCGAGCGCAGGAGTTGCACGCTGGGAAGGCCTCGCTCCTGTCTGCAATCGTGCTGCAGCATTCTGCACAAACTGCAGCTTCCATATCAAGCCCAAGGGAAGCCCCACATTGAGTACATTGCATGGATGGTGTGACTGTAGAGAGGGGGGAGGGAAGAGGAGGAGGAGGAGGAAGAAGAAGGAGGAAATGGGCAACTCTGGAGAGTGGACGGTTGGCTTGCCTTCAGGCCGCGCCTGCTTGTATGCAGCAGCTGTGGTGCGGATAGTACAACACTCCACTTACTGAATGACATCGGCTTTATTGGCAAGCCAATTCAATTAAAGCCACTGCGACCCAACAAAGTAGCAGGCTGTGCACTCTGCATAAAGAATATGGAATCGTGCCTACATTTCCTGAGTGCCCTCAGCCCTAGCTGTCCCTCTGCATGAGAGAAAAAGGGATGAATGAATTAGACTCGGATGATAGTAATTAATGGCTGGCTGTCAGAGAGTCATTCTGGAAGCCCAGCAATCGAGATGGGGGTGGGGGGTGGGGGCTGGGACAGATCTGAATGTTGGGGAAATGAAGCCGAACGCTGCCCAGGCCAAGGCGGCCCGTGTCCCTGCCTCCTCCTCGCCACAGCGCTCGGGAGTGCGAGGAATCGCACTGCTGCCTCCCGCACTGATCAATGCTCGGCTCTCTATCGATAACATAAAGTAATTCATTCATTTTTCATTTTTACAGAAGGTATCCCGCAGGCCATAGTCACGAGAAAACCTACTTTGAGTTTTTGATGCAGGGCCATAACAAAGTTCCTTTTTTTTATTATAGGGCATGGGAACCAACGGAACAGTCTTATGAAATATACATATAGGAAATCATATTTTTTTTTGCCGTTTGTAGCAAACATGAGGCTCTCGAATGGGGAAATGTGGGGACTGCGCTGGATTGAATGGTGATTTCTTGGGACAAAGAGGGGGTGCTGAGCGGAGACAGATTTATGGCAGTGCAACTGGTTCCACTGGCACCAAGCCTGCGGACACCACAGGGCACCACAACTATGCCACAGCGATTCGAGCAGATTTGAAGGCGAGATGCAGGGGCACCGAAATTTGGCCCCTCACATCTGAAAGACCTGAGTCTGCCTGTGGTTCGAGTATGAAAGGAACACTCAAGTGCAAAGTTCAGCCATTTTGATTTTCCTGGCTCCTCTATACAGAACCTTGGGAACTGTAGTTTGCAAAAGGGCTTTTTGCACCTGACAGAAACCCCCCAAAATTTCAGAGGTAGGATGCCTCTGAATACCAGTGACTGGGAATTATATGTGGGGGAGAGTGTTGTATTCATGTCCTGCTTTCGGGTTTCCCAAAAATCCCTCTGGTTCGCCACTGTGAGAACACAATGCTGGGCCAGATAGGCCTCATTTTCTTACGTTCTCAATTTATATTCCACTGGAAAGTGCAATACATAAGTGATGCACATTTAGTACGTTTTATATTATTGTACAGTACTCGTATAAGGTAAGTTGATTTCAAGATGATTTCTAGCAGTAGGCACCTAAGAAAAATAAATAGACTCCTTAAGGGAAACCAGGATAATGAATGCAGGTGGAGTCATAAACTCATCATATTTTGTTTGTTTGTTTAATTTTTAAAACACCTATTCCACCTTTGCATATGCACACACCTTTCATACAGTTACCTAAATTTTGCTACTCCTGCTTATGTTTTGGTAGAGCTGCAAACTATCTATACGTATTGGGGGGAAAGCAAACCTTCAAAGTCCCTCTGCCTCAACGCATCACATGAAGGAGAACCACAAACGTGGCAGGCCTGCAGGGCTACACCTGTGGCAGCTTCACACACACAGGCTTCCCGAACACATAAGCTTTCTGACATGTTCGTCAAGCTTGCCCAATCGGGGTTCCAAAACTCATGGAAAGCCTAAGTGCCAAGATACAGTGGTACCTCGCAAGACGAATGCCTCGCAAGACGAAAAACGCGCAAGACGAAAGAGTTTTCCATTTTTTGAGTCGTTCCGCAAGACAAATTTCCCTATGGGCTTGCTTCGCAAGACGAAACGTCTTGCGAGTTCTTGCGAGTTCTTGCGAGTTTGTTTCCTTTTTCTTAAAGCCGCTAAGCCGTTAATAGCCGCTAAGCCGCTAATAGCCGCTAAGCCGCTAATAGCCGTGCTTCGCAAGACGAAAAAACCGCAAGACGAAGAGACTCGCGGAACGGATTAATTTCGTCTTGCGAGGCACCACTGTAGTATGCATATCTAGGTAAAAGGTAAAGTACCCCTGGATGGTTAAGTCCAGTCCAAGGCGACTATGGGGTTGCAGCGCTCATTTCGCTTTCAGGTCGAGGGAGCCGGCGTTTGTCCACAGACAGCTTTCTGGGGCATGTGGCCAGCATGACTAAACTGCTTCTCACGCAACAGAACACCGTGACAGAAACCAGAGCGCACAGAAATGTTGTTTACCTTCCCGCTGCAGTGGTACCTATTGATCTACTTGCACTGGCGTGCTTTCGAACTGCTAGGTTGGCAGGAACTGGGACAGAGCAACGGGAGCTCACCCCATTGCCGGGAAGCGAACCACTGATCTTCTGATCAGCAAGCCCAAGAGCAGGCATAGGCAAACTCCGGCCCTCCAGCAGTGGCGTAGCGTGGGTTGTCAGCACCCGGGGCAAGGCAAGTAATTTGCGCCCCCTAACCCGTGGATTTGCGCCCCCTAACCCTAACCCCCAGATGATGCGCCCGGTGCGGCGGCCCCCCCTGCACCCCCCACGCTACGCCACTGCCCTCCAGATGTTTTGGAGCTACAATTCCCATCATCCCTAGCTAACAGGACCAGTGGTCAGGAATGATGGGAATTATAGTCTCAAAACATCTGGAGGGCCGGAGTTTGCCTCTGCCTGGCCAAGAGGCTCAGTGGTTTAGACCGCAGCACCACCCACATCCCATATGCATATCTATGCTTGCCTCTGCAGAGGTTCGTATGTGATGATGCATGGATGATGATGAGGCATGGAAGTCAGGGCAGGGTTTGCTGGCTGTTCAACCCGGCGGGGGGGGGGGCAGAAGGAGGCATGGCCCCTCCAGCTCCACACTATGTGTGACGCACACACAAAAAGTGCTTCTGTTTGACCAAACGCTGATGATAAACAACATGGGAGAGCAGCCTCTGTCCAGTACCACTTGGGGCAGTGGCGTAGCGTGGGGGGTGCCAGGGGTGCCGGCCGCACCGGGTGCAACATCTGGGGGGGGGGCGCGAGTCCAGAGGGAAGGGACAAGTTCCTTCCTCCGCCGGGCTCCCCGCCACCACCGCCAGCCTTGCGCCCTAGCGCGCGCGCGCCCCCCGCCGCCGCTGCGGCTGCGCTCCACTCACTGCTCGCAGGAGCAGCCGCTGCAGCAGCGCTGACGCCGCCACCGACGCCTGGCCGGGCACGGGCAGCCTCCGCACCCCGACGCCACCGCCATCCCCTCAGCCCAGCCACAGGCAGCGGCTGCTTCTGCCGACTGGGAGGGAGGAGAGCTCCGAGGGGCCTCGCCGCGCCCTGCGCTCCCCAAAACCCTCCGAGAGGAAGCCGGCGGGTGGGCGAGGGTCTCCCGGCAGAAGGGGGCGCCGCTGGCTCCGGCTCTCAGCGCAAGTCTCAGCCGCGGGGGGGGGGGCGAGGACGGAGCACAGCTGGAAGCCCCTGGACCCGGCCAGGAGGAGGAGAGGCGCTCGCCAAGCCCGGATCTGGAGCTCCACCTACAGCCCAAGGAGAGGAGGGGGCGGGGAGGCGCCCGAGGGGAGGGGGCTTCGGCTGCCTTGGCCCGCGGGGGCTCCGCAAATAATAAATTTAATAAATTCCTGCTGAGCCTTTGGGGGGGTCCTTGGCTCCTTCGCTCGCCCCCAGCCCCAGTGGCGTAGCGTGGGGGGGTGCAGGGGGGCTGGGCGCAACATCTGGGCGCGCACGCTCACACTCGAGTGCTAAAATCCACGGGTTAGGGGGCGCAAATTACTTGCCTTGCCCCGGGTGCTGACAACCCACGCTACGCCACTGACTTGGGGACATCCTCTTCAACCTGCCTACAGCTGATGTGTGGGAAATATGCAAAGGGGAGAGGGAAGGAAAAAGAGGGGGGTCATTGTCTTGGAGGACATGGCTGATGTTCCTTAAATGTCTGGCATATGGAATCGTTTCACAGGCTGAGGTTTGTAGATGTTGGCAATCCTATTCAAGATCCTGGAATTGCATCTTCACCTATGCCGTTCCCGCTAAATGCAGATACGATGCTCTCTGGTACCAGGAGCCCTAATCGATCAATCATTTTGGATTCTGCTGCTGCTGCTATCTCACACACACCCAGTATAGTCTGCGCCATGTTTTAAATGAAAATATCGTATTTTTATGTTCTTGCTCCGGGCAAGTGTTTCTGAATCACGGAGCTGCCTAGCTGGAGACTTTGATCCTGCCTCCTGGAAAATCTTAAAGGCCTGCTTTGCTGGGTCGTCATAAGCAAGCACAAAATATTATTTGTTTTATGCATTTATTAAATTTGCCCTTCATCCATAGATCTCAGCATAAAATACATAAGATAGAAGATTGAAAGATTCATGGAACTGTAGAGTTGGGAGGGACCATGACGATCATCTAGGTTCAATTCCCTGCGATGCAGAAATCTTTTGCCCAGTGTGGGGCTTGAACCCTGAGATTCAGAGTCTCATGCTATAGCAACTAAGCTATGCTATCACAGCTATGTGCCACATTTTTCCTCTAGAGGTGGTGTTCGGGGCTCTCCCCTCTTCTATTTCATCCCTCGTAACAACCCCGCGAGCTAGGTCAAAAGGAAGTGACTGGGCCCAGGTTCACCAAGCAACCTGGTTGTGGGTGCGAATCCTGGCCTCTCCCTTGTCCTAGCCAGCCGCTCCTAACCATCACAAGCCACTGTGCTAGAGTGCCATGGAAATGCATTAGCAATAATCGCGCTGCGCCGCTCGCCTTCCACCGCCCCGTTGGAAAGAAAAGGCAGAGCGGTCTCTGCTGCAGACAAGGCTGCCCTTTGAATGCCCGGGGCAGAGGAACTGACGGGCTGGCTGGCTGAACTCAAGGCAGGTCACCCGTCACTGCTCATCCTCTATCCTTCCGCTTTCCCTGGGGCCAGCTGTCCCCTTTACAGCGCGGCTGATGCCTCCGAAGACCGCATTTGTCCAGCAAAACGCTTCAGCCAAGCCAGTGATTCAGTTACACGAGGCATCTGAAGCTTCTGATCACCGGGAGGTCACGCAACTGCCGCGTCCCCAAGAGAAAGCAAGGGTCAGCGAGCCCCGTTTAGACCTCTTGGCTGCCTCCTAAACATAGCGAAGCCTCATATTGAGAGGACAGTGCAGCCCCTTCGTTCCTCATTCATTCATTTTATAATTTTTAAAAAGGTTTCAGGCTGTTTTATATTATCTTTGTTGTTGTTGTTAATTGAATTTATACACCACCCTATACCTGGGGGTCTCAGGGCGGTTCACAGAATAAAATCAAGATATATAACCACAAAATACATAATAAAAATAAAAACAACAACCCAATAGGGGCTAACCAGGCTGGGATAGTTGGGATAGCAGGCTTGTTGGTTTTTGAATGTCTGGTGTAGGTTTTTCAATTTCGCTGTTCTGCATGGGACAATGACAATATAGATTATCGTATCATATTATTGTATCGTATTGTAATAACTCCCCCCCACACACACACACAAATACATTTTAAAAGGGCATAGGATGTCAGTCAAATCAAACAAAGGCCTGGTTAAAAAGGAATGTTTTTGCCTGACCTAAAGGTGTATAATGAAGGTGCCAGGCGAACTTCCCTGGGGAGAGCATTCCACAGACAGGGAGCCACTGCAGAGAAGGCCCCGTTCTCGTGTTGCCACCCTCCAGACCTCTCGAGGAGGAGGCACACGAAGGAGGGCCTCAGAAGATGATCACAGGGTTCAGGTAGGTTCATATGGAAAGAGGCGGTCCTTGAGGTACTGCGGTCTTTCCCTCACATATTTACGCACATATATTCCTTCACATATATTTACAATTATATGTGTTTCCCTCACATATTTACGCAGAAGAAAGACCCGTAGCTCTGAATGAGTTTGCAGGGAACCTCAGGCCTGGAGGTGATATGTGGCCCCCCAGGCCTCTTTATCTGGCCCTCGAGATGCTCCCCAGGCCATGTCTGCCTCCTGAGCAAACGCTCTGCTCTGCATCTACCCTGAGTGTTTGTGCTTCACTGGGATATGACTTTGAGCCCTGATCATGCTTCTAACAGTTGGTTAGAGTGGGGTGCTGACAACACCAAGGTTTCAGGTTTGATCCCCACATGGGACAACAGCATATTCCTGCAATGCAGGGGGTTGGGATTCGATGACCCTCAGGGTCCCTTCCGCCTCTACAATTCTGTGGTTCCATGATTCTTCCTTGGTTGAATGGAGGCCAGAGAGGAATGCATCTAGTGTAGGGTTGTCATACCTTGAAGAGCAAAAGAAGAGGACAGCCCGACCCAGGAAAAGAGGTGCATCGTGCCTCTTTCTCCAGCTCAGGCTGGCAGCAGCCGTGGCATGCAGAGCAGCCCACGCTTGAGACTGAACCTGAGAAAAACAAACAAGCAAGCAACCCCCCAAAAAACCAAACATTTCCTTTAAAATGTAAACATCCCCACAGGTGAGCACGTCCCCCCCCCCCGAAAAGAGGACCTATTTGGGATTTCCCAGAAGTGTGGCAGCCCTTTGCACTAGCAAAGGGATGCAGCAATAAAACTGCTAGCACATCTGCAAAGCTAAGCAGGATCTGGCACTGTTTCAAATTGGATGGGGGACCGCAAGTTGTGACTCCTGCCATGACACTCAGGGTTCCTTTGAACTCAGCAATTCTATGATTCTATAATGGTACAAGTCACATGTTTTGCTCCGCCTGCTCTTGCCTCTGGCCCCGCCCACCACAGAAGTTGAGTTACACACCGGAATGAGCTGTGTTTGAACCACCAAATCCCAGGCTCAAAGCATACCTGTGCCACAAGCTCACTATGGGGTTGCTGCCCCATCGTTCCCAACTGCTGTTGCCCTGGGGTAATAGCATGGACCTACCTTAGAATCATAAAATCATAGAGTTGGAAGAGACCACAAGGGCCATCGAGTCCAACCCCCTGCCAAGCAGGAAACACCATCAGAGCATTCCTGACATATGGTTGTCAAGCCTCTGCTTAAAGTCATCCAAAGAAGGAGACTCCACCACACTCCTTGGCAGCAAATTCCACTGTCGAACAGCTCTCACTATCAGGAACCTTACAAGGTTGCTGTCAGGGTTCCTGTAGGAAGATCAGATTTTGGCTACTTGTTTTTTTAGCACGCATGGCAGATAACGACACTGGCTATTCACTGTTGACTTTCCACTGTTGGAGGGCGGGAACTAGGGGGTTGGACTAGATGATCCTCAGGGTCTCTTCCAGCTCTACCATTCTATCATCTATCTATCTATCCATCTATATCTATCTATCTATCAACTATCTATCTATCATTTATCTATCTAAATTTATATACCGCCCTATACCCAGAGGTCTCAGGGCAGTTCACAGAAAAGATCACAATATATCAAATCAAAATAAAAACAATAATCCAATAACACACGCACGCACGCACGCAAAAAGAGCCACATTTTTAAAAGGTATAGAATGTCAATCAAATCAACTAAAGGCCTGGTTAAAAAGGTACATTTTTACCTGGCGCCTAAAGGTGTGTAATGAAGGCGTCAAGCAAACTTCCCTGGGGAGAGCATTCCATAGACAGGGAGCCACTGCAGAGAAGGCCCCGTTCTTGTGTTGCCACCCTCCAGACCTCTCGAGGAGGAGGCACATGAAGGAGGGCCCCAGAAGATGATCTCAGGGTCCGGGTAGGTTCATATGGAAAGAGGCGGTCCTTGAGGTATTGCGGTCCTGAGCCATTTAAAGCTTTATAGGTCAAAACCAGCACTTTGAATTGGGCCCAGAAACTAATCGGTAGCCAGTGCAGTGAGACCAGGTGTAATATGCTCAAACCGTCTTGTTCCAGTGAGCAACCTGGACGCTGAATTCTGCATTAGCTGACGTTTCTGAACCGTCGTCAAAGGCAGCCCTACATATAACGTATTGCAGTAATCTAACCTTGAAGTTACCAGAGCATAGACAGCAGGAGTTAGGCTATCCCTGTCCAGATAGGAGCATAGCTGGGCTACCAGCCGAAGCTGATGGAAGGCACTCCGGGCCACTGAGGCCACCTGAGCCTCAAGCAACAGCAAAGGATCCAGGATACCACCAAGCTGAGAACCTGATCCTTCAGAGGAAACGTAACCACATCAAGAGCTGGTAACCTCCCAGCCATCTAGTCTAGGGAACCAGCTACTAACAGAGCCTCAGTCTAATCTGGATTGAGCTTCAGTTTGTTGGCTCCCATTTTATATAGCAACCAATAAAACTGCAACTGGCAAAGTCAGCTAAGTTGACATTGTTGTTGTTGTTGTTTAGTCGTTTTGTCGTGTCCGACTCTTCGTGACCCCAAGGACCAGAGCACGCCAGGCACTCCTGTCTTCCACTGCCTCCCGCAACTTGGTCAAACTCATGCTGGTAGCTTCAAGAACACTGTCCAACCATCTCGTCCTCTGTCATCCCCTTCTCCTTGTGCCCTCAATCTTTCCCAACATCAGGGTCTTTTCCAGGGAGTCTTCTCTTCTCATGAGGTGGCCAAAGTATTGGAGCCTCAGCTTCAGGATCTGTCCTTCCAGTGAACACTCAGGGCCGATTTCCTTCAGAATGGAGAGGTTTGAACTTCTTGCAGTCCATGGGACTCTCGAGAGTCTCCTCCAGCACCATAAGTCAAAAGTATCAAGTCTTCGGCGATCAGCCTTCTTTATGGTCCAGCTCTCACTTCCATACATCACTACTGGGGAAAAAACTCCATGGACAAAGACAACAGACATATAGAAGTTGACGTTATCAGGCCCATTAAGAAAGCCACAGGAAGCTGCTGTGCTGAGTCAACACCAGCAGCCTTTCTAGGTTAGTATTGTCAACACTGGTTGGCAGCAGCTCTCCAGGATTTCAGACAGGGAACGTATCCCTACCTGAAGATGCTGGGGGTTTAATTTGGGAGTTTCGACATGCAAAGCACATGCTCTGTCACAGAGCTCTGGCCCTTCTTCTGAACAGGGAACAACACCAGTTGTAAACTGATACACCAAGGTCGGCTCTGCACAAAAGCCTCAGTTTGTGTGTGTGTGTGTTTAGTTGGCATCGGAAGATAGATGACAATGGTGCCAGCTGAGCCTCTGGAGGGAGGGCCATGTAAATGCTGCAATTTGTGCAAAACTGCAAAGGAAGTAGAAAACGCCGTGGCAGGGCGCCTGCAGGTTGAAGGTCAGATCCTGTCTCAAGAGCCCTGGAATGCACAGTATGCTGAGTTCAGCTTTCTAAGCATACAGTCTACTAGGAAAAAGCTGGAGTAAATTGCAAGTGATCTTCAATGTGTCCAACAACCCCAATGTCTGCGGTCAAGAGTGGATGTCAACCACAAGTAAAGACAGGGGAGAGATTTGGTTCCGTTTGCATTTAAATGCAATTATACATATAGAATCATAGAAATTCACCCAGTTCACACTTTTTTTTAAACCATGTGCAAACCAAAACGCAGCCATCCTCCAAAATTTGCATTTCTCTGAATTTTGCAATGCAATTATCCAGTCTGTAGAAACGTGCATGCGCTAGGAGAAAGCATGCAAGAAAATGCATGTGTTGGTGAACATTAACATACAAAACTGCATTAGATGAAACTTCTGTGCAAATATGTATATACTGGGAGAAATCTGCACTAAAAGGCCGGATAATTTTCATAAACGCACGCACACCTATAGAGACTTGCACTTAAGGACTGAACGTAAACTTAAAAGAGAGAGAGAGAGTAACTGATATTGCCATCCATCTCTGACTGCAAGAGAGTTGGCTGCAGTGAGTACTGTAAGGAAAATAGAGGACTTTATTTCATTCAAGTCCATGATTAATAAAACAAAAAGAGCATACGTTCTCTCTAAGTCCATGCTGCTAGCTGACACTGTGTCAGAGACCCTGGCTGGGAACCAACAGCCAATCAGAACAGCCAGTAAGATGGACCAATGGTTTGACTCGGTCAAGCCCCATTTAGCCTCAATAGAAGAGGATGTCCTATCCCCTATTTCCAGTAATGTTAAGAACCTGTACTTATATGCCACCCATTCCTTTTGACGACAATATGTTATGCTCCACTTGCTTCAAAATGTGGTGAGCAGGCCTGTGGCATTTAGGGGGTCTTCCTGCACGTTTTGCTAAGTGGGACCCAGAACCTCAGCCCTACTCAGTCCTACTCAGGTGGCGTCACTGCTCTGGTCCGTGGCTATTTCAAAGAGGGTTAAGGATTAAGACGCCATAATTACTTTGCACTATACTTTTATATTTTAGCACAGTAGCTGTTTTTTTTCTTTTCCTTTTTTTAAGTTGCAGCGTTTTCTCAGCTGCGTTTTTATGTCAAGGCTAAGAAAAGGTTGGAACTTGCCAGAGAAAAGGAGGTGGGGAGCGAGGGAGGAGAAAACCACTTCCCTCACCCTGCCCACCCCCCAAAAATAATACTTTCAGATAAACAGAGAATTTTTACCTGAGGCTCGAGTTTGATTTAGTGGAGTCCAGAAGAACAGGTCAGACACCCAAGTGTCCTTTTTCTCTGCAGGATTACAGGCATGAAAGTGTTGAACGGCTGCCAGAACGGTTTGCCCCCAGGTCTATCCCTCTGCTAATATATAATTGTGATGGGAAAACGTGAAGCTGATTTTGGAGGCTGGGTAGGGACGGTTGTCCTTTCTTTTCTTTTCTCCCCCCCCCCCGCAATAAAGAATAGGAATTATTTAAAAAAGGGTTTCTGTTTGTTTTAAATCTGTGATATAAGGCCTGGCATGTCTTAAGTTGCAACCCCCCCCCCCAAAAAAAAAAACACAACGTGGGGAGGGAAGAATAAGGTGGGGTGAGCTATAACCTAGAGGCACTCATCCTGCGTAGGCAGCACAATCGAGCGGTGGAGTCCTAGGACTGTGGGAAGGTGCCTCGTATCAAATCAGGTCACTGGTCTATGCAGCTGGAGCTGGCACACCCGTGAGGCAAAGTGAGGTGACTGCCTCAGGCAGCAGAATCAACAGGGTCAGCAGGTTCCAATGTACTGTATTTTTCGTCCCATAGGACGCTCCGTCCCATAGGACGCACCTAGTTTTTTGGGGGGGAAGTAAAGGAAAAAATTTTCCCTTTATTTCCCCCCCCCCCCAAAAGCAGGTTGGGGAAACAGAACCAGGTTGAGGAACAGCGGGATGGCGGTGCTGCGCCTCCCTGCTGTCCCCCGAGCTTGTGGGGCTGGCCGATGTCTGCCCCGCGCGAGGGGCGCTCTGCATCAGGGCGCCCCTCGCGCTGGGCGGCAGGCTGCTATCCGCAGCGTGGGGAGCCTTGCGGGGAACTCTGGCAAGGCTCCCCACGCTGCGGATGTCTGCCTGGCGCGGGGGGCGCTCTGCTTCAGGGCGCCCCTCGCGCTGGGCAGCAGGCTGCTATCCGCAGCCTAGACATCCCTGCCGGACCTCCCGTAGGGCTGCCTAGGCTGCGGATGTGTTCCTGAAGCCTGGAGAGCGAGAGGGGTCGGTGCGCACCGACCCCTCTCGCTCTCCAAGCTTCAGCAAAAGCCTGCATTCGCCCCATAGGACGCACCTAGATTTCCCCTTCATTTTTGGAGGGGAAAAAGTGCGTCCTATAGGGCGAAAAATACAGTACATCTTTATCCCTGCCTTGTCCCTGATGTAGATCTTCACTGACCCCTTCTTCCCCGGTGGTGGTGGGTAGCCATTTTGGAGACATGTGTCTGAGGTGAGTTAGTTTATGCAATGGTTGGAGGGTGCGTATAGGCAGGTGTTTTTCTTCCTCTCCCATAATACCAGAACAAACCAGCTTATATTCTTCACTGAGCAACCCACCAATCCGTTAGTGAAGAATGTGAGTTGGTTTGTTCATGGTGAACACAGCAAATGTCCTTCCCTGACATTCTAGTTTTCTACATGCGGGGAGATATTTTTCCCATGGTGGGGGGTCATTATTCAATCTGCGGAACACCTTGATCCTTGATTCTAATAAACATGCAGCAGAACCGCCCCCATGATGTTGTTGTTGTTTAGTCATTTAGTCGTGTCCGACTCTCTGTGACCCCATGGACCAGAGCACGCCAGGCACTCCTGTCTTCCACTGCCTCCTGCAGTTTGGCCAGACTCATGTTTGTAGCTTCGAGAACACTGTCCCACCATCTCGTCCTCTGTCATCCCCTTCTCCTTGTGCCCTCAATCTTTCCCAACATCAGGGACTTTTCCAGGGAGTCTTCTCTTCTCATGAGGTGGCCAAAGTATTGGAGCCTCAGCTTCAGGATCTGTCCTTCCAGGGAGCACTCGGGGCTGATTTCCTTAAGGATGGATAGGTTTGATCTTCTTGCAGTCCATGGGACTCTCAAGAGTCTCCTCCAACACCATAATTCAAAAGCATCAATTCTTCGGCGATCAGACTTCTTTATGGTCCAGCTCTCACTTCCATATCACCACTGGGAAAACCATTGCTTTTTAAGTCCCTATAAGTGCCCCTATTTACCAGGGAGAGTCCTGGATTTACAGACGCCATCCCAAATTCTGATTTGATCCTGGAATGCCCTGTTTTGCCTTAGGGCATCTCTATGTTCATCAGAGAAATGTTGGAGGGTGTGGAGTTATGCAACCCCTGAGCCAAGGAGATAAGTAACAAAACAACCTTTAGAAGACATCTGAATAGTGTGTATAGGGGAGCTTTTTTAATGTTTAATGTTTTATTGTTTTTTTTATATGTTGGAAGGCACCCAGCGTGTCTGGGGCAACCCAGTCAGATGGGTGGTGTATAAGTAATAAAATTATTATTATTATTATTATTATTATTATTATTATTATTATTATTGAATCAGGCATCCCTATTTTCATCAGAGAAATCTTGGAAGGCATGGCAGAAGAAGCCCACACATCATGAGTCACCACCGCTGTTGCACCTAGCTCAGTACAGTCTACAAGGACAGGCAACCCCACCTGAAGATGTCAGAATTTGAACTCGGGACCTTCTGTGTGCAAAGCAGATGCTCAGCCGCAGAGGTATGGACCTTCCACAAGCTGATCACCATCAACGAATAGCTTAAAAATATAGAAAAGCCCTGCTGGATCAAACCAAACATTTCCAAGGAGCCAACAAGATGTTCCTGGCTCTTCAGCCTCAAGATAGTTAGAGGTGCACTTCCTCTGAAGACTGAGGTTGCATTTAGCTGCCACAGCTGTTGATCGCTCCAAGCTTCCTTGATGAGATCTACAAACCTTCTTCCAGAATTCTTTATCCAATTTTTTATTTGAGATATCTTAGCTTGCGGCCAGAGCCGTAGCTAGGTAATCTTGCGCCCCTGGCAGAACCGTCCAGATTGCACCCCCTAGCCACAGACAAATTAGCTCTTTATTATTATTATTATTATTATTATTATTATTATTATTATTATTATTATTAATACCCCACCCATCTGGCTGGGTTTCCCCAGCCACTCTGGGCGGCTTCCAACAGAACACTAAAATACATCCTTCTTTCCGCCTCTCCTCCAACCCACCCACCCCTCGACCCATGCAGCTCACCCTCTATTTAAAACCATTTCTTATGAGGCAATAATCAATATTTATATTTATGGACACATTTTTTAGCAGATTTTGCACTGCACCGCCCCAATCGCCTGCGCCCCTGGCGGATGCCCACCTCGCCACCCCCTAGCTACAGTCCTGCTTGCGCCAAGGCTAGAAATTCTGAATAAAGGAGCATAAGAGTATCCATGCTAGGAAAGTGATCTTGGACCCTCCCTCTCCCCTCCTCGGCTCCCAACTCCTGTCCAAAGTGGACTTAACTTGGCAGAAGCTAGAAACGTGACGACAACAAAGAGTCAGGAGCAACTTTTGTTTCTGAGGCCTGCAGTTAGCTTTGGCCGCCTCGCCGTAACCCTCAGGGTGATGACATGATATATTAGCTGTAAAGGAGACACGTAGATGAAGAGATAATAAGCAAGTTGTCTCGTTAGTTTATATACAGTGGGGAAAGGGAGACGTAAGGAACCGGGTTGAAGAATCATATTTTTTGAAAACCTGTAACTCTGCTGGGGAAGGAAGTTGGCTGTGTTTTTTCATGTTGGGGTGCTTTCTTAAAGGCCTTTTGGAAAACTCATTTCCCCACTAAGAATATGAAAAGAGGGCCCTGCTTTTGGCTGCAACATGCTAGCAGACTGGCTACCCTTCTGGGGGGAAAGGTGCCAGCCAGCCATGCCCTTTTCCAGGATATTCCATTTCATTCTCACTCGTCCTCCTCCACCACCACCATAGCCCTGGTTTTCTGTCTCACCCGATTCCAATAAACTCCATTCAGTGTACTTTGGGCCATTGTTCAGTCCTCTCATGGCATAGTTCAGTCCTCTCGTGGCATGGAGGTCTCTTACCCCTTACGTATCTTTTTAGAGAAAAACAGAAGGGAGGAGAATGGAACGAAACGCCTCCCAAAAGAAACCAAATCAATACCCATCCACATTTATCTGGTGAAAGTAGGGACGTCCCATTCCATAAAGATAATTTTACTATTTATATCCCACATATCTTACTGAGTTGCTCCAGCCACTGTGGGCAGATTCCAACATATGTAAAAACATAAGAAAACATTAAACATTTTGTTTTTTAAAAAAGAAGAAAAACCTTCCCTATGACAAACCTAGACAGCATCTTCAAAAGCAGAGACATCAGCTTGCCAATGAAGGTCCATATAGTTAAAGCTATGGTTTTCCCAGTAGTGATGTATGGAAGTGAGAACTGGACCATAAAGAAGGCTGATCACCGAAGAATTGATGCTTTTGAATTATGGTGCTGGAGGAAACTCTTGATAGCCATGTTCAAATATATAAAAGGATGTCACATAGAGGAGGGAGAAAGGTTGTTTTCTGCTGCTCCAGAGAAGCGGACACGGAGCAATGGATCCAAACTACAAGAAAGAAGATTCCACCTAAACATTAGGAAGAACTTCCTGACAGTAAGAGCTGTTCGACAGTGGAATTTGCTGCCAAGGAGTGTGGTGGAGTCTCCTACTTTGGAGGTCTTTAAGCAGAGGCTTGACAACCATATGTCAGGAGTGCTCTGATGGTGTTTCCTGCTTGGCAGGGGGTTGGACTCGATGGCCCTTGTGGTCTCTTCCAACTCTATGATTCTATGATTCTATGATTCTATGATTCTATGAGTCCCATGGACTGCAAGAAGATCTAACCTATCCATTCTGAAGGAAATCAGCCCTGAGTGCTCACTGGAAGGACAGATCCTGAAGCTGAGGCTCCAATACTATGGCCACCTCATGAGAAGAGAAGACTTCCTGCTGTTGGGGAAGATGGAGGGCACAAGGAGAAGGGGACAACAGAGGACGAAATGGTTGGACAGTGTTCTCAAAGCTACAAACATGAGTCTGGCCAAACTGTGGGAGGCAGTGGAAGACAGGAGTGCCTGGCGTGCTCTGGCCCATGGGGTCACGAAGAGTCGGACACGACTAAACGACTAAACAACAACAAATGTGTAACCTGCTTCTGCTCCTCCCTCTTCACCCCTCTTCTGATCCTGGGAGACACTGGAGCAGGAGAGGTAGAGTAGGAGAAGGAGTCATGGAACCCTTGATTCTGTACCTGCCTGACCTTTCTCTTCCTCCTCCTTCACCTGTCCTTCACTCTCTGGCCCTCCAGCTTCTCCTGCCTCTGACTCTCATCTCCTGGCCGTTGCAGAATTCCCCCAGATCACTGATTCCTTCTTCCAAGTCCATCTCCATAAACTCAGACACCACTCCCCAGTGTCTCAACTAGTCCCTGGCATCTGCAAATGCCCCACCGGAGTGTTGTCTGCCAAACCAGTCCCTAAGACAGCCCCAGATTTGGCTCGTCCTTGGGCCTTGCGAAAGACTCCGCTGTGTAGACGCCGTCGCTCTGGAAACTCCAAGGGCAGCAGACGAGAAGGATGGAAGAATCTGCAGCATGGATCTCATCCCTCTGCCCTGGGGTTGGGGTGTCGGGCTTCAACTGGATTACGTACTTAATTATAGTCTGTGGGTACAGATTTATTACGCTGGATTGAGAGATAGCTGCTGGAGCTTTGCCACATGAGAAAAGGAGAGTAAATGAACTGTGAAACCCTGGGCTGCCGAGTAGGGAGAGGCGGATCTGTCTTATTTCGGTTATCTCTGCTTCTCGTTTTTTTCTAATCTTAAACCTGGTTCTCTGCATTTTCACAGCAGTTTGCTATTTAAAAAAAATAATAATTCATCGGTGAATTTCTCCTGGGTTTCTGTGCAATATTGTCTAGTATACACCTTTTTTCTAAAGCAATTTTCCCTAATATAAAGAATTTAAGAATTTAAACTTTAATCAGTGCTATTTTTCTAGAAAAAGTGGTGCCGGAATTCACCATGATCTCTTAGAATGGCAATGACGCCCACCTGAGAGGTGCCAGAACTGAGTTCTGGCTGAAAAAAAGCCATGGTTTTCAGTCCTTTTTTCTGAAACAAAGGTAGGGGAACTCACCATGAAGTTAGTTAGTTAGTTAGTTAGTTAGTTAGTTAGTTAGTTAGTTAGTTAGTTAGTTGTGGGCCCAGTTGCAGCACCACACCCTGCTCCCCGGGGCAGTGGCTAATTCTAAAATGTGATTAATAAACTCAAACTGACCGTGAGAAACGGCCACAACTTTATTGATCACAGAAAAAGGTGGATTTGGGGCTCAGGAATTGGGTGCATATCTGTTCCAGCACCCCTAGACAAAAAAAAAAATTATTTAATTTTTAAAAGATTAGGGAACTCAGTTCCCCCGAGTTCCTGCTAAAAAAAACTCCCGCTGTTTTAATTTTCACTAATATATGCGTTAGTACATTCCTCTTCAACCAGGCCTTGGGCTGCCAATGATTCTGTAGCCCTTTAGTGGCAAACATGGGCAAGGGATAGCGTTGTCCTATTTTACTATTATTATATTACATATTTTACATTTTTATGTTGTAAACCGCCTTGCAGGCTCTTGGTGAAAGGCGGCATATAAATTCAATAGCTAAATAAATAATTTAATATTTGTAATTTTTTTTTGTACACGCTGCTCGGCTGGAGAACTGCCCTGGAAAATTTAGAGAACTGAAAATTTCCAAATGATGCCTGTCATTTGGTCTACGTATTGTTTCAGGAGGCGCAAATGAGATACGAATGCCTTTTCCATCCCTACTAATACGTATAACCTCCCAAGTATTGGAGGGGATGCAGTCTTCCAATCGCAGAGCAGTCCCCCATCCCTCCTATACGAGCCTACTCGGAAGTAAGCCCCACTGGTGTCAGAACAAGAACAGAATGAGCAGAAGGGTCTGTTGTTGTTGTTGTTGTTGTTGTTGTTACCCCACCAATCTGGCTGGGTTTTCCCAGCCACTCTGGGCTGCTTCCAGCACATAGAAACACACAATAAAACATCAGACATTAAAAACTTCCTGATACAGGGGTGCCTTCAGTTGTGTAGCCCTTTACTGTATCTCCTCGACGTCGGATGGGAGGGCGTTCCAAAAGGGTCGTTCTAAAATGACCACTGACTAGGAACTTCAGTTTAGGCCATTGGCCAATCTCGCTTAGTTCTGTCAACACTGGCTGGCAGCACCTCTCCAGAGTTTCAGGTGGAGGCTATTCCCATCCCTGCTGGGGATGCCAGGGACCGAACCCAGGGGCCTTCTACATGCCAAGCAGATGCTTCGGCCCCGAGCTATGGCCTTTCTCCATCAAGGACCCTGAAAGAGACCCTTCCGTTCCGCTTTCGTGGTATAGCCCACAGGCTAGTGGTACGTTGAGGCCGGCTGAGAAGTCGTCTTGCTTCCTTCCCTGGGGCAGTTGGAAATCAAGAGGAGCCGCCGCCAAACGTATTGCAGATTTCTCTTTCAAATTCTTAAATCCAGCCTGGTTCAGGCCTGACAGATCCTTCGGCAGCCGCTGCATGCGAGCCGACTTCAAGGTTCTGTGTGATGTGGCACCCAGTAGGCTGTGCTCAGCCAAAGAGATCTTAATTATTATGATTATACACGAGTCCATTTCCAAACTTCCAGGAAATCTGGAGCAGTGCAGTATGTACATCTTTAATTTAATTACTATTTATTATTTATCATCTCTTCCCCTAAGCCTTGGAGCTCACAGTCTTTAAAGAATTAGCCCAGCGCTACTAAAATATGCAATGCAGAAGCCGGCCAGCTTAATCATTCTCTTTCTGATGTTTTTTTAATTATTGCAGCCTCCACTCCTCGCCATCACCCCGTTAGTATTTCCTTCCCTGGGTTGGACTTGACGTAACACAGCTCTTCCGAAGGGAGGGAAGTCAGGAGAGCAGGTGAGGAGAAGGTGGCCAAAGAGGATGTGGAAGTTCCCCGTTTCCATCCCTCGGATCCCCAGCTAAAAGCACCAGGCAGGATCAGGCCAAGCAGCAACAGGGAGCATCCTTGGGAAAGGGGACCCAGCACTGCTGTATGGAAACACCAACCACCTCTGGCTTTTAAATAGGATTAGGCAAATTCATGGAGGATAAGCCTATGGGCGTCTACTCACCCCTGATGCCTATGTTCTGTCTCCATCAGAGACAGCATGCCGGAGAAGATGTCGTGTTCGGTCCCTGTTTGAGGGTTCCCAAAAGGCATCTAGCTGGCCACTCTGAGCACAGCGTACACAAGCAACCCTCCATCTCTCAAATTGCTCTCGGCTCTATGGAAAAAAAAATATAGCCCCCTGGACCTTATATATAGCCCTCCACCCTTGGTTTACGTTTGAGCGCTGTGCCAGTCTTCCTACATATAAGAGCAATGTTGTGCGTGTCATGGACTATAACAAAGCCTGATTCGTGCTTCAGAAATACAGTGGTACCTCGGGTTAAGAACTTAATTCATTCGAGAGGTCCGTTCTTAACCTGAAACTGTTCTTAACCTGAAGCACCACTTTAGCTAATGGGGGCCTCCCGCTGCCACCGCGCCGCCGGAACACGATTTCTGTTCTCACCCTGAAGCAAAGTTCTTAACCCGAGGTAATATTTTTGAGTTAGTGGAGTCTGTAACCTGAAGCGTCTGTAACCTGAAGCATATGTAACCCAAGGTACCACTGTAATTGCCATATTTTTCCGTGTATAAGATGCCCCCATGTATAAAACGGCCCCTATTTTGGGGGACTAAATTTAAAGAAAATTAGGGGAGATGGCCCAAAGCTTTTTTTTTTAACGCATGCCATCACCCCTAGCAGGGCCATTGCTGGGGGTTGGCAAAGTGGGCAGCCACTGTGGCAGGAAGCTCCCTGGAGCGCTGGCCACCAACCAGCTGGTAGGCGGGTGAGCAGCTCCCCACGCTACGCCACTATCCGTGTATAGGACGACCCCAGGTTTTTTACATGATTTTTGAGTCAAAAAACCCCATCTAATGCATGGAAAAATATGGTAAATCGTTTGCTGGTGTTGCTTCCCTTTGACTGCTTGAAAGAGAGACTGAAAACTCCTTGGAAGAAGAGCACAATTACCGTATTTTTCGCTCTATAAGACGCACCAGACCACAAGATGCACCTAGTTTTTGGAGGAGGAAAACAAGGGGGAAAAATATTCTGAATCTCAGAAACCAGAACAGCAAGAGGGATCTCTGCGCAGCGAAAGCAGCGATCCCTCTTGCTGTTCTGGCTTCTGTGATTGCTGCGCAGCCTGCATTCGCTCCATAAGATGCACACACATTTCCCCTTACTTTTTAGAAGGGAAAAAGTGAGTCTTATAGAGCAAAAAATATGGTAGTTTCCGTGCTCCTTTTGCCTTCCGAGCAACACACACAGACACAGACACACACACACACACACACACACACACGATCATGGCCAATCTTAAACCATGGGCAGCAATGGGTGTTGGCAAGGAGTGTCCCTCTGGAAAGGCAGAGCCATCCACCCACTAGCTTTTTTCCACTTGCAAAGAGCTGTGAACCTGGCCTGCAAAGGGGCTTAGGGCTAAAGTGAGCCTGGCATTCATTGTGTATTTGCAATTTATGTGCACTTTGAGGGTGGGGTTATTTAAATAGCCTTGAGAGCTTGGAGTGGGGGTGCAGAGTGTAACACTTTCTCTCTCTCCTGACAAAAACCTTTCCAAATCTAAGATCTGCAAGGGAAGCCTACAGCACTGCCAAATGGGAGCAAACGGCAGTTTTGGAGAGCGACACGTTTTACCCAGATCCTGGCAAGGAGGGAAAGAATTAAAAACATCTCGCCATCTTGAGACTGCTCAGGTTTTGTGGCAGCTGCTGTTTAGATAGATGATAGATAGATGGGTGCGTTTTAGTAGCCCGGATGCAATTAACATGTCTAGTTTGGCCTTAATGCTTTGCTTCTCAGCCTAGGGGACAAATCTAGAGAGGAACGGCAAGTAGCTTTTTTTAATAATAAAAAAACTCCCCTTTCAAGTAAGTGGCAATGCAAACAGTAGAGAAGTATGGTTGATGTGACCACAGTAGAGTATACTACTGCTGCTTTAAACTGCAGATGCAAATACTGAGTAGTTTTTTTTAGGGGGAGATGTTGGGGGAGCATAAAAAATAATTTCTGGTGTGTCCTGTCTGTTCCCACCCTGCCCTCTATTTCAGTCGTCCTCCTGTAGATAAAATTGTGCCACTTCATTCTTTACCCTTTGGGCATTGTTAATTATCTCAACTGGTTATTATCAACTGGAAAAAATCTTCCGTCTTCTTGAGAGTGTCTTACAACGAACATCAGCCTAAACATGGGGCAGGGGGAGTTGCGACCTCTGTGCCTCAGTTAATTCTCATATCTGGCCATTTTTCTGTACTAATCTAATCAGTGGAGCAGTAGCAAGATTAATTGTTTGGGCTGAATAAAAGGGACCATCAAGCCATCTGGCCATCTGATATCAAGTTCAAAAGTTTCCAAATTGGCTTTTTAAAATCAGAGTAACCTTATGAACTGTGGGATACTGCATTTAGGGTTTTAAACACACACACACACACACACAGAGAGAGAGAGAGAGAGAGAGAGAGAGAGAGAGAGAGAGAGAGAGAGATTGAGATTTGATGAGCATCCCCTCAATTCCTTAATCCAAGTCATTTATAAAGATGGGGAACAATAATGGGCCCAAAACAAAACCTTGTCGCACCCTGTTTTTCACCTTTTTTCATGATGAAGATTTGTGTAGGGTTTAGTCCTTGGCCTATTCTTCTCCTGAAGATGTATCACAAGGCAGTGGGTACAGATTTTCACCCAGGGTTAACTCTCACTCTAGGGGCGCAGGTGGCGCTGTGGGTTAAACCACAGAGCCTAGGACTTGCCAGTCAGAAGGTCGGCGGTTCGAATCCCCGCGACGGGGTGAGCTCCTGTTGCTCGGTCCCTGCTCCTGCCCACCTAGCAGTTCAAAAGCACGTCAAAGTGCAAGTAGATAAATAGGTACCACTCCGGTGGGAAGGTAAACGGTGTTTCCGTGCGCGGCTCCCTCGGCCAATAAGCGAGATGAGCGCCGCAACCCCAGAGTCAGCCACGACTGGACCTAATGGTCTGGGGTCCCTTTACCTTTAACTCTCACAAATGAATATCACCACAAGGCAGCAGAAGTTCAGGGCCAGAGTTTTCCTTCCTGGGTTGACGAACCCCCACCAGCCGAGGAGATGTGTACAAAAATGCATATACTAAACTAAACTAAACTGTGCCTTTAACTGCATATATCAGTGAAAATAATGGACAGAAATCCATTGTATTTGCAGAATGTTGCTTTGCAAAAAAGAAGAAGTGGTGTTTATTAGGCAAAACACCATGCAGAAATGTGTATATCTGGAGACGATCGAACTGAAACTCTGGTGAATTTTCACGGGGGCTTTTAAAAATAGCAATAGCAGTCAGAAAACAATTTGGAAATGTGGCTGACTGAATTTAAGACTGGGGAAATGAGAGAAACTGAAATTGACAGATCCACCCATCCCTGCCTGCCTGCACATATCTCCATCCTCCTACAGAAGTAAGAGATGGGGAAAAGATGCCTCAACTGCCCCCCGCAATCTCTTAACCGTGTACCTCTTCTGTCCTTGAAAAAAAGCGAGCAGGTTTACATATGCATTTCGAAGGTTCAGAATTGGAACGTTTCACATATTCCTAAGCTCAGCCCCTGTTGCAAAACGAGCGAGAGCCAGCGGGAGGGAATCTGAAAGGGTTAAATGCCAATGAGGAAGGGGGTGGGAGATGTCTGGCACTGGAGGGGCATCAGGTTCCCCAACTGCTGAAATCCAGAAGGCCTCTCCACCCCCCTCCACCACAACCCCACTCGTTCCTTCTCTCTCTCTCTCTCTCTCTCTCTCTCTCTAACATAGCACTGTTTGTCAAAGGTGTCATGTGATATTAAACATGATCTCAAACCTGTGAACACTGACCTTTGCCCCTCTTTTTCAAATCTGAAATGTAGATTTGGCTGGGATACAAACTCTAGTCGGCGGAGGAGCCGGCGCTGAAAGTTTGCAAAGCAGTTTCTGAATCGGGAGCGAGGCGGGGAGAAGGGGGGAGAAGGGGGGGAAAGAAAGGAAGAAAAAAGGCGGTACAATGCCAGGGTCAGCGTAACACAAAACACGCCGGCCCCCTAGACATAACACAGACTCTCTCTTTCTAAACACCATTATGAGCTGCTAGCCAGACCCAGCAGCAACAACACCCCCCCCCACACACACCTCCAAGCAGGCAGCTCAAATGTACACCAAACTCGCATTTCAGCTCCTCGGGGCAATTGTCGTTCAGCATCCCATTTTGGACTCCCATTTGTGGTTCGGCTTTCTCAATACGCTGCAATAGCTGAGGGCGTTTGCGGTGGCCAGGAGAGAGAGGGTGTGTGTGTGTGTGTGTGTGTGTGTGTGTGTGTGTGTGTGTGTGTGTTGGGGTGTTGCGTTGTGGAAGGGGGAGAGAGAAATGTCTTCAGAAGGGGAAGGTTGGCAGATGTTGTGTTAACTTCAGTTCGCTGCAATGTTGAACTGCAAAAATAAGTCCAACTTCCTTCCCCCTCGCAACTTGCAGCTCAGAACAAAAAAAAAAAAATCGAACGAACCACAAAAGCCTTCCTGTTTCTGTGAGAGGCACACCGCAGATTTTTATTTTCGAAAAAAAGAAAGATAGAGGTTCTCAGGGTCGCCTTGCCCATTTTCTGAGTTGTACACTTTTTGAATTTGTTTTTTTTTTTTATTCCCAGTACATTTCAAAGCGTCGATGCTGACCTTTAAAGCCCTAAACGGCCTTGGTCCAGTATACCTAAAGGAGCGTCTCCACCCCCATCATTCTATCCAAACACTGAGGTCCAGCGCCAAGGGCCTTCTGGTGTTTCCCTCACTGCGAGAAGTCAAGTTACAGGGAACCAGGCAGAGGGCCTTCTCAGTAGTGGCACCCGCCCTGTGGAACGCCCTCCCGCCAGATGTCAAAGAGAACAACAACTACCAGACTTTTAGAAGACATCTGAAGGCAGCCCTCTTTAGGGAACCTTTTAATGTTTGATGCATTACAGTATTTTAATATTTTGTTGGAAGCCGCCCAGAGTGGCTGGTGAAGCCCAGCCAGATGGGCGAGGTATAAATAAATTATTATTATTATTTGTTATCCCACCCTTCCTCCCCAACGAACGCAGGGCGGCGGAGCAGCAGAAGCGAAAACTTTTAAAAGGTATTCTGAGTTTACACCCAAGAATGTAACGTGGATATGTGTCAGGCACGATCACAGATGGTTGTTTCAACCACGGTTTACTTGTTGGTTGAGGTGGGGCTGGCGGCTCCTCTTTGTTGCGTCTGATGCACCAGGAAACCTAGGTTTGCCACCACATCGACAGTGGGAAAACTGCTTTCACTCTTGAATTCAAGGGCACAAGATGGGAGGGGAAGGCTTCTGTGCCCTCACGTTAATGCTGCGCAGTCAACAAATATGAGTCCAAGCCATAGAAGGGGAACCAGGATCCTGTACTCTGCGGGAAGGAGGATTTTACAAGGGGGCAGATATTTAGGTGGATCCACAAGAGAAGAGAAGAGAGACTGTCTGATTCCTGAGTTAGAGCATCCCTGCGCTAAGAATTAACTGCCAAAGAGCCCTGTAAACCCTCCGTCATAAATACTGCCGGCCTAATTAGCCTTTGACCTCATGTAGCGGCCTAGCTGGTCCACTAACCCTGTTACAGCTGATATTTATGGTTCTTCCCAAACAAGATAAAAGGATATATTAGATTTAGCTTCTTTCTTTCCTAAAGGGGGGTAGGGGAAAGAGCTCTTCGGTTCCCTCGGAGCCTGTGGCTGGTGGGCAACGGCAACGCAACAATTCAATAGCGTGCTCCAAGAATCAGTTGCGAATGGAGCTAAAAACAAAAGGCGTTTTCTCCTTCATGGAAAGCACATGTTACGGTGGGGGCCGACAAGACACTCCAAAGTTGTGGGGCGGGCTAATTGATCGTTGGCCACGGATGCAATTGGGCTTCCCTTGTTTTTGGGAAGAAGTTAATGTTGCCATTTGTTGATTGACAGCCAGAAATGCTAAAACTCCCTCCACGAGGTGTAGAGCTTCCTCTTTTCGCCCTGTGGATCGGACCCTATATTTAGAGTCGCTCGCTTTGACCTTGCTATGCCTGTCATGGGGTCGTCTGCTCTTGGGGCAGGGGCCCGGTAGGAACTTTGTCCATCTGGCTGATTGCCTGGGCCATTTGGTTTTTGCCTACTGCGTAGCAAATCGTCACAACTTGTAAGGTTGCAGTTAGGCATTGGTTTATGGTTTGGTTGGTTGAGGGGCATGGATTGGCTGTGCCTGCCCCTCTAATGCTGCTGCTGCGAGGGATTCCGTTAAAGGAATCAGGGGCTCACTATTGCTTGTCCACCCGGTCAAGGGGGCTCGGGCCATTGCAATGAGCTCCTGTCTGCATTTGGGGAGGGCTGAGGGCAGGTTCCCTGCTCCGTCGCTACCCCCAAGTGCATTCCCCTTTTCTGACTTTCGCATCGTGCGGAATGTCAGTCTGTCCCCCATGGTGGGGGCAGATAGTCGCAACCAATGCCTAAGCAACCACTCACATGTTTGTACTTTAATAAAGTTGTGGCCAAAATTATGCCAAAAATCTTAAACAAAAAATTTGGTGTGATGTGTGAGTTATTGGGGTGGCCCTGGGGACCTCGACACGCAACGGACCCATCCTCTTGGAAGGCGCCATTGCACCAGCATTTTCTTGTATGCAGCCTGTGAACACAGGAATGTAGGAAGCTGCCCTATACTGAGCCAGACTGCTGGTACATTGAGCTCAGTATTGTCTACACTGATTGGCAGCAGCTCTCCAGGGGTTTAAGCAGGAGCACCACCTGGAGATGGCAGGGATTGAACCTGGGATCGCCTGCGTGCAAGGCAGATTCTTTACCACTGAGCTATGACCTTTCCCCATTCATTCATCCATGCCATAATAATAATAATAGTAATAATAATAATTTTTTATTTATACCCCGCCCTCCCCAGCCAAGACCGGGCTCAGGGCAGCTAACAACCAATAATAAAAACAAGTTGATTAAAATACAATTTAAAAGATTAAGATACAACATTAAAACATTAGGGTGCAATCTCTTCATAGGAGGAGAAAGGAAAAAGAAAGAGGGGGAGGGAATCAAAATGATTCCAAGCCAAAGGCCAGGTGGAACAACTCTGTCTCACAGGCCCTGCGGAAAGAAATCAGATCCCGCAGGGCCCTGGTCTCATGAGACAGAGCGTCCCACCAGGCCGGAGCCAGTGTTGAAAAGGCCCTGGCTCTGATTGAGGCTAATCTAACTTCCTTGGGGCCCAGGACCACTAGGGTGTTGCTATACAGTGGTACCTCAGGTTAAGTACTTAAGTCATTCCGGAGGTCCATTCTTAACCTGAAACTGTTCTTAACCTGAAGCACCACTTTAGCTAATGGGGCCTCCTGCTGCTGCCGTGCCGCCGGAGCACGATTTCTGTTCTCATCCTGAAGCAAAGTTCTTAACCTGAAGCACTATTTCTGGGTTAGCGGAGTCTTTAACCTGAAGCGCATGTAACCTAAAGTGTATGTAACCCAAGGTACCACTATATATGGACCTTGAGGCTCTCCGTGGGGCATACCGGGAGAGGTGGTCCTGTAGGTACGAGGGTCCTAGGCCGTGAAGGGCTTTAAAGGTCAAAACCAGCACCTTAAATCTGACCCTGTACTCCACTGGGAGCCAGTGCAGCCAAACCTATGCTTCCCTAGGATCTGGATTACCAATGCATGGACTGCAGTGGTCAAGCTATCCCTGTCCAGGAACGGCCAGAGCTGGCAAATCAGACAAAGCCACAGAGGACACCTGGGTCTCTAGTGACAATGGTTTGTTCCAGGGATACCCCCAAGCCACACATTTGCTCCTCTGGTGGAAGGGCGACCCCCATCCAGAACTGGCTGAAGTAGCAATTGCATCTCACTTGGATATTGGCAATGGGACAAGGTAGCATAGCTGTCAACTTTTCCCTTTTCTTGCGAGGAATCCTATTCAGAATAAGGGAATTTCCCTTAAAAAAATGAAAACTTTGACAGCTATGTAAGGTACCCCCAGCAGAAGGGTATGACTAAGGGACTGAGGAGGAACAGCTGGGGGGGGGGAGCTGCCCCTGATGAACACAGGCCTGGCATCCGGATTCGGCCCCCTGAGCCTCTCTGACTGGCCCCAGGACTGCCCCTGACCAGCCACACATCTCCCAGGTCACCTCTCTCACCAGGCCTGCTTTGAACCCTCCTTCCTTGGAGGTTTCTAAGCAGAGCTTGGCTGGCCACCTGCCATGGATGCTTTAGCTGAGAGATGACCTTCCAACTCTGCAGTTCCATGATGATATGATTCAGTGTTTTTGCCATGCTGGAATTTGCCCTTGAAGTTAATTTCCTGGGAAGAGGACAGAGAGGGTTGTGTTCAGGGAGATGCCTACCGTATAAAAGTGTGTGTGTGTGTTGCTCTGCCCACTGGCGTGTGGCCCCCAGAATAAGGGAATGCGGCCCTCCATTGGAAAAAAAAGTTCCCTGCCCCCTGGCTTAATGTTAGAGAAGGTCATTGCCAACAGCAAAACAGGCAAGCAAGTAGATTCCTAGTTAGGAATGGAGATTCTTTAGAATAACGCCCCTTTGTCTCTCAAGGTGTATTTTGCCTTTCGAGCAACAGGCCGGGTCTCCCTCCCTCCTTCGTTTGTTTTTTAAAGAAGAACTACAGGAGGAAATTCGAATTCTCCTGTCCGTCGGTCCGTAAGGCAGGCAGGCATTTCAATACCACCTTTTGTCCCCAGGAATGTGAACCAAGGAGTTGCAGATGTGGTTCCTCCCCCTCCCCATCTCTCCCCCCCCCCCTCACTTCTCCTTTGCCATTTTAGAACAATTCTTGACCTTTCAACTCAGAAGCCGGCTGGAGAGTAGACCAAACACTTAATCTCTCTCCCCGGCCCCTCTTTTATCTCGCCACCCTACACCTTGCATTCCTTCCCCGCCAGACTTTGGCCTCCGGTGTTTGGCAAACAGCAAGGTCAAAGGCAAGGGGCGGGATTCTAGCCGTCCTGAAAGAGCTCCTTTCTAGAGATAAAAACACAAAAAAAAGTGTGTGAATGGTACTGCGGTCAGCTATAAAACCTGCCTGCTGCCCTTCCTGTCTCCACTATTGGAGGCAGTATGAGCAACTGGGCAGTGGTACTCAGTTCCTGTTAGCTGGCTTCCTGTTGAGGGCAGCTGGTTGGCCACTGTGAAGACATGGTGTTGGACGAGGTGGACCACTGGCCTGATCCAGCGGCCAGTCTCTTTTTGTGCAAGTCTTCTGTTCCTAACACAACTTCTTTCTCCGCTGTAGAGTGTCTCAGAACCTTCCAGGGTCAAATCCTAGAAATGGCTGATGATGCTTGCACCAAAGGCCGCCCTAGCCCTATAAACCAGGGGTAGAGGGGACCCTTTTTATTGCCAAGGGCCACATGATCTCATTAATAATAATAATAATATTTATTTGTATCCCGCCCTTCCCAGCCTAAGCTGGGCTCAGAGCGGCTAACATCATAAAAACAAAACAATAAGCATAAAAACAGACATCAATGAATTAAAATACATCTTAAAATTAATTCAGAGAAGTTAAAATCCAGGCAGGTGGTAATTATCAGGGTGGAATTGAGAGTGGTTAATAATTGCCAGGACCAACTGTTTCCACTGATCATACAAGGACCTGTGAGCGGGTTGGGGGCCTCCTTCGGGCTTGTTTCATAAAAAGGAAAGTAAGTCAAACTGCATCCTGCCCAAAGGCCTAGCGGAACAGCTCCCTCTTGCAGGCCCTGCGGAAAGATGTCAAATACCACAGGGCCCTGGTCTCTTGAGGGAGAGTGTTCCACCAGGCCGGGGCCACGGCCGAAAAGGCCCTGGCTCTAGTCGAGGCCAGTCTAATTTCCTTGAGGCCCAGGATCTTCAAGGTGTTGTTGAAGGTCCTTCGTGGGGCATACCAGAAGAGGCGGTCCCCTAGGACAACCTTCCAAGGGCCACATGGCAGTAGTGGGAGGGGCTAGTGGCAAAATGGTTGGGGCAATGAACGTGACTCTTGCCTTTGTACAGTAGACGACATCCCAAAACCCGCAGAAAACCCGACGGCATCCCAAAACCCGCAGCTAATCCTGGAATGCATGAATGAATCCTGTGATGTACCATGGGGTCCGGACATGGTGTGGGACATCAAATATTCCAGCTGGGAGGGCTTCCGGTGGAACCACCCCAACCTGCTCTGCAGCTGCAAATCTCTCACGTAGGTAAAGAGGGGGAAAGAGGAGCGGTTGCTTGCTTGAAGTCATGCTCTCATCCATGATGGCAGATCTGCCAAGGCTGCAGCAATTATTGGTGCTCTCCTGGTTGTGTGAATATGACAATTCTACAAGAACATTTTTTAAATGGAAAGAAGGAACTTTTTTTTAGAAAGGGAAAAGCTCCAAGCATGCTAACAGGTGCAGAACTCGGCTGCCTTTTTTAAAAAAATGCACTTTTCATATTGAACGTAAGCTCTTGTTTCTACTTAACAGCGCTGTGGAAAGGCTATGGGCTGCTGAACTAACAGAAGTCATGGGATATGACTCTCTGCAACCGGAAGAGCAGTTCCTCATGAGTAACAGCCACAGGATGAATTATGCAAAATGGCAGATGCATAATAGATTGCACCGAATCTGAGATATACGGTAATGCACTTCTCTTTTAATTTGCATAATTTATACGGAACCCAGAATCCAGCTTCATCCCATCTCAGAATCCAGAGCATCTGGACGCGGAACTTCTGCTGTTTTTTGGTGTGACGTAATCTTCCCTGCTCCTCTTCTTCCTCCTCAGGCCAGGATGCTAGCTGAAGAGAGGAACAGTTCTAGCGCTGTGTCGTCATTCCTTCTCGAGGTTTCACAAGAGGAGAGGCCTTCTGTTTTGTGCAAAATTATCAAACCGACATCTATAGACAAATCTTCAGCACACACACAGCACAACCCTACATGGGCCAACTTGAGTGTTATTCCCACAAGAAAAATTAAACACTCCTAATGCCTTTTTGAAGTGAATTGCGCCCACCCACCCCCTCTTCATTTGCATCTTATAATAAGGATGTTATCATTCTAGTTTATAGCTCAGCTCTCTCGGGGGCTCAGATTGCCCCTCCTGAGTTCAATATACGTCTGTGAACTAAATGTAATCTTTTGAAAGCACTTTCCTTCTGTATTAACATTACAACAGTGATGAGTTAAAGGTTTTTCACTTTCCCAAAGTGTGCAGGGCGTTTTGCTGTTCCGACGCAAAAACTCCGGCGGATAATGGACTCCAACGTGGTCCCCTGCAATCAGCCTCCTGGATTTGTCGAGCCCCCACTCGCCTCTTTGCGCTGAGCCACCATCTCCACTGCGCTCACCCTTTTACATTTCGATTAATTATAAAACATTGTCACTAGAATATTAAGGTGATGTTTAATACACAACTGGGAGCGCATGGTGCTGACCCCGTGACCTGCCTCACCAGTTGCATGAGATACCGGCTGCAATTTTTACTTTATTATTTAGTTCCATTTATCGCACCTTCCACCCCATTTCTGCTCCCGAGGCAGCGTTTCCTCCTTTGCAAGGCTCCTTGTCACTAGCCCATTTGAAAACAATGAGCTTTCCTCTTCGAAAGAGCGCTCCTCAACCTGAAAGGTACTTAGGATCATTGAATTGTGGACTTGGGAGCAGTGGCGTAGCGTGGGGGGTGCCAGGGGTGCCGGCCGCACCGGGCGCAACATTTGGGGGGGCGCGTTTGGCCGGCCCTCCTCGAGGAAGCAGGAACCCCACTGTCCTCGGACCTCCTCCGAAGGCTGGCGGTGGGGCGGAGGGACCTTCTCCCCGCACCAGCCTTCGGAAGGTTGCTCCGAAGACTTGTGGTGGGAGCAGTGGTGTAGCGTGGAGGTTGCAGGGGGGCCTGCTGCACCTGGCGCAACATCTGGGGGGGCGCGGAAGAGACTCGAGTGCTAAAATCCACGGGTTAGGGGGGGCGAGTTACTTGCCCTGCCCCGGGTTAGGGGGCGCAAATTACTTGCCTTGCCCCGGGTGCTGAGAACCCACGCTACGCCACTGCTTGGGAGAGACCCCAAGGGTTGTCTAGTCCAACCCCCTGCAATGCAGGAATCTCAGCTAATGCATCCATGACTGATGGCCATCCAACCTTTGCTTAAAAACCTCCACTGCCAAACAGCTCTTACTGTCAGAAAGTTCTTCCTGATGTTTAGTCGGAATCTCCTTTCTTGTAACTTGAAGTCATTGGTTCAAGTCCTACATTCCAGAGCAGGAGAAAACAAGCTTGCTCCATCTTCCATGTGACAGTCCTTGAGATGTTTGAAGATAGCTATCACATCTCCTCTCTGTCTCCTCTTTTCCAGGCTAAACATACCCAGTTCCTTCAAATGCTATTTCCAGACCCTTGATCATCTTGGTTGCCCTCCTCTGCACATGTTCCAGCTTCTCAACATCCTTCTTAAATTGTGCTGCCCAGAACTGGACACAGTATTCCAGGTATGGTCTGACCAAGGCAGAATAGAGTGGTCCTATTACTTCCCCTGGTCTGGACTCTGATGCAGCCTAGAATAGCATTAGCTCTCTCCCCCCCCCTTTTTTTTCTTTTCTTTTTTGCTGCTGTATCACACTGTGGACTCATGTTAAGCTTGTGGTCCACTTCTGCAGTGTATGGCATCGTCTCCATACTGGCAGAAGTGGCAAACTCAGGAACGATGAACCCATGAAAAGAAAAGTTATTCCCTATTGGCTGGAATGTGTGCTTGATCTCTGGTCAGGCCTCTTGCCTGTCTGGATGAAGGTAGCCGTGTTGGTCTGCCGTAGTCGAAACAAAATAAAAAAAATCCTTCCAGTAGTACCTTAGAGACCAACTAAGTTTGTTATTGGTATGAGCTATTGTGAAGAAGTGTGCATGCACACGAAAGCTCATGCCAATAACAAACTTAGTTGATCTCTAAGATGCTACTGGAAGGAATTTTTTTATTTTGGATGAAGATACAGAGGGCTGTGTGAATGTTTGTGGAAAGTAGCAAAGGTAGAATTTAGCCTACCTCTTAGGGTTGTTAAGGGATGCGGGTTGCACTGTGGGTTAAACCACAGAGCCTAGGACTTGCCAATCAGAAGGTCGGCAGTTTGAATCCCCGCGACGGGGTGAGCTCCCGTTGCTCGGTCCCTGCTCCTGCCAACCTAGTAGTTCGAAAGCACATCAAAGTGCAAGTAGATAAATAGGTACCGCTCCAGCGGGAAGGTAAATGGCGTTTCCGTGCGCTGCTCTGGTTCACCAGAAGCGGCTTAGTCATGCTGGCCACATGACCCGGAAGCTGTACGCCGGCTCCCTCGGCCAATAAAGTGAGATGAGCGCCGCAACCCCAGAGTCGGTCAGGACTGGACCTAATGGTCAGGGGCCCCTTTACCTTTATCTAGGGTTGTTATGAAGTTAAGTTTGCTATGGCTGTTTTGCATCTGCCCACCACCCACCTGTGGCCTTTGGGTGTTTCCAAAGAAAGGAATGTGCCCCCCGGCTAAAAAAAAAAATGAATGTGCCCTGGTGACTGGTCTCAAATGCTGTAGCGGCTGCTTTAAGATGCCATTGCAGCGAGATGCATGCAAGCTCCAGCCATCAATCCCAGCCCTCTAGTCCGAAATATTAATGCAAATCAAGGGGTTTGCTGGCAGCAGCAGCAACAACAACAACCACCCCATTAGAATAAGTGAATACTGAAGATCTAATAACGAGCCGAGGAGACATTTCAGTGCCTCAATAACAGGGCAAGACACACCAAATCAAAAGGAGTAAGATGAACTGTGCATTTGCCTGGAAACATGAGTGCCAAATAAATGGCATATTAAGCAGAATAATCTCTAAAAGCCCACGAAGGAGCCCATTTCAATTCACCTTTCCCTGAAGTTAATAGTTATCCTGCCACCTTCCAGAACAGAACTAAATATTCTAGCTGACAGGCTTCAAGTATTGCTATTGGCTATTTGGATTACCTAGCAGGATGTGCTCTGCGGAGCTGGAATGAGAATGCGCCGCTGTTTTCTCTGTGTTTGTCTTTTAAGATCCTGTTTGGAGATTCCGATAAGGATGTCAGTTCCTTGAGAGCCTCTGAAATTAGTGTGCTTTAACGAGCAAGTCCTTTCCGTTTTATTAGCACCCTGTAAAAAATTATATCGCCGAGCCGATGGCTCGTGATGTCTTAATCAATGTAATTTTTAAGGTCTGGGGTTGAGGGGAAGGCGGTGCCACAAATGGGTTAACCTTTGCTATGTTTTACTGCCAAGAGACTCTGTTAAAGATTACGGCATGTCGAGAGAAGCACGATAGGCTCCAAGCAGCGCCATCAGGCCAATGCCTTTGCGCCATCTTGTTTCTGTCATTTCGTTTCGCTTTTTTCAGATCCTCACAGGCAAAAGGCTAGATTTGGGGAGCCAAAAAGAGTTCACTACAGTGGTACCTTGGGTTACAGATGCTTCAGGTTACATACTCTTCAGGTTACAGATTCCACTAACCCAGAAATAGTGCTTCAGGTTAAGAACTTTGCTTCAGGATGAGAACAGAAATCGTGTTCTGGCAGTGCGGCGGCAGCAGGAGGCCCCATTAGCTAAAGTGGTGCTTCAGGTTAAGAACAGTTTCAGGTTAAGTACGGACCTCCGGAACGAATTAAGTATTTAACCCGAGGTACCACTGTATTTTGGGCCATATCAGGTGCAGGGATGAAGCTGTGGTTGCCATCACGTGAGGTCTCCTCTCCTGCATGTCATGATATTGCAACTTTCTGTGCTGGTGTAGAACAGGGCAGAGAAATGCAAATGCATCGACTCAAAGAATTTTCGGGCTGGAAGGGAACCCAAGGGTCATCTAGTCGAAGCCTCTGGAATGCAGGAACTGCAGCTGAACCATCTGAGCGAGATGACGACCCAACATCTGCTTAAGGACCTCCAAGTAAGGAGAGCCCACCACCTTCCAGCTCTTACCGTCAGAAAGTTCTCCCTGACGTTTAATTGGAAGCTCCTTTCTTGTAACTTGAATCCCTTGGTTTGCATCCTAGACTCTGGAGCAGAAGAAAACAAGCTTGTTCCTCCTCCCATGGGATAGCCCTTCAGATATTTGCCTCTCAGTCTTATCTTCTCCAGTCTAAACATACCAGATGGTGAGGACCACAACTCCCATCATCCCTGACCATCCACCATGCTGGCTGGGGCTGATGGGAACTGTCCTCCAAAGAGATCTGTAAGGCATCAGGTTAAGGACGACGAATGTCGATGGGCCCATTGTTTAACTTGGCATAAGGCAGTTTCCTGTGGACAGGGAGGCCATGGTGGCTGGGAATGATGGGAGCTGTAGTCCACAATATCTTGGGGAGGGGGGCATCATGATGGCTCCCCCAGGTTCCTATTGATGCTGCAGAGGAGGAACTGATCACATGATTGCCAGGTTTACTGGCTTCTAGGGCTTATCCACACTCACCTTTCCAGGTATGGTCCAAGCTTTAAAGCTCCATGCTTTCCGTGAGAAAAACTGCTCTTTAAAGCTCAGTTGGAGCAAACGTCAGTCTGCAGAAAACCCAAGTAGTTGTTTGCTCCAATTGAGCTTCAAAGAGTGGGTTTTCAATGGGGGGGGGAGGTTCTTGGACACTGAGCTTTAAAATGCCGACCTTTGTATGGAAAGGGTAGGGCAAAGGGTAAGTGGATAAGCCCTTAGTTTGGCTCTTCCTGAACTAAACTGGTTCATTCTCGTGATTGATCCAACCTTGTACCCTCCATTTCAGCCTTCGCTAGCTTGGTGCCTTTTGGACAACAATTCCCATTAGCCCCAGCCACTCAGTTAGCAGTCCAATGCACTTGGAGGGCACCAGGTTGGCAAAGAGTGCCCTAAATTAATGCTGCGGGCGTTGAACACTGGACACCATGTTCGCCTGTGTCTCACTATGTGGCGTTCAAATTTTCCAGACTGAGCTTGGTAGAATAATATCTGAAATCTTCCTGGGCTCCTATGCCTTTGACTCCACCCCACGTTGTTGCAGTAATGTAAGAAACCAACCGGTTGAGTGGGACAGACAGACCATGTGTCAGAATCTGGATCAGAGGACCAGGCTTGGTGCATGCCTTCCCATGTGGTTCTGCTCCAGCCTCATAGTGCTTGTATTCCTCTTACTGGAGCCAAGTGAGGAGACACCAGGGAGGTTCTCCCACACCACTCCATGTATTGCAGAAAGCATTCCACCAGCTGCCATAAGCTACTTGGAAGTACAAGTACTTAGAAGTGTGTCTCCCTCAGTACCAACCATCCCGTGTCCTGCAATTAGCAGGGGAGACCCTTTTGGTGGTGCAGCTTCTGTCTGTTATGTGGTTGGCAGTGACTCATGACAGGGCCTTCTTGGTGGTGGGTCTGCATTTGTGGCACGCCTTCCCTAGTGAGATGCATCACTGTTAACTTTTCAGGAAGGATTTGGAAACAAGTCCTGTTTACCCAAGCATTTGATGGCCGAAACACACCGATCCTGACAACCTGAAAGTTATTACTTGTGGGAGTACAGTATGTGGTAGCGTTGCATACTTTATATGTTTTTCATTGTTTCTAAATGTTTCCCATAATATATATATATATATATGGTTCAGTTCTATTTCAAATCTTCCATTCTTGGACAAGGTGATTGAGCGAGTGGTTGCTGAACAACTCCAGGCACGCCTGGAAGAAGCGGACCATTTGGATCCCTTCCAGTCGGGATTCAGGCCTCACCATGGGACTGAAACTGCCTTGGTCGCACTGGTTGATGATCTCCGGCGGGCTAGGGACAAAGGTGAGAGCTGTTTCCTAGTTCTGCTGGATCTCTCAGCGGCGTTTGATACCATAACATCCTTCTGGACCGTCTTGAGGGGCTGGGAGCTGGGGGCACTGTCATACAGTGGTTCTGCTCCTTCCTCCTGGGCCGTGTTCAGAAAGTGGTGGGGGGGGATGAGTGTTCAGACCCCTGGGCCCTCACTTGTGGGGTGCCTCAGGGTTCTGTCCTCTCCCCCATGCTTTTTAACATCTACATGAAGCCGCTGGGAGAGATCATCAGGGGGTTTGGACTGGGTGTTCATCAGTATGCGGATGATACCCAGCTCTACCTCTCTTTCAAATCAGAACCAGTGAAGGCGGTGAAGGTCCTGTGTGAGTGCCTGGAGGCGGTTGGAGGTTGGATGGCGGCTAACAGATTGAGGTTGAATCCTGACAAGACAGAAGTACTGTTTTGGGGGGACAGGAGGCGGGCAGGTGTGGAGGATTCCCTGGTCCTGAATGGGGTAACTGTGCCCCTGAAGGACCAGGTGCGCAGCCTGGGAGTCATTTTGGACTCACAGCTGTCCATGGAGGCACAGGTCAAATCTGTGTCCAGGGCAGCTGTTTACCAGCTCCATCTGGTACGTAGGTTGAGACCCTATCTGCCTGCGGACTGTCTCGCCAGAGTGGTGCATGCTCTGGTTATCTCCCACTTGGACTACTGCAATGTGCTCTACGTGGGGCTACCTTTGAAGGTGACTCGGAAACTACAACTAATCCAGAATGCGGCAGCTAGACTGGTGACTGGGGGCGGCCGCCGAGACCATATAACACTGGTCTTGAAAGACCTACATTGGCTCCCAGTACGTTTCCGAGCACAATTCAAAGTGTTGGTGCTGACCTTTAAAGCCCTAAACGACCTCGGTCCAGTATACCTGAAGGAGCGTCTCCACCCCCATCGTTCTGCCCGGACGCTGAGGTCCAGCGCTGAGGGCCTTCTGGTGGTTCCCTCATTGCGAGAAGCAAAGCTACAGGGAACCAGGCAGAGGGCCTTCTCGGTAGTGGCGCCCGCCCTGTGGAACACCCTCCCACCAGATGTCAAAGCGATAAATAACTACCTGACATTTAGAAGACATCTTAAGGCAGCCCTGTTCAGGGAAGTTTTTAACGTGTGATATTTTAGTGTATTTTTGGTTTCTATGGAAGCCGCCCAGAGTGGCTGGGGAGGCCCAGCCAGATGGGTGGGGTATAAATAATAAATTATTATTATTATTATTATTATTATTATTATTTCTCACCGTATGGTTCATGACTTTGCTTAGGAGATGGAAAGAAGTTTTCCTAAAATCAGATAGGCCACTGAATCAGGGAGGTGCGTGTGCGTGTTTCACCCCCCACCCCACCCCCAAAGTGTGGCTTGGCTTACTTGTACAGACATCTCCCCACTACTTTTGTGTGACTGTGTATATTCATGGCACTGGGAAATGATTAAACAAATAGATTTAAACTGCAAAAAAGGCACACTCTGCCTCTGATTCACAGCCAGGCAGTTCAGGATACAAGTCTACCCATCCACCCCCAGCCGTTGTTTCCATGTACAAGGAAGACTGAGAGCAGCCATTGCCACCATTCATACTCGTCTGGTAAGTTCTGCTGGTTTTTAGAGGGTTTCCAGATGTTTATCGGGTATGTACAAGCTTTTTTTTTTTTTAAGGGACGCGGGTGGCGCTGTGGGTTAAACCACAGAGCCTAGGACTTGCCGATCAGAAAGTCGGCGGTTCAAATCCCCGCGACGTGGTGAGCTCCCATTGCTCGGTCCCTGCTCCTGCCAACCTAGCAGTTTGAAAGCACGTCAAAGTGCAAGTAGATAAATAGGTACCGCTCCAGCGAGAAGGTAAACGGCATTTCTGTGCGCTGCTCTGGTTCGCCGGAAGCGGCTTAGTCATGCTGGCTCCCTCGGCCAATAAACCCCAGAGTCGGTCACGACTGGACCTAATGGTCAGGGGTCCCTTTACCTTTACAAGCTTTATAGATGGTGTTCCCCACTCTACACGATTTCATGTATACGCACAGTACCCGGGAACGTAACGCCTGCACGAGTGGGGTGTTTTCTTAATTGCTCAGGGAATAACTTTGGACAGAGCATTTCTCTGCTGCTTGCAACACGTGCTGGCAAAAGGGGGTAGAGATCAGTGGACAGCAGTGCTCCCCACACCCTACCCCAGCCCTCTCGCTGAGTCTTCTCACATGAACATTGACTCCACCCATGCACCACCTGTCGAGTTAGGAAGCATCGCTGCCAGGTGACCTGTTTATGGAGCAGCTATCCTGATTCGTTTGCACCAAGTTTACACGGTGCTTAGATGACCTCATCCATCTATTCTGATTTTTTGGTGGGGACGCTAGATGACGCTGCATCAAGTGAATGTTATCCAGCCCTTTCCGGTGCGTTTTCTGGCCACTTTCCTTAGCACAAGAAGCCTGGTTTTAGAGGGGGATACAGATCTGTTTCAAAGGAGCTCCACATCCACCTCCATTGCCTGATTGGAATGGGCTGGTGTGAGAATGAGTCCCACCTGAAAACAGTGACTCTATAGAAGCAGGTTTAGAAGATCAACCGAGTTGGGTCTTTAAGGAGGAACTTAGGTTCTGTACCTTGTTGAACAGCCAGGATAAGGCAGATTTTTTTGAACCATTTCTTAAGTGTTGGGGACCATTGTTAAAACAAATTTATTAGCAACCCCCACCCCCTTTAACAGGAGAATATAGCTGCCACCGATGCGCAATCACTGGTTGACACAAATACGTTTCATGTTTTTGTTGTTGTTTCTTATTTTTTTTCTCCCAAAAAACAAACACAAAGTAAAGCATGTTGTGTTTCCCCTCCCCCGCACAGCTCTCCCCTTTGCCCCGCCCCCACCCCCAAAGTACACATTTAAGCAACAGAAATGCGGTACATCACAATCAGCATCACCCAGCTGCACACAAATGATAAATTAAGACGGCTGGGAAACTCACATGGAGTGCGACAAGAATAAATACCAATATGATTGTTAGAATGCAGAGTTGCGAGAATGAATTCAGTGCTTCTTCTGGGAAATGAATGCAACCCACGGCTCCGAATCGTCCAGTGTGGATATATATGGTTTTGCTTGTTATTTTGTTTGGAACAGGAAATGTCGTAGATGATTTTAAAGCGGGAATAGCCAACCTTCCGGGTGTTGTAGGAATCCGTCTACCATCAGCCTGCAAGGTCAATGGCCAATGATGGGAACTGTAGTCTAGTGACACTTGGAGGGTGCTATGTTAGCTAATTCTGATTCAAAGGCATAGAAGCTACACAGTCCAGAGGTAGCCAACATTGTGCCCTCCGTATGTTCAGTCTACCAACTCCCATCAGCCCCAGCCAACGTGGCCAGAGACGATGGGGCTGCAGCACACCATTTTGGGTAACTTGGTCCTTGAGTAACTTGGTCCTTGGTATTTCCAGCAAAAGGCAGGCATCCCCAAACTCAGCCCTCCGTCTGTTTTGGGACTACAACTCCCACCATCCCTAGCTAACAGGACCAGTGGTCAGGGATGATGGGAACTGTAGTCCCAAAATATCTGGAGGGCCAAGTTTGGGGATGCCTGATCTAAGGTAATGGGACTGGCCCAAGACCCTGGAGTCTACGCAGTGTAAACAATACAGGGCAACAGTAACCAATGGGCTGGCTCAGTATAAGTCTGCTCCCTATAAGCAAACCTGACAAGCTAATCCGCTGCCTCTCTGAGCCAGTGCTCCATTTTGAAAGAGTTGCACATGAACCCAGCAAGCTAGATGAACCAACCACGTTGGTTAAATTCAGTGTTCCTCAGTTGGCTATACAAAGATGTGTGGTGACTGAGGATGCGGATGGGACTCAGCATTTGAAACCGAGGGGTTGAAAAACCCAAGCCTGGAGGGCCACATTTTGTCCCCTGGCCCCGGGGCTCATTCACCCCTGAGCTGGGTGCCCCAGTGGCCTGGCAGCTTCCTAGGTTCTTAACTACAAATCCTTGAGGTTGCCAAGCCTATTGCAGGACCCGTTTTTGTACAGCGCCGAGCTTTTTCAAGAAACGAACAAATAAATACTACGTTCTCTAAGACTCTGGCAACCAGTCCATCGCATCGGCTTTGCAGAAGTCTGCCATGGCATTTACAGTATGGAGGCCCTGCTTCTCTAGAGAGAAAGCAATGACTCTATGGTGTCCCCTAGCACTCGTGACCTGTGCTCCTCTAATGTCTGTTTGTGCCACCTTCCTGCTTCCTCTTAAACCCTGAAGGAAGCCACAACTGGCGTGGTGGAAGGTGGCAGCAGGGGCCTCAATCCTGCCACTTACACAAGGGCAGGCCTAAGACATTTTCCTGCCTGCAGCCAATGGTGTCACCTTGCAAAGTCCTGATGCACAGTGCCCAAGGCTTGTGAAGTTATTTTTGCACCCGAGGGGAAAAATAAGAATGCTGTAAGCATCTCTCCGACACAAACATGAAGCACAGATAAATCAAATAACTAAACATCTGCTGCCAGCTCATGAAATCCAAAAATCAGTCCCCTGCCTGCCTCGTTTTGCCTAAATGGTGAGTCTGACCCTAAAGGGTGCTCTGGGCACATGAAGCGTATAGCAAGTCAGACCACTGGTCCACCTGGCTCAATATTGTCTACACTGACTGGCAGCTGCTCTCCAAGATTTTCAGACCTGGAGATGATGGGGACTAAACCGAGCACCTTTTGCATGCAAAACATGCAATGCCCTTCCCTAGTATTTTTATGGGACATTTTATTGTACTTGATCATGTTCAAATACTTTATTGCATTTCTATATATACATATATATCACCTTTCCTGCCAAGGCACCCAAGGTCGATTGCAATCTTAAAAAATATTCCAACAATCCAATATAAAATGTGAAGTTGGCCCAGCGTAGGAGGCAGACCCGCAGGAGCAGGGACCTGACATTGCCTCTGCCTCTCTTAACTTACAGCCGAGTCACGATATTTGACAGGCCAAATAACCAAGACCCCCTCAGCCAGTGAGGGGAAACTCTCAGGGCCTTCAAGGTACCAAGGCATAGCTAAACTATGGGACTCAACTCCCAGGGAAGGCGGTGAGAGTCGCCAACTCTGATGACTTTAAAAGAGCATCGGATAAATTCATGGAAGATGAGTCTATCAGGGACCACTAGCTATGATGGCTCTGCTCTGCTTCCATGGCCGGAGCCGGTATGTTTCTGAATACCAGTTTCTGGAAGCCACAGATTGGGAAGAAGAGGACTCTTGCACTCAGGTCCCGCTTGGCGGGTTCCCTGCAGGCACTGCGAGAAACGGACGTTAGTCTCCAATGGGTCACTGGCCTGATCCTGCAGGCTCTTCTCATGCCCAGGGTTGACACTCAGGTTTGCTCCTACCATAGCAGTTGCTGCCAGCAGTGATTGTGCGGGTGTTTAATTGTGTGTGTTTTGATTTGTTAGAAGCCGCCCAGAGTGGCTAGGGCTAATAATAATAATAATAGCAACCTCGCGGTAATATTGGCCTCTGAAGACTCTTGCAGATCGGAAAGACATCCCTTCTCCCTCTTGGACCTTGGTTAGTAAAGAGTTGAAGGCCATTACCTTATACTGAGCCAGACTACTGGTGAGCTCCGGTGGAGGAGGAATATAGCTCCCATCATCCTTGGCTGGGGTTGATAAGTGCTGGAGCTCAACAATATCTCCAGGGCACCACCTAGGATGGCCCAGATACAGCCTCATCATCTCTACTTTGCCTGATAGCGGTGCTCCAAGATCTTGAGCCAACATTTCACGTTACAAAAAAGCCGTGGACTTCCCCCCCCCTCTTTATTTTATTTTTTAGGTGGGAGGGGTCCTGTCACATTCTGGATGTTCTGCAAATTACCAGAACAGGTATGTGTTGAGATTTATTTTGTGGTCGACTGCGCTAGGTCACACTTGTCACAGGTGTGAGGAGCCTTTGGCTTTCCAGATGTGGCTGAACTGCAACTCCCATCTTCCCCAGCCACTGACCACGCTTGCTATGCATTATGGGAATTGTAGTTCAAGCAACATCCGGAGGGCCAAAGGTTCCCCAATCCTGCTCCATCAACCCGTTTTCAGGTGGCTTTCCAGATCGAAGACGGAAGATTGTCAAATAAAAGAGAGGGGAGGTAGCGGGGAAACATGGGAAGCCCTTGATGGAAGTTGGGTGTTTTTTTAATGACGCGGTTTTTATACTCTGTTAAAAATATATAAATAAAGAGTCTTCGGGCAGGCAGTAGTAGCAGGGGGCTCGGTCGGTTCCCGCCTTTTGCGTGGCAACTTCTGGAGCTGCTCAGCCAGACGGCGCCACAAAAAAACAACCCGAGAGCAAGCCCCACGTGGACGCAGAGCACATCCCCTTCTGCGTTTCACATTTTCTCAGAATTTAAGCGTCCTTGGGCTTCCGTCCGGAATCTGCCATGCATCAAGCGTCCCCTGGGCGCTACGCCAGCCTGCAAAAGGAAAAGGAAAAGGAAGAAAGGACAGGGGGGCAGAGGGGGGCGGGGAGAAGGAGGAGAAGAAGAAGAAAAAGGTGTAATATGGACCGAAAGTCAAAATGTTCATGTTCACAATTAAGAGGCAGAAACACACTGGGTGACTGGCAACTCATCCAAGATAACAGACTCCTATAATATCTAGGCATAGCAATCCAGTGGTCCCAATCCAGCACATGCAAATGCAATTAACCTCTCTCTCTCTCTCTCTCTCTCTCTCTCTCTCTCTCTCTCTCTCTCTCTCTCTCTCACACACACACACACACACACACACACACACACGTGGCTGTGGGTGGGAATTCGTGTTTAAGGAGCGGGACATGATTACTTGGGATTGGCCCTCCACATGGGTTTCTGGATCCACATCTGCATCAGCTGTTGCACAGGCAGGTGGACCTCCCTTTGCAGGATTGGAGCCTTTGAATCGAGACCAACACACAGCATACTCATCAAAATAAAAATCATAATTAGTCAATGCAAGGTCTTCGCTGAGTTGCGAAGGTTGCCATCTGATCCCACGAGGACGACCTCCTACGGCATGCGATTTAGGCAACTGTCCTTGCGGCCTCCCAAACTTGTCAGGAACTCTGGACGTGGAAGTCTGATACGAAGAATTCTTTCCGTGTTTTGTGCCTCTTGTGTTCTCTGACCTGATGTTCTTCTCTCTCTTCTTTGGACTGGTACCCGACAACACCAGTGTGACGGCTTCGTTCACAGACGCTGCCAAACTCATGACATCGAGCTCAGTGGGCAGCTGAACACCACTTTAGAATAGGATGGAGGTTCTGGATTGAAAGGTGGTTATATTATTTGCACTGTGCTGTGATGTTTGTTTTAGGGCTTCCCAATGGCTTTCTTGAAATGTAAGCAAATAGATGCAAGACGGTGGGGTGAGGGATGGTCTCCAGAGGTCTGCTTGGAGGAAAAGATGGTGGTTGGTAGACCCACGGGGGGCTAGGAGTTCTCCCTAGGTACACCACACACCCTTTGCAAAACCCAGCAGGGACATTATATCCTTGCTTACAAACCCATTTTTCCCATGATACATCTCCATGGCCAGAAGAAAGTCATAGCAGAACTCTGGTGTCATCGATTTGTAACATAGGAAGCAGCCCTGACAAAAGCGCAGCATGAACTACTTTCTGGGTTCATGAGGCTCCTCCTGGCTGTTTTTGTTTAGTACAAAGGTTCTACAGACTAGTTATCACCGAGAGTTCATGATGGGGTGCCAATCCCCCCCCCAAATTCCCACAGATAGAAATCTAGCATGTTAAGGACAAGCTTGAGGCATAGCCCTCTTTGACATCCCAGTTTTCTATGTAGATGGAATTCTTTGAGTCGGTGCAGCTCTTCAGGCCAAAGCGCTGTAGCCCTTCGGTAATTTCATGCTCCACCCAAAACCTGGAGAAGGCCAACAACAGAGGCTTTCCATTTGCAATGGCTTCCCCTTCCGAGGTTCCTTGGCCTCAAGATGTGCAGTGACAATGCTTCTGCTACCTGTCCCGCTGCCTTGAACCACCTCCCTCCTTTTATTGAGTTTCCTCCCTTTCCCTCACCAGAAATATATATAAATAGGGAAATGTTTCACAGGACCGTCGGTCAGGCTTGTACAGAATGTTGGCACAGCTTAAGAATACATTACGGTTGCCGTCAGAATCCATTTCAGAAAACTAACAAACAGCGAATGGGCCTCAATGGTTCATGCTTTTATAACACCATTAATTTATCACACCGCTGGAAAAATGTCACATTAGGTATTACTACTTCTTTCTCTTTCTTTTTTGCTTTAGTGTTCTGGCCACCCTGCACTGTCATCTTAAAAAGTTGTGTTATTATTCTATTTCCATCCCGCTAGCTTCTTGTTGACTGGCCTCCCTTTCCACCCACCCACCCACCTAATTATGTTCCAGTTACTCAAGTGGCGCCCTGGAACGTGGCCTGTAAAGAGGTCTGCCTTCCAACCAGGTCACACGCAGGGCTAAAGTTTTCAAACATGAGCTGCTCTTAAAAGCGATTGAACTTTCCAAACGTTGCCTTGCCATCAACCTCTGTTGCTGCCTCAGCTCCCCAGATATGGGCAAATGGGCCCTTCTTACCGCCAAAGTTCGCCTTTCCTTCTTCCCCAAGCCTTCCAACAATTATGTGGCTCCCACAGTGACCGTCTTTCTCACCTACGGCATTCCTGCCATCGCACCTCCCTGTATTGTATACAAATGTCACTGCAAGCCCAGTCCAAGGTGCGTCTGAGAGTATGCCTCTCTGAACACCAGTTTCCGGGACTCGCAAATGGTGAGAAGGCTGCTGTGCTTAGTTAGGTCTTGCTTATGGACTTCCCAGTTGGTTGGCCAATATGGCAGGACTAAATAGGACTGTGGTCTGATCCTGCAGGGCACTCCTGGTGTTCTTAGCTCTTGGAAATGGTCCAGTGTGTTGAGCCTTGGTTGGCATTTTAAAATATATATATATATATTTGAAAATAAATAATTGTGGCCTGCCCTTTCAGTTTATCAATGCTGTGCAGCTCAAACCCAATGTTGGACAAATGAATAAGCATCAGATTATTTATTCCCATATGGTGAACAGGAGTGGCAATCTCTCTTGCAACTCAGTAAAGTTGGGGTAGCCAACACACTGCCCTCCAGATGTTTCTGGATGCTATCTTCCACAGACCCAACAGTATAGCCACTGGTCTGGGATGATGGAAGCTCAAGGGACAGCAACACAGGGCTTCACCCACTTATTCCCTACAGAGGTTCCACCTAGGCATCCTTCTATGAAACACCATAGCTGCCTACACCCTTGTATAAGCTAAGGGAGAGGAGCACGGGAAGTTGCCTTATACCAAGTCTACCTCAGCACTGTTGACTCTTGCTGGAAATGGACCTCTAGGATTCAGTCTGGAGATGTTCTCAGTCCCACCAGGAGATGCTGGGGATTGAACCTGGGCCATGACTGAGCTACAGCCCTTCCCCAAACTCTTAACTGAATTGTAAGAGGAGTTTGGGTGAGTGTAATGTTATTTCTAGGATTTCTGGGATCTGGCGGCATGCCCAGTGATCCTAGCTTGTTTTCTCAGTATGAAAAACTGAAGATGCCCAGCCATAACGTGATTTGCAGGCATTTGTAAAGCCTATTTTGTAGACTTAATTTGCTGGGGTTCCTCCCCCCCAGAGATGAAGACAGACGTAGATGGAGTGACATATTCATACTTCACATTCTATACATGTGCAATGTAATGGAAACTTAAATAATGGCTATGATTGTTTCGTAACCAGATGAACTTTTTTTAAAAAAAAAAAGGGGGGGGATGAAATCGGAAGTCACTCCCATGGTACAAACAACTCCATAACACCAACACAATAGAATGGCATAAAACTCTTTTAATAATGTTTAATGCCTAAAGATCAAATATAATGGCCCAGCCAATCAAAATAATGAGTCTTTGCTGCCACAGGAAGAGCAGAGACTGAGTTTGTTTGGCGCCGCCATCTTGGTTGGAGTAAGCTACTTTCCCACCCTCAAATTATTGTCCTCTTTATGTGGTGGAACGACAGAGGCATTCATCCTCCCCCTCCATGTTAAGTCTGAGGCAGGTGCTCCATGCTGGGAGCCATATCATGTAATTCTTCTCCATAAAAGGGGTGAAGGATAATGCAAAATTGTCCACTCCCCCACAAGCTTTTGCACTGAGGACTGTCAGGGACTTGGAGTCAGGGTCCTCTTCTTCAGGAGATGGAGTCGAGGACTCCGAACCAGAAGAAGGGGATGAAGCGGCAGCCCCAGAAGAACTGCTACCATGCGAGCCTGTGGGGCCAGCCCAAGGATGTCTTTGGCAGATGTCCCAGTGAGACCAGAGGCTTCCACACTGCTGGGAGACTACTGGAGAAAGCTGGGTACCTTTAACTAAAGCAGCACCTCCCAGGTCTAACAAGCAAGATGCAATTGCTACTGTTGGTACGATAGAGGACTCAGTCTTGGCTTGCTTCTTGCTGAAGCAAAACCTGAGCCCTGTACCGCCTTTGAAAAGGGATTGCTGAAACTGTTGATTTTTCTCCATTTCTCTTGTCCCCACTTCCCCTCCATTTCCAAGTTCAGTTTTCCACATCAAGTTGCAAATTTGTTTTGGTTTGTTTTGGTTTTAAAGCCCTCATGGAAATTCATCAGCTTTCTAGTGAGAATTTCCACACAGTTCCCTATGATATATGTACTGTATAGAAGTCTCCTGTGGCGAGTTAAGACTAGTCTCCAGGTGACCAGACCGGCAAGCATTTTTAAATCAGAACAGGATTTTTTTTCTTCTCCCATCTCCTCCTTTCTCTCTGTGTGCCACAAAATATCTAATATACGTGGGTATGTCTAAGTAAATGATTTAAAGACACCTGGAGGCTTATTTGCAAGGTGAAAGCAATAGGGTGGCAAACTGATCTGAGGTTGGGGTATTTTTTAATGGCCCAGCCACGGTCACCTATCATCTGAAAACCCCAAAAGGATATGGATGTTCTGCAGAATATCATATTTACTAGGCTTTATGTGAACACAATATATGTGTTGTGCCCCTTCCTAGTATTCTGGAGGCACCTACATTAGTGGAAGGCTTGCTTTCAAAAAAAAAAAAAAAAAAAACAACTGGGGGAAGGAAGGTGTCAGGTGGAATGACTCCTCAATTCAGCTTTTCCCTGGCTTCCTCCCCCTCTGCCATTTCCTGGGGGTTCTGCACCAGATTCTGAAACTGTTCAGTGTGGATTCTGAAACTGTTCAAGGAGCAGGCACTATTGCCACAGGACTTTTCAGGATTGCACGACTCGGTACAGGCTCTGAGAAGACCCCTGTAGACGTGCCCTTGATAACCCATGACCTAAGTGCCTTTTGCACCCATGTTGATTTCAAATGGGGATGGAGCTGTAACTTCATTCCTACACTTACTTGGGAGTAAGCACCACTGAACTCAATGGGACTTAGACATGTTTTGGTCATGCAATGGGCCCAGCTCTGCATTAAAGTAGCCAGGTGAAAAAGAGGACAGGGCTCCTGCAACTTCTATGGTTGTACAGAAGAGGGGGATTTAAGCAGCAGTAGCCTGTTATGCCAACATTTTCTTTTCTACACCCCAAGAGATGCAGGGAGATGCCTTACCTCGAATCAGACCTTTGATCTATCTAGCTCAGTGCTGCCTACACGGACTGGGTTCTAGGCAGGGGATATTCCCAGACCTTCCTGGAGATGCTGGGGGATTGAAAATGGGACCTTCTGCATGCAAAGGAGGTGCTATGACCATTCGCCTCGGGGGGTGAGTTCCACCTCGCCACCTTACTCTGTTGCTAGTAGAAAAGGGAAGGGACAAGTGATGGAGACAGATATAGTAATTTAGAAAGGCACAGAGGAGTCAGAAGAAGAAGAAGAAGAGGAGTTTGGATTTGATATCCCGCTTTATCACTACCCTAAGGAGTCTCAAAGCAGCTAACAATCTCCTTTTCCCTTCCTCCCCCACAACAAACACTCTGTGAGGTGAGTGAGGCTGAGAGACTTCAGAGAAGTATGACTAGCCCAAGGTCACCCAGCAGCTGCATGTGGAGGAGTGGGGAATCGAACCCGGTTCACCAGATTACGAATCCACCGCTCTTAACCACAACACCACACTGTACACAAATACAGGGAGAGAGGAGTGAAGCGTTTGGAAAGGTGGTAAGAATAAAAAATGGACTGCAAGGAAGGGGGAGTAAAGGAAGCTACTTGAGATAATTCAAAGATTGTGTACAACAAGACAGGTGGGAAGAATCCTCGTCTTTGGCTTGAGACATTGTCATAACAGCAGAGAGAAGCATTAGCGAGACGTCCCTTAGAACTAGGATGAAGCAGAAGGTCTGTGGCAGAAAAGGCAAACTGGTGAGCTTCTCCTCACAAAGGAGATAAACTAAAGCCAGAGATGTGAAGAGAAGCATCCTTTGAGTGGTCCTGATGTGAGAAGAGCAGAGGCATCAAGAGTGGCTGCCTTCTGGATCCTGTCCAGGGAGGAGAAAAGACAAAGCAGACCCTACTTTTTAAAAAATAAAAAATAAAATCAAAATGATGAGAAGCTGGAGATCTAGGAAGAGCAGAGGTGAAAAGTGTCACAAAAGTTCACCAAGGAAAGAAAGTTGAGGATGGCAGAATTATTATCTGGGACTAATTGATGGCCATCTATGAGAATCATGCAGAAAAACTTTATCTTAAAACTATGGTTTCAGCAAAGAAATTGAAAAAGCCAAACTGGAGGAGTGGGGAGTCAAGGAGAATCGATAGACAATAAATACATCACTCAAAGCCAGTCTAAAAAATGTTTGCCATGGGGACTGGTACCTCCTTAGTAAACGCCGGCTGTGTAGTGAAGAGCACAATGTGCCAGTCTGAACTGTTTCGTTCTGGGTGCCTTCAGCCCATGTCAGTGGTGTTTACTGGTGGGGACTTTCACTCTATCAACATGCTGGCCTGGAGCTGTTCTTAATTTAAACAGTATGTCCTGAGCTCAGGGTGTAAGTGTGGTGAGTGGAACATCCAGGACAGGTCTCACTTGAGGAGTTTAAAAGGGAATGGAAACATTCCATTAGCAGGAATGAGGAGGCCCATGATATTTCTTAATCAGTTTTAGTGCAAGGTGGGGGAATCTGTAATCCTCCAGTCCCTACCAACCTCTGCAACATGGCCAACGGTCAGTTACGAGGGGAGTCATAGTCTCACAATGCGCAAAGGAAAGGGATGGACCTGAACCAAAAGAAAGGGGAATCTCAAGAAACTGTTTTTCTGTATATATAGTAACTGCCCAAAAGCTACACAACCCCTAGGGTGCCTCTGGCAAACGAGCATCACCAATGAATATTCTTCTGCAGTCAGTTGACAATGTTTGAATGTCAAATTTGCAAACTCCAAGGCAGCCCATGCCACCTCCCTCCCTGGATTTTAAGAAGTCATGGCATGCAAGCACTACCAGACGACCGCAGAAGAAACAGCACAGGCAACGAGAGGGTCTTGTTCACACCATGCAAACTCACTGTCACTCACCTTCACAAGTGCTCTGTGAGATTTGTATTTTAGAGGCAGGGAGCTGGCAGTCACCTGCCTAAAACAGTCCAGTGAGTCCATGGCAAATGTGGGCTTTGTTGACCTCTAGCTCAACTCTTTAGCTAACAGGCTACAAAACTGTGAGGTTGGTGGGAGACCAGAAAAGGGAAAGGCAGCACAGCCTTGGCTATCAATGGCTACCAGCCACAGCGGCTTTGTTTTCCCTCCACTGTTGGAGAAAGTATGCTTCTGAATACCAGTTATTGGAGAGCGGAAGTGAGGAGACTGCTGTAATGCTCGCGTCCTGTTTGCGGGTTTCGCAAGGGCATTTGGTTAGCCACTTTGAGAACAGGATGCAGGACTAAGATGGGCCTCATCTGTCTTCTTCCACAAAGAATCAGCAAGGAATGTGGATAATTGTTGGCATCGGTCTGCCTTGGGAGACAATGGAGGAGCGCGTCTTTGGGAGTGGTGTCAAAATGTTGGAAGGCTACAGCAACTGCTGTGGTTGTAGGGACCAATACAGGAGAGACTTGTTTTGTTGCATCTGGGGCAGCTGAAGGTGTCCGCTTGTGCTGTTGCAGGTGAACCAGGATGTTTCTTCTCTCCGTGCTCCTCCCAGCAGTCATTCCTATGGACGCATGACCTGATAAGTCTCCAGGCACTCTGGTCATCTGCAAGGGATCCCCACATGGCAGGTTAAGAGATCGCCCCATAAAGGTCAACCAAATCTGGAGACTGCAAGAGAACAATGAAGGTGGAGGATTTGAAGAAGACAGCAAATTATATAGAAGCCAGGAAGAAAAGGAAGGAGAGTGGGTAGCAGAAAACTGAGAATCCAAAGCCCGTTTGGATAAAAGTGTTTTCTACCACAGAGGGATGCCCATCAGGTGGGCAGGGGCAAATGACATGGAGCATTGATTTTGCTAGGAAGAGACACTCCCTAGTTTTGCCACAGGTTGTTCCACATGATTTTAATATTCCAGTGGATTTAATATTCAAGTGCATGTTTCATTTTTTTGGAGGGGGGAAGTTACGGTTGGAGAAAGAGAATCCAGAAGTGCAATAAAAGCACCATAAAGGGAGGGTAAAAGGGCTGGTATGAAACTGGAAATTAAAAGGGTAGCTTGAAGAAGGAAGGGGTGGCAGAATGTGTATTATAGAATAGCCATAATAGCGGCTATGTTTTACCTCCACTGTAGGAGACGGTATGCCTCTGTAGCAATTGTTGGGAATCAGAAGTTGAGAGACTACTGTTGCACTCAGGTATTGAATGTGGGCATCCCATAGGCATCTGATTGGCCACTGTGAGAACAGATGGCTGGACCAGGTGGGCCTTTGGTCTGATTGACAAGGGATTTTCTTATGACTTTTAACTGGTTCCACGGCCATTCCTTCTCTCCAGGACAATGGAGGTGTGTGAGTGATTCCCCCCCCCCGATCCTCAGCACCCTCTTCAAATTATGATCTATTCATGACAGCTAAACTGGAATAAAGTGATGTAAATTTTAGTGTCAATATGGTTGATGGGACATTTTGTCCCCAAAAATGATTCCTGGGTTGCCTGCCTTATGTTTATAGATGAGAGAAGTTTTGATCAGAATGGGCCAACTTCTGTACTTGTCCATGGATTTCCAGAATCGTGGCTTCTTGTTATGAATTTCCAGAGGCATGGCTATGTTAGTCTTGAAATTGCCCCTAATCTCCATTGCCAAAGCATGTGTTTGCATGTGCAAGGTCTAAACACTGGCACTGCTGGCTAAAGGATGCCGGCTATCAAGAAAGGCCTCCATCTGTAAAACTTAGAGAGCCACTGCCAGTGAAAATAGTGAATAATGGCCTAGGCTAGATGGATTCAGGGAGTAATTCGGGGACTAGGTTCATTCAAAGACTACTTTTTAAGATGTGGTCATTTACTTATACATACACCTGTCATTCTCTTATGAGCTAAAATGTTGCAGACCACATGGACCAGAGAAGTAGGTACAGGGAAGAGTAAGCAGAAGCAGCAACGTCATAAACCATGACTACACCTTTCATGGTGATATCATAATAAACATAGCGTGGGCCAGATTCAACAAATGAGTCCACTAGTAGAAGCCTGAACAGGGATTTCTGCTAGCACAGTGGAGCTTCCCTGTTCCTCCTGCAGCCCCCACCCCCACCTTAGGCTCTGGGAGGTGGGACTTTCACTAAGCATAGGTGACCATTTCTAGTTCCCATGCAATGGAAATCAGATGCCCTTCACTTTACAGTGGTACCTCGGGTTACATACACTAGGTTACAGACTCTGCTAACCCAGAAATAGTGCTTCAGGTTAAGAACTTTGCTTCAGGATAAGAACCGAAATCGGGCTCCGGCGGCGCAGCGGCAGCAGGAGGCCCCATTAGCTAAAGTGGTGCTTCAGGTTAAGAACAGTTTCAGCTTAAGTACGGACCTCTGGAACGAATTAAGTACTTAACCTGAGGTACCACTGTACTATGATATTGTATGTGAAATGCTAGGCAAGCTAATCTTGTTTCTTTATTATTAAATATCATCGTTGTTGCGCACGAGGAGCTCTACGCAAGCAAGGGCTCCCTCATTCTATGACATGGTAGTGGCGTTGTACATGAAGCTCTCCCAACATTAAAGAGCTGCACGCTACTCAGTGCCTCAAAAACCTGGAGCAGTGTGAGATGGACCAGTTGCTGACATAATTTTGAAAGTTATGCCAACCAGGTTGGTGGGTGTACTAGGTTACCATGTTGTTTGCCCAGCTAGGGGGTGCAGTGGGGAAACGCCATAGCTTAATGGTAGGGCATCTGCCTTTCAAGCAGAAGGTCCCCGGTTCAATCCCAGGCATCTCCAGGTGAAGCGCAGAATGTCCCCCACCTGAAATCCCAGAAAGCTTCTGCCAGTCAGTATAGACAGCACTGACCTAGACAGACCAATGGTCCGACTTGGTATAAGACAGCTTCCCATGTTCCTAGTGGAGTTCAGTCCTCAGCCAATGGACAACTGAGCGGTGATGTATTTTGGGTCCTTTCCACTTGGATGCGTAACATGAGACCAACCCATGCAAAAGCATGGGGGCACGGGGGCCGGCAGGAGGGGGAAATATAGAATTTCCTCAGTTACTTAAAACAAGTGATGTATTTTGAGGAGGCGTTGGACAAAATAAGGCAATGCTACTGAATGAGAACAATGTGACAATTCCTTACAAATTAAAAAGGCAAATGAGAAATGAGCCATTCTGTTACACTAGGAAGAGCAAGAGACGGTATCACAGAGGTATGTGTTTTTAATAAAGCAAATAGATGCTGCAACATGCAGTATTCGTAAAACTTGACAACATATACAGACCTCTCAGGAGGAAAAATATATATATATGTAATCAGAACCAGAGTCCAGATATTTAAAGACAATGTATACACAACGTTTTGATAAAACCTATCCATTGTACAGAATATATAAAAAGAAGAGCAGCTCCCATCCCGGCTTTCGTTCCAACCGGACAAAATGTGAGAAAGAGATTGTTCCCCAAGTGGTTGGGCAAAGTTGGGGCTGCTTTTGGGGGTGCGCAGCACAGACATTCCCCATGCGCCCCCAGAGTGCAGGCAGGCGCGCCCACAAGCAGCTTCCGCTTTCGCTACGGCACCGGGTGGCACAACAGAGATGTTTCCAGTTCACCTGTCGCGTTGGGTTTTGAGTTTATTTTAAGGTGGGCAAGGGAGGGGCTCGCAGGGAGGGAGTTGCATATTGTTTCCGTTTCTGAGCTTGTCTGTGATTGTACGCAATGGAGCAGGAAGTGGGGGCTGGGGGGGAGGGCTGGCTGAGAGTCCCTTTTCACAGACGAATATGAATGAATTGGATGTTGTGGCCAATCAGTTCATCTTCCATTCTTAAGAGGGGAAATGGGGGGGGGGGGTCATCCGTATGGAAAAGAAAGGTCCCCTCCGCTGAAAAAATAAAATAAAGCAAGATCTTTGCTCTTAATACAAGACACTGTTCCCAGGGGCAAAGCATTTTATTGTGATATAAATAGGGAGCTTTCTGGGTCTTTAGGCTACTAATACGTACATCAAAATGCCCCCGTGAAGAAAACCTCGTGGTCTTCTCTTAAAAGCTGCTTCTCTCGCTGAGGGAAATTTACAGTGTGTGTCAAATGAGGACACGCAAAGCTTATGGAATGTACTTTAAGCAGTTTTTTTTATTTTTTTATTTATTTTTCAATTAAGGGACAAAATGGGTGAATGAACAGGGTAATGCAGACAACTGCCCGATTTATAAAAATAAAAAAATAAAAAATAAAAATAAAACCCCAAAAAACACAGACAGTGGTTTTCCCAATAGAACTTAACAAAGACTAGAACAAAAACCAAAAGAAAAAATACAATAAAGAGCCAGGTTGCCAATGACCTTTGGTCATCTAAATAATAATAATAAAAAAACAATTAAAAAAAAAACAAAGATCAAATCCAACGCCTCTGTTCTGAACAGAGCGTGTAAGCAATAATAAATAGTGACTTCCATAGTAAAAGATAAAATTTCAAGTTACGACAAACAGCTTTCATTACAGGAATAGAAAAGGCCCATAATAACAAAATATTTTGCATTGCCATATACAAAAAAGGTTTCGTATCCAGAGGGGCTCCTCTCTCTCTCTCGCTCTCTCTGTCTCTCTCGCTCTGTCTCTCTTTTTTTTAATATGCTTTGCATATGAAATCCTTTCCGATCTAAATATATAAAGCACCATTTAATTTTTTTTTTTCTTTTTGGCAATGGAAAAAAAAACCTGCGAAACTTTTTAATTTTTTTTCTTCCTTTCGTTCTAGTTTTTTTTTAATTTTTTTTTTCTCCTTTTACTGCATATGAAGATTTTTATTTTTAAAGATGCTGGAATGTAAAGGGGTAAGAGAAGAAGAAAAAAGGGGACGAAAGAGCACACTACGGAACAAACCAACATCATCACCTTGCATTACTGCATACAATATGGCAGCGGAAAGAAAAGTAACCCCCTTTGATATGTACAACCATCTGCAACGCTCATTAAGTGCGACATTCAAACAGATTCTTTCTCTCTCTTTTTTTCCTCCCCACCCTCCCTCCCCCCAAAACAGCCATTATATGGCCTCTTAGCTGTACAATGTCACACTTTTTCTTCTAAAAAAAAAAAAATGGTTTTTTCAAACATACAAATAATTTGCACTATATTATCCTGCCAAATTAAAAAAATATACTGTGGCAGCCTGTTTGTTTTGTGTGTGTGCGTGCGTGTGTGTATGTGTGTTTTTCCACTACCAAAAAAAGGTACAATGATACCTTTTCTTTCTTTTCTTTTTTTTTAAAGAGAAACAAGCAACAGTTAAAAATACAAGCTTCATTATAAATACTATAGTGCCTACTCTAGGTGAACATTAAATTCAAATACCATTCTAGAAATTACAGAAAAAAGAGACCATAAATGTGTTTTTCTTCTTGTTTGTTTGTTTGTTTTCTCTTCTTCTTAGCATAGGAACCAACAGGAGTGTGCATTTTCCTATATTTTAAGTACTATATATTCTTAACCCTTTCCCCAATGTATTTATTTTACAACCTGAAGAGTTCTGTATATAACCAAGGCATAGGATTTTCCACTACTGGTTTTCAATGAAGAGCAGGTCTTGTACACCACCAAGACAATAAACCCTAAAATACAAGTTTGTTTTTTTCTCCCCTAAACAAAATGAAGTGTTTTCGTTAAAAAAAAAAATCATAACATTTATATTTAAAAAAGTTTTGTACAAAAAAACCCAAACCCATCCTTGCACTGTAGGAGTGAGAGCAATCATTCGTTATTTTTTATATAATTGTACGACCTGTTCCCATTCACAGCGCCGTAACGTTGAGTCGCAGTCATTAAGTCAAGTAAAACGGCAAGCTGGCAGAGTTTCTTATATGCTCCTCATGAGATCATGCTCATATATATTTTTTAATTTTTTTTCCATTAATCTTGCAATTTTTCCCTTAAAAGTATAGAGACCTGTAAACTGGGAAAATTGTACAGTGCATTTAAATTGTCCTATCTGAGCAGTCTTAAAAGGTTTTTTTTTTATACTCAACCTGTGTACCTCTGATTAAAGGAAAAAGAGACATACACAACAGGCAGAGTCAAGTGCTATGTGAACATCCAACGGGGCAGATCCTAGCTTAATCATAAAAACAATGAATCCTTTTCCCATGTCAACACAACGAGCACATAGCATATGGTGAAAAGAAACAAAATGAAGTACAACTTTTAGGGAGCACAGACATACTCTCTGCTACTCTTTTTAAATTATCTTTCTCTCTTCTTCTTTTTCAGAATGTCACACTTCAAGGCAAATCTTAATAGTTCATAGTTAATCATCATATCAATATTAGCTTATAACCTGTTCTTAGTTTTAAATGGCAAGCAGTACCACATTGTGCTAAAAATCACTGTGTGTTTTTTGTTTTTTTGCTATGTGTTACACTCAGTAAAATATTATTGCCGGCCTGTTTTATATGTCTTTCCCTATATAGAGAGAGAGATCAATAGATTGATATGCGGTAGGTATGCAAGGTTGTACGTTTCTAATTTGATTGTCAAGTTGACAACCAACTTAATTCGGATATTTACTTATTTTCATTCTTCTTCCTTTTAGGTTTTGTGTCCTTTTGTGTGCCAGAATCACTAAAAGATATTGGTAAAATCTTTAAAACATGAATTTTCTTCCTAGTGTATTTAATCATCTTTCAAGGCCTTCTGCACTTTTCACATTCATTTTCTTCTTATTTTTTAATCATCAGAATAATGATCAGAATCTCAAAATTGCAAGGGGCGGGGCAAAGAGAGGGAGACAGGGTATTGGTTGGGTAACAGGATGAGAGAAAAATCATCTGCAATGGTCCCGGGATGTTTTCAACACTCTGGAGGGGAATCAATTTGGGTTGTATTCAACCAAGTTATACTCAGAGTAAATCCTCTGAAATCAATGCACTTAAATTAGTCTTGTCCATTCTTTTCAACGGAGCTACTCTTAAGTAGGACTAAGACTTGCTACAACCCTTTGAATTAGGTGACTTTGGGCTGAGGTTAGTTGGAACAGGAGTGCATGGGTAGGATCGAATGATGATTAACTAGGACGTATTGGGTTTCCTTTCTTAATTATTTGATTTAGGTAGCCACTGTTGTGAGAAATACAATATAGAGTTATCGGCTAGGTCCTAAAGGACTCGTTTACATTGCCCAGTGCGAAAGTTGAGCTACAAGTTTAGAACAAGTAGGGTTGCCACCAACATGGCTTAAATAGATTCAAGGCACTCGGATTTCCATTTCTTAAACCAAATGATAGTACAAATTTACCTTTTTTTCTTTTATGTCCTTATTTTTCAATTAAAGGCCTACTTTTTCCCTTCCCTCCCCCACCACAAAAACAACTGATACGTTAACATCCTTTTAAAGACAGAAATTGAGATAACACTGTGGGATACCCTTTTTCCCTTTTCAGTGTTATCCATCTGTCCAGAGAGGGTTAATTCAAAGAACATTGCCCCTATACATTTCAAAACAAAACTGTGCATGATATGTGTCACAGAATGCACGTAGCATGGTTGGTTCTGTTAAAAAATGTTTTCATTCTGATTTTCCTCCCCCTCTCTTTTTCCTAGAACATTACAGGAAATGGGTACATAGCTGTCTGAGTTAGTATTTGGGTGGGTGGGTGGGTATTATCATTTTGTTTGCTCAGCAACCAATCAGGGGACAATTTTTTTAAAAAAACAGCCATAACATACCATACATGCTGTCTAATTTTTTTAAAAAAAAAATTAACAAACATACACAACATGTAAATTATTGCACAAGAGAAAGGCTCAAAGTTTGCGTAGTATTGCCCCCAATACAGATCATGCATTCAAATGGTGAAAACAGAAACGAAAAGAGGAAAAATTAAAAAAATAAAAAATGAAAATGAAAACAGGTGTGCTGGTGACTAGCACTTTCTTAATATCATCCTTAGCTTCCATTATTTTACTCACAAGGGACTAGAAAATCTCTACACCGGGGTGGGGTGGGGGTGGGGGTGGGGTGGGGAGTTGGTTGGGGAAAGGGAGGAGAAGGGGGACATGTTAATATACCTCTATTCAGTTTTTATGTCATTATTCAAGACTCGATCACTGTGCCATTTTTTCATGTGTTTTTCCAGGGTACTGTACACGCTAAAAGGCATCTTACAAATTTCACATTTGTAAACGTCCTTCCCCACCTGACCATGCGTTTTCATGTGCCTGGTGAGTTTGCTACTCTGGGCGCACGCGTAGTTACACAGCTCACATTTATAAGGCCTTTCCCCAGTGTGGCTCCTCCTGTGGACAGTGAGGTTACTACAGTTCTTGAAGACTTTCCCACAGTACTCACAAGTGTCGCTGCGTCTGCCCTCTTTTGAACTAGGCCTTCCAGGGCCTGGACCACTAATATGCGGGGTGCTCCCTCCACTTCCTGTACCGCTGCGGCCTGATATCCCTCCATCCATCTCCCCAGGAGGCGTCGAGAAGCGTAAACTTCCGTTTTCGGAGGAGTGTTCAGAGGAGGAAGCAAAAGGCGATTGTCGGGAGTCTCCAAAGTTGAGGAATGGATCTTTTAGCTGCCGAGAGGCAGCGTACCCAGCTAGCCACTGGGAGTAAACATTTTCAGTGTTAGGCATAGCTGTTGCGGGAAGGTCAAACTCCTTTTCAAGTTTGATGCGTTTGGAGAAAGGGCTTAGGGAGCTCGGGCTACCCAAGAGCAGCTTTTTTGACAAACCTCCGGAGGCAGATTCACCAGGGGAACACCCCCGACCATTAATAGCGCCATCGTCGAGGCGATCGGATTCACCAGCTACCGAGTCTTCGTCGCAAGTGTCTCTATGTACCTCAGATTCGGACAAATGCCCTCGTTTATGTTTCTCTCCAAGGACCTGGTGGAAGGCCTCGCTGAAGTGCTGCATGGAGCTCAAAACCATTCCTTGCATGACATCCGGCATGGAGCGGTTCTCATCGACAGACCGGGAGTTGTTCTCATGGTGACGAGCTGCTTCTAGATTAATGCCAAACCCATAGTCTGGCCGTTCATTTTCAGTCAAATCCTCCTCTTCTTCTTCCTCTTCCTCTTCTTCCTCCTCCTCCTCCTCCTCTTCCTCTTCATCCCCGTTTTCTGGAATCATATTGGAATCATTCTCACTCTTAAACTTGGCCACTACGGATTTTAGGGCACTGCTAGCACTGCCAACAAGGTCACTGGTTCCAGGCTCTGGGGAGCTGGCCGTGGAGAGGCCATCGTCAGACTTCACTGTCATTGGGGAGGATTTGTGCATATGGGTTTTCATGTGGCGTTTTAGCTTGCTTGCTTGAGTGCACGCGTGGTCGCATAGGTTGCACTTGTAAGGTTTTTCTCCAGTGTGGCTGCGGCGGTGGACAACTAAGTTGCTCTGAAACTTGAAGGTTTTCCCACAAAATTCACAGGACTTGGATTTGACGGGAGGCTGGGAAGGGGGAGGAGCGGGAAGTGGAGGGAGAGGCGGCGTGGCCAGAAAGGGTGGCTTGCTGCCTGGCTGGAATGGTTGCAGTAACCTTTGCATAGGACTGGGCCGGTTCGGTGACAATGGCGGACTAGAGGTGTTTCCAGCTAACTCCCGAAGCCGCCTGGAGAAATCCATTGCTGGGGGCTCCATGGCCATGGGGTTGAGTCGCAGCACCCTGTCAAAGGCACTGGGGTGATGGGTTGCAAGGGCCATTTCTTCGGCACCCAAGCGTTCTATGCGGTGTGGATCCAAGTGATGCCTTGGAGGGGGACTAAACAAAGGCGGCGTGGGAGGGAAGCGCCCTTCTCCGAGACCCGAAGCTTCTCTTGCAACTGATCCGGGTATTCTAAGGAGGTTAAAGGGATTATTGTCTGCAATGTGGATCCCGTGGAGCGGTGGCTGTGAAGGGCATTCGGCACCTAGTCCTGATGGGATACCAACCCGCGGTGTTAGGGGGCTTCCGTGGTCACTTTCTAAGTAGATTCTTAATCCATGAGTGTTCTGTGCGTGTTGCAAGAGAAACCAGGCGCTGTTGAATGGCTGTTTACATGTTGTACATGTGTAGCTGCTGGGTTCATCTTTACCTGCAAAAAACAAAACAAAACACCACAGTAGCATCAATGTTTAATAACCAAATAGCTTCCTTAAGAACGTCAGACAAGACCTGCTGCTGGACCAGACCCAAGATCTTTCTAGTCTCCCACCCTGCTTCCCACCATGGCCAATTGGATGCTTCCGGGAAACCCACAAGCTGGGCTTAAAGGCAATAGCTAACTCCAACTGTTGATGATCCCCAGGAACTGGCATTCAGTGACAAACTACCTCTGAACATGAAGATCCCACTGAGCCATCAAGATGGACCTCTCAACTCTGTGATTGTGTCTGATCCTTTTCTAAAGCCATCCCCAATCATCTGTCAACCAATTTCATTTGATGACCCCTAAGTTCTAGTATTTCATATTTCTACATCATGAATAATTTTATAAACCTCTGCTTTATATGCCTGGTATTTGTTGACTCTTTTTACTCTTTCTTGAAAGTCATTCCTTTCCTCAGAAATAAACTTCAGCAATAAGTGCAAACACTTTAACACATAAGCAGATACACTCCACATATAGCTAAGGCCTTGATCCTAGTCCAATTTATACCAACGCACATTGTGGCCATAATCCTAAGCATAGTTTACTTAAGAGTAAGACCCATTGAGCTCAGTGGGGCATACTGCTATGTAGATATGCACTGCTATAATTGTAATCTAAAGCCAGAAGTATCAAGTCTCTGGATTTGGAGTAGTTCTGCTATGGTCTCATGGGATTAATCTGATCCATTATTGGCGGATCATAGGATACTGTGATCCTAACAGTATTTAACCTATGGGCATTGAATAACTTCAAATTTAGGTACCTCCACTAATTTTTAATGAGATTATTTAAACATACATTTTCTGGTTTACTTCCAAGGAAGTATTTTAGTGCACATGGTTATGGTCTAGTGTTGCAATCCTAACCGTACTTATTTCCAAGTAAGTCCTGCTTAAATAAATTATGAAAATACATGCCAAAGATAAGGGTGCATATCTCATAGGATAAGCCAATTAATTATATGCCAGTCCTCATTTGGAAGCATGTGATTTTTGTTTTTTTGTTTTTTAAAAAACTTATTCTGTAAAAAACCTTGTTTCAAGCTGTCAGCTGAGAAAATGAAGCCTGAAATATATGATATAGTACAGCCTTTCTTTCTCCAACTGGCTTATGGGTCACCCAAATAAATCTAGATAACCAGATGGCTGGATAGCTAGATAAACATGGATTTGGATAACTTGGATCCAACATCTGGCTAAGAAACTAGCTGAATATCCAAATTTAGAGGGGCTAAATAGAAGAAACCTACAGGAGCCATCTTGCTTTTCTTTAAAATGCTTAAGACTGTAAATGTCATTTTGAAATGCAGCTATATATCTGAAATTTGATATATCTATCTACTGTATAAGTAACAATTTATTTTAACCAGTATCACATGGTCCCGCTTCCTGCTATACTGATAACAACCATGTGACTGGCCCATGGTCGGCCAATAAGCAGGCGTGCCATCTATTGGGGGCCGACACCTTGATCCCCTCAATATTTGTTTTAGGAGGGGTGGGCCCCCTCAATCTTCAGGCAGCCCTATGCGCATGTGATGTCACACACCGCAGGTCCAGTGGCCATCTCCTCCAGAGCACTCGGCCTTCCACAATGCGCATGACATCGCACACGCGAAACAGCATTGCGCCCTCCCAATCTTGGGGGCAACCTCACGTCTCTGGCTATAGGATCTCAACTTTGCCCTACCCCTTATTAAGTCTACTCTGCTACCCCACATTGAATTCCTTGGTGTACTGTAATTTAAATATCACCTAGAAGAGCTGGCCCAATACATTTAGCAGCCTGAGGCAAGGACGAAATGGTCCTCCCACCTTGCTTTCTGGACTTGCAGTTAACTCTTACTTCAGCACTGGTGATTGGTCAGCATCCTCCACCACAGCTGAGGGCAACATGCTAACATAGGGCTACACGCTAACATTGAGCTTGTGACTGCAACCAGTTGTGCACTCTAGTTAAGCCCTAAACTCCATAGCGAATCTCAAGTCACCCCATATGCTAGACAAGTACCCACTAGTTTGTACCATCAATCCTACACACATCAGTGGAAGGTGGTTGTTGTTGTTTGCCATCTACTTGTTGAGTCTAGTCCCTTGACAGAAAACGGCAGTGATGCTTATCCTCTTTAGTTTTCCCTTGCAAATAGTCAGGTAGCTTGGACAATCACCAACAACGGTTCTTTGTACCCCCTTGGTAGTTGCCCACTTGGGAATCCCTGGTGCTGTCATTCCCAAGAGCAACTCCACATTTCACACTGCAATTCTGCTACACCTGCAGCAGACATATATCCATAAATAGCTTGTACAAATATGTGGGGGCCCTGATGCACGGACACAGAGATGCTTAAGGGCGCCTGCCTAAAGCTCACAGCATTTATGTGCTCACTGAAGGAAATACTGCTTCTCCCATTAGGAGCACGACTGTCACATTCAGTGCAGTTCTGCCAGGCCACAGATGAGGAAACCATGACCCTCCAGAAATGGTTAAGACTTTAATGCCCATCAACACCAGCCAGTCTTGCCAATGGTTGGGCATGATGGGAAATGCAGTCCAACAAAATGGAGAAGGACTGTGGTTTGATGGGAGAGGATGTCAAGGTCCCAAGTTCAATCCCCAGCATCTTTACATAAAGGTTCTTTGGAAGAAAGGAAATACCTCTCTATGAGGTTTTGGGATGGGTGCTGCTGAAGCTAAATGGACCAACTGTCTGACTAGTATAAAGCAGCATCATATGAATTGGAGAGAAAAAAATAAACTGTAAAAGGGATAAATCCTTATTGTTCTCTTTCAGTGGTCTGTTTCCACCAAAAACAATGGGGGGCATTGAGAGGACAGCAAAAATTAGCATAAATAAATATCTTGGCAGCTAATTGTGACATTAACAAACCATTCTGAAAATGCGGAAACTACCGAGCTCTTCCTGGGAATGCATGGGGGGGGCACGCACGCGCACGCACGCACACACACGCACACACACACACAGTGTATTTATATATACTGTACTAGTCTTTGAACAAGCAAGGCTTACAATGGTATTTGACTGTGTGCTGATCTTCTAGGCTGACCTGTGATTTACTTTACGGCGGTGTTTATAATCTCACTCAATATAACCCACTTGTGGGCAAATCTTTTTTACAAGATTAGACAGTAGATGCCAAAATTAGGTTTCCAAACATATGCCTAATGTACGTGCGGGTAGAGAGGAGGGAGGGAAGTATGAAGTGGATGGGTTTTGAAAGAAAAACGCTGAAGTCCCCCTATCAAGTGATCTTCATTGTTCTTGTTTTCCTCCTCACTTCAAAGAAGGAGAAGAAAAAGCTTTATAAGGGGGATTTTCATTATACAATGTGTTGAATAAATGACTTTGGAAAATGACAGGCAGGCAGCTTTACAGTTATGTCTACTGCGACTCACACAGAGGGCCCCCCCCCAACCCCTGCTCGTAGCTTCAGGTTTCTCTATTATTATACATTTAGTCTGACAATCTGAATTGGGAGAGAGAGAGAGAGAGAGAGAGAGAGAGAGAGAGAGAGAGAGAGAGAGAGAGAGAGAAATTGGAGGGAGGAAGAAAAAGAGAGATTCAGCCATCTCTGGCAGGTGTTTAACATTTTGGTTGCTTTAAAGGAACCCCTTTGGAATAATATTTAACATTTCATTCTTCTGCCAATGCCAGCTTTTTAATGAACCTTACTGTGATGTTTAGCGCAGGGCGCTGAAGATGGCAGCAGATAAATACGTAAATCTTCTGGAAAGAGGAAAACTCAATTGGGCATGCAGATTTCTGAACGCTTGTTTGTGGGCTTTGGGTGAGGGTCCAGAGAGGACAAAGTGGGGTGGGGAAGGCAACAGGGAAGTCAAAGCAGTTGGCAATGTGGATAGTTCTCATTTCATTTTGCTGTTATAAACTAGAAGCTTTTTATAAAAACTGCAGCAAGTGATGCTATCACCCTCTGGTCTGCTTAACAATGCAACCTACCCCTGCTTTGCTAGTTTATGTATTAGGTCAGTGGAAATAGCACTGTATCTTATAATGAGGATACAACATAACAGTTTTTGTAATTGCATTTTAGCATTCCCATCAACTAGATATTCTGGATCAGAAGGGCAGCTGGTATAATCATAATGTCAATGAGAAAGGCTGTTACGGCAGAGAGTAAAGATTACATGGAGGGGGGAGCAGCTTTGAAACTGGTAATTATTACCAGTCCACTAATAGCAAATGATGCATTGCAGTTTCACCATATAATCTGTATTTCATTCAGCTTCTTGTTGGGGCAGCAGATTATATTACAGCGCTCACAATGCCAAAATTTCTAACCTACAGTCATCAATAAAAGCCTTACGTCCCATAATTTGGTAAATGACTTTCTTCATAACATCTTCAACTGTTGTAAAGGCTAGTATCGATTTCTTACATAGGGGGGGAAAGGCTTCATTTATTTACTGGAGTATAAAATGTAATATTTTTCTTCATTTGCTCAGATGAAAAACAAGTTTCCACTTTTATCATTCCTGTATGGTGGGGGGAGAGGGGGGAGGGGGGGAGAGAGAGAGAGAGAGAGAGAGAGAGAGAGAGAGAAGAAAGAAAGAAAGAAAGAAAGAAAGAAAGAAAGAAAGAAAGAAAGAAAGAAAGAAAGAAAGAAAGAAAGAAAAAAATGCAAGGCGAGAAAGACAGTTAAAATCCATGAGTGATTTACCTCCTGCTTTGAAGAAACACAATTTCTAATTTGTCTATTAGTACTTGATTAATTATGAAAGCTATTGACTGACCATTTTACCTCCTGGAGATGTTTTAACAGTCGATGCAAGATTGCTGGTGCATTAAGGATTGGAAGGAGGGGTCCAACTAGGAAGGCCAAATTTAACAATAAGTGAGCGAGCTTTTGCTCAGGACAAGGCAAAGTGGCAATATTTTGTTTGTAGCATGGACACCATCCAAACTCAACCCTTCATACAATAGATACCCTTTCCCAGCTGTTTTCTCCTCCGCCTGTGGGCAATGTACAAAGTGTCTATACAACTTAGAGTCTCCCTGTTTCCCTCCCCTTTCCCCATGAACTTGTGGCGTCAGCTTACTGCAGTGGCATGAGGGTCCCTCCCCAACCCCCAGCCATGGAACAGAAAAGGTTGTGTGGCTGTTTCCTAAACCCCCTAGTTTAGGAAGAGGATTACACATATTTACGGAAGATAAAGCTATAACCACCATGGCGAAGTTCTACCTCCAATGCCGGAGGCAGTATGCTTCTGAATATGTGCTGGGAATCACAAACAGGAAGAGGGTTGCTGCACTCAGGCAGTATCAAAATTTGCGAATATGTGGGCCCAATCTGGGGCTCTCTTGCATTTAGCAGGTCCTGCCCCCATACCTTGTTACTCAGGGTAGAGATGCTCCTGAAAGCCTAGGTAGGAGAGCATGCACACTTAGGCACATCATGTGTCTGTCCCTCCCTCCCACATTCCTCCTCTCTTCAATGTCTTCATCTGCTTGCAACCATCTGGGCATAAAAACTGCAAACACAAAGGCCTACACAAAGGCTGCTCCAAGAGAGGATTTGGGAGAAGCACCATAGGTGGTTGCAAGACTAGCAACCTGCCCATGTTCTCCCCTCCTTCTGCTTCTGAGTCACACATAAACTCAAATGCAACAGCCTCAGTTTAAGGGATGTTGATCCCTTAACCATGTTGACCAGAGACATGGCTCTGCATACTTCATTGTGAAATGGAAGTGCAGGGGGGAAAGCATAGATTGTGGTAAGCAGACATAGGAATCAACAGCCCAAGCAGCTCAGCTTTAAAAAAACCCAAACATTTATTTATTTATTGTCCCTCAAAGCTGTGAAGATGAGCCTTGAAAAGTGACATCCCAGAATTCCCTTTGGAAATGCCAACAAAATTCCCTTGTAAGAAAGAGCTCTGCGGAGTTCCTATGCAGCCATGGTACCCAGAAATGTGGAGTGCATCAAACTGCACTGTGCTGGTCACCACATGGATTTATATGGTCTCTACATAAAGTTTTCAGCATATGGCTGAATTGCATGAATAATACAAGACTGTATCAGAACAAATAAGTTTCCATAATATATTTCCCATGCACCTGACTAGGCATTAATGTTCTCAAATCATGAGTGCAAGAAGAAACCGGTTTCAAGCGAACTCTCAAGACACCTGTGTCCAGTGCTGTGCATTGTCATTCTGCACAAGCACAGTATTGGGGACTGTGTCTTGAATTCAGCACTAGGAAGCTTTGGAAGAAAAGTTTGAGATTCTGTGGGAATCTAGAAGTCCCACAGACTGGGCCTCTAATACGTTTTGAAATGCTTGATATCTCCTGCAGTAGTTAGAAAGGGGAGGGGGACAATAAACTAGGGTAAAATGCAAATATATGAAAATCTACCTGCTTTGAATAATTAATGCAGAGTTCAGTTTTTCTTTGTGCAATGTTTGAATTACCCTGGCACAGATTTTTTTTATTAATTTCTAGCGCAAAGGCGTGTGCAGATCTGGCAAAATCCCAGGCTACGTTCCCCTTCAGCCACAAGTGCCACGGCACAGTTTCTCTCAGCATATGAAAATTAAGCAATGGATTACTGCTAGGCAAGGGCTGGAGTGGACCCAGGCCAAGCATGGCAGAGGAGGCCTCTGTTTAGTAAATCATACTAATCCAGCCAATCTGGAGCGCTGCTTTGCCAAGACTCGAGGCAGACCCTTAACGCTGTCCAAGGATGGAACTTTCCCTAACCTGCCTCAAAACTGTCATCAGGATTGTCTGTAGCTTATGAAGGAAGCATTTTAAAGTCTGTGAAACCTTGTTTCACATTTCAACACTGAGGGATCCTTAATACTGTATGCAGTTTTAGCATGGGGGGGGGGGATGTTGCATGTCAGTAGGATTTTGTCCTGTCTCCTAATGTAGCTAGTCAGGTTGTTCGGAGAAGCTCACAAACAGGGTCTGAAGGGAACAGTTCTATCCTAGTGCTCCTCCAGACATCCTTTTTATTACGCATTCAATATGATTTGTGCTTGTGATGCTATCACTTGTCATATGCAAGCCCACTTCCAATACATTTTGTGCCTACCAAAGTTTTGGGGTGGCTTCAATTCCAATTGAGGCACATCTTGTAATTTCATGCTGAAATCCAGTAACTTTTCATACCACAAATATTCAGGGTGGGTGGGTGGGTTGCCCCACTTTTGTTGTGCTATAGCCCCACTGAACATCAATAATAAGGTAGTTTTGGAGAACAATACTGTACCTGTGTGCCTAAGATAATACTTTTAACGAAATGGGAATCTCCCCCTGCATATTTTTTTTATAGCATAATCACTGGGAAAACCACCTTAACATTCAGTGCCAAATAAGGACATTTACCTTCAATCCAAAACAGACCCCGTTTTTTCAATCTGAAACACTGCTGGGCTCTGAAAATGCCTAATTCGCTAGTGAAGAATGAATAGTGTTTTTGAGCATCTGCATAGAATCTTTCTCTCACCAAAGATAATGATAAAAATTAAGCGCAGTCCGTTTAAAGGATGTGAACATCAAGTGGAATAAGCACATCTAATTTTTAGTAAGCAATATTTGCTTTTAACTGGTTCCATTGAGACAGTTTTAATCCATGCATCCCACAAATTTCTTCATCTGGACCATGCTGGTTGAAGAGTACAAAAAAAGGTAAAAGACATTTTGGTCAACCACTGCTGCTGGTGTGGTTACATTCTCTCCCTTGCAGCTTTGGGGTCTATCACTATTATATATCCCCACCACATGCTGCACAAATTGGCAAGCCCCAGTCTTGAAGCTCCTGCGGAATCCAAGTTTGAAGGCAACAAGTCTGGATGGAAGCAGAGCAAGCGGGAGTGTCCATGAGGCAAGGATACCCGCAAGTGACTCCCGTCACATGACCAGCCATTGCACTGTTCCGTCAAGGCTGGATCAATGGGCGAGCGCCACCTGGGCTCTCTCTTTGCCCTGCCAAAGTGGCAGAAGGAGGAGGGGGAGAAAACACGCTGTGTTTGCTCCTAGGAGCCAGGAAGGGAAATGAGAACATGGAGTAGAGAGTGGGCCAGACAGAAGGGCCCCTGCTGTGCCACCTCCTTCCCTGCCCTGCTGGAGAAGCAGTCCTGCCAACTCTCTGACTTGCAACAAGAGACAACAAGAGTTTTTGACTCCTCTCTGTCTCTCTCTCTCTCCCTTCCTTCCTTCCCTCCCCCTCCCCCAGCTGAAGACTTTGCCTTTATGCTGATCAGCTTTGCCTTCATTGAACTTGCCTAACCAAGGTTATGGATAATCAAGGGTTATCAACTTTTCAGGAACAGAGTCAAAGCAAGTCTTTAAACAAACAAGCAAACAAAAACCATTACTAGAACTGAGTTGCTACAGCAAATCTTCTCAGGACCTTAAATTCCTCTGGAATTTGTTGCGATAGCTAGAAAAATGCCAGAGTAAGCGCAGAGTCACATACCACCTTCTGAATGATGCAGGAACACATGTACGGTACTCAAACTCTGCACAGCCTGTATGAACTCTGGTCTACACATATATCTGAATCAGGTGGGAATTCTACTTACAGTAATAGGAAGGAACGCAGCTAAGGGAGTTACATTTTTGAATAGTCCCTTAGTATGTTAAAAAAGACCTCGGAAATGCTGGAATTAATGAGTGGGGGAAATGTTGCGATGCTGCTTGGGGGCTTCCCACAGGTATCTGGCTGCCCACTGTGAGATCAGCACCCTCAGGCCATTGGCCTGATCCTGCAGGCTCGCTACTTGAGCAGGTTCAAGCAGAAGAAGGCAGCCCTTCAAGGGCTCCGATCCCAAATCGCTCAAGGCATTAACAATGCAAATCAGCACTTTGAATTGTGTTCAGAAATGGACTGGGGGACATTTCTAGGGAAGCCAGAACCGTTATTCCAAGGCTGGTGAAGTATGTTTCGTATACCTGGTCTCAGTCAATTATCCAATTTCCATATTTTCTTCTCTGAAGATAAATTGTCCGATTTGGACCATTTTAGAGTAGACCGAAGGATGGATGAGAGGGAGAGAAGGGAGGTATGACTAAATAACATGTGGGTAATAAACTGAGCAGAAATACTAATCGACAGTGGGATGAATCACTCTCTCTGCTGTGCAGATACCTTGTTTGCCATTAGAGAGGCTTAGAAGGAGTATGTATTGGTACATGGACGCAATTAAGAAGACAAATCACCCCATAACATGAGATCTTTTTCATGAATGTACAAAGCAAAGAAAATTTAATTATTAGTATGTATCATTCCATGAAATACGCTACCAGTACTAAGTGCTTTACAATCCTTAACTCATTCATTCCCCCCTGCAATGCCATCATTAGATTCATTATTATTCCATTTTACAAACAGGCTGACTGAGAGGCAGAAAGTTAAAGTCATTCCTTTCAAGGTATAGTTTGAATCAGAGTAGGCTCTTCAGCCAGATATTCTAGGTTGCATTTTAAACCATGGGTATTATAGCACACAATATGGGGGTGATAGCCACTTTTAAAATGTGGGTGATAGTTTCTGGAAATGAGGCTTGCCAATTCAAATGATGAGGCTGATTTCAAAGCAGGTTTGCAAAGTTTAAAATGTATGTACAAAGCCAGCCAGATGTCTTTTTTTATTATTGTGCATTCATGAAGCCTTGTGCTAATGATGATATTGGGGCAGCCATACGCAATCATGTTTTCAATATTGTTTGTGTCTGCAAAAGGAGACATACTGTTTCATTTCCAATCTGTGCATGCCCTGTAGTTTCCTACTGAAATTCTGCAACTTTTCATACCTCGGTATAGAACAAGAATGCCCCTTCAAACGGAAATAATGCAGTTATGTTGGGGAAGCATCGCAAAATAACTAATAAAGTGGAATGACGTGTGGACAGTCCATTATAAATCCACAATTAAAGAAATATTACTGCATCAATGATATGCTGCAGAATACACTCACCAAAATACCCACTGGTTTGAAGGGGGCTCAAGCCAGTCACACCTAGTGGCCTAGTGGGCTTGTTAATCCTTTCAATGCCTGTCTAGGATTGCAAAAACAAAGACCAGTCAGGCCACAATAAACAGCTGAATTTACTTTGGAGGGTCCCAAGTTGAATTAGCCCTTTAAAAAGTGACCAAACAGGGGAAATGGAGGAGTGGTGGTGGTAGTTTCTGTCTGTGTTCCTGCTTTTTGTACTTTGTGAACTGCTCAGAAACCTGTTTTGGCATTAAACGGTATATATACACACACCTACAACCTGCATTTATTCAAACTTTTCACAAACTAGTCCACAGTCCTAAGCTATGTTCACTTTTAAAAGTTAGCAAACATTTAAACATTTTTAAAGAAGTAATGCTCCGCTTTTCTTATTTTTCTTTGGGGGGGTGGGGGAGAAAGAGGGGGGGGGGGAACCCTTTCAATCTGGTTTATAATGGCCTCCAGGCATGTCCACAGCAGCCACCACCAGAAAGCAAACCAGAAAGGCCAATTGGGAAGGAACTGCGGAAGCGAAGATGCCATTGCTGTGGGGAAGGCAAGAGGGAAAATGCTCTAGAGCTAAGCATTTAAGCACTTAATTCTGCCAAGTCAGTAATGGAAGAATATGCCAGCCAATGCGCCAACAGGCTTTGGGAAAGCTTTCCTTGTTTGTGAAAGGAAAGGCAGCGTCCAACATTTTTTAGTATCTGTACACAATTGACATTTATAGGAGAAGTAGCCATTCAGGGTTCAGTGAAACAGAGGAACATAGGAAACTGTTTATACTGAGTTCATCTAACTCAGTATAGGGCTCCTCCACACTTCCAGTTATCCCACTGCTTTCCCCTAGGAAAACGCACACTTTGCCACTGAATCGGAGCAAACATCAATCGGGTTTTCCACAGGTTGATGTTTGCTCTGATTCAGCTATAAACGGTGGGTTTTCCCACGGAAAGTGGTAGGAAAACCTCTCGGAAGTGTGGATGAGCCCAGCAGTGGCTCTCCAGGGTTTTAAGCAGGAGTCTTTTCCCGACACCATCACAAGATACTAGGCATTGCAGAGGCTCTCCCACTGAGCTACAACACTTGCTAGATACGCAATGGACTAACAAGTCCATTGTGTGTAAGAACATAGGTAGCTGCCTGATAGCAAGTTAGTTAGTTCATCTACCTCAGTACTGCCCACACTGGCTGGCAGAAGCTCTCCAGGGTTTCAGGCAGGGGACATTCCCAGCCCTACCCAGAGACGCCAGAAACTGAACCTGAGACCTTCGGCATGCAAAGAATGTGCTCTACCACCAAGCTATGGAACACTGGGAGCTGCTTTATGCAGAATCACACCAACTGGTCAATATAGCTCAGTACTGTCTACAATGAATGGTAGCAGCTCTCCGGGGTTTCAGGTAGCAGACTCTCCCAGCCATACCCGGAGACACCAGGGATCAAACTTGGTATCTACTGCACACAAAACAACCATGTCAGCAATCCGTCCTCCCGGATGGGGTACTGCAGCACCTCCCTTACTGCTGAGGTCCAAGTTAAGAATAGGCTCCCACTCCCGGTAGTGGGCAGCCCATAACAATCCACCCCACACAACACAGTTAGCAAACACACCATTACATTTAAAGCACATTCCCCAAAGAATCCGGGGAACTGTAGTTTCTTAAGGGTGCTGGGAGTTGTAATTCTTTGTGGGGGAACTATAGATCTCAAGATTCTTTAGGGAAGTCTTGTGCTTTAAATGTACATTGGGTGTGCTTTAATTGCATGGTGCAGATCTGCTCAAAGATTGCTGCTACATACCCTCCATACACATTTAGTTGCTAGTTCATTGTCCACTCCTATGGCTTTGAATCAAGTTGCTAAAAAAAATAAAAATCCACACAACCAACCTTCCACTTTGAACCAAATTTTAGGCTATAATAGCTCACTAGAAAATTTTCAAACCAAGGAAGCAAACAGACCTTGATCTCAGTGGCCAAAGATGATTAAGACCTGCATGGACAATACCTTGGCTACCTCCAGAAAACTCTGGGAATGATAGTTTTGTGAGGATGCTGAGGATTCTCTGAAAGAGAAGGATCTCAAAAAATTACGGTTTCCAGAGGTCCAGCCAGATCAGTATTGTCTATACTGACGGCCAGCAGTTCTCCAAGATTTCTGATCTGCAGGTGCTGGGAACTGAAGGTGGCAAATGCTGTACTACTGAGCTCTGACTCTTCCCTGGGGCCATATAGATCAAACTAGTGGAGTCTAATGGTCCACAGAAATTTCACAACTACAGTCCAACTTTAGTCCAAAAGCATGCCAGTCTTCATTCCACTCAGCCCTATAGGCGTGCTGATAGGTGGGTGTTTTGGGTCATTAAGAGCTTCTAATGATCCAAAGGTTCAGAGCACGTTCCTCTTTGCCAACCTCTATCAAATATCAGACCAACAACAATATGAAGAGAGGAGAAAATGAGAACCTCCTTACAAACAGAAGGTTACAGCATATAAAGACTGATTAATCTTACATGGGAAAGAGAAAGTATCCATGTTGAAATCAATATGAAGAATTAAGTGTAATGACTAGAGGTGAGAGAAATCTGAACTCGGCCATACCAAGATTACTATATCAGCAGCCAACAGATACAAGTTTAAAAAATGTGACTTGATTAATAGGAAAAGAGGCTTCAAATTTAAATTAAAAGATTTTAGAAAGAAGTTTGCCCGAACTAAGGCAAAGCACCATGACTGGTCCTTAGGAGTCAACTGCATTCTTTAAGTCAGCTCATAGAAATGACTACCAGATGATAAATATGGTCATCTTTCATAGGCCAAGCCCATAAACTGAGAATATTAACTGTTAAACTAGAAAAAATGCCCAAGGGAGGACAATTTTAGTTTGGGTTCTTGGGACTGTCCCACAGCTAGGTTTTGATTTTGTAAGCCATTCAGATAACTTACATCTATCTGAAAGGTGAAAAGGTCTTGACAGTAACTTGGTAGAGTTAATTCCCGGCTGCATCCTGGGCTTGACCAGTCTCTCAATTTGCACCTGGCACTTCTATGGGTATAGGTCAACCACAGTTACTAAAAGCATCATCAAAGCAGATGTGCAAGCTAGGTGGGGTGATATCACGTTTCACTCTCAGCTGGAGCCATGCTTCTAATAACGAAGGTGATTCAAAGTTCACTTCCAAACATGAATCATCTTATCTCTGACTTCCATCTTACTTTCTGGGCAAAGTCAAGCACAGCTTTTTGAAAGACCTCAAAATGGCTGAAACGGCTGCCATAGGCAAACCATGTTATCAATCAGACCATCAGAGCTACTGTCCAAGATATTTTGGTGCTTGAGGCAAGAAACCCAAGCAGTATTCTGCCTCTATCTCCCCCCCCCCCCCATCCGCCTCCTCTGGGAATTTGGTTTCTTACAATGCAGGACTGAAGAACGTTTTTCAGCCCAAGGGCAGCATTCCCATCAAGGTCACCTTCTGGGAGGGGCACATGCTAGTGACGGACAGAAGAAAAAAATGTAAATGTTACCTGTACTGTTAGCTACTTTCTACCCTCACCCCTCTCTATCCTCCATCTGGGCAAGTTAAGGGACATTAGTATAGATCAAAGATAAATCCCATCCCGGCTAAAACACTGGAGGGTACAAAGCAGGCTGGGGATGGGGGGGGGGGAGCCTGGGAAGAGTCCTGAAGGCCAAAGGAGAGAACTAGAAGGCCACATTTAGCCCCAGAGCCTTAAGTTTCCTGTGCTGCTTTTAATGGTATCCCCAAATCTGGATGTCTTTATCCTACCTTACAATAGGGCTGGGCTCTACTAGCTTTTTGCCACTTGACCAATTGATAACAATTCTTCTTTGTATGATTGCATGTTTTGTTTGGCTACAATGCTGCACTTCCATTTTCCATACTGTGAACCAATAATTTGTTTCTTTTAAAAGCACCCAAATGGGACGTGTGTGTCCTTTGTTACTGGAGGACCCCTTGCCCAATGATTTAAACTCAGGTGCCAGGGAATTATTCTCCATTTCTTTCTCCTTTTTCTCTCTTTACCAGGATTTTTTAAATTAAAAAAAAAAAATTGAACAGCAGTTTGAAGCTAAACCAGGAATCTCTTTTTATTCATCTTAAATGTCAAATGAATGCTTGTCTTCAGACGCGACAGTACTGAAGGCATGGAAAATGGGAGAAACACACACCAGAGTGGGGGAATAATTAATTGTTACCACTTGCACTAGATTCTCTCTCTTCTCCATCTGGCCTGTAAAAGACACACACGGACACACTCCAGTCAATTCTAAGCACTCACAAGTCACGTGTATTTCAGCAAGGAAGATTTAAACATGTGTTTAATTCTCCCAGTTCAACTTGTAAGTGCTTAACTTGGCTGGATGGTATCCAAAGCCTTTTTGCTACCTTAAGAAATCCATACTCTTGACCTGAGTTAAAACTGATATGACGTCTGTCCACACTCCTTCCCCAGAGTTCTAGTGTTGCTGATTCAGTGCTTCTCCCTGCAAACCACAGGGCACCTGTGGATAGTCTATGTCAACAGAATTATGGGAGGATTTGCAGAGTCAGCATGAGTGGCACCACTGGTTGTTTCCACTGATAATGTGACAAGCAGGCAGCAGCCCTCATATATACATTATATTCATATCTCCTGTTCCTTGCCAAAGCTCAGAGCAGCCAAGTGGTTTCAGAATCAGACACCGGCTTGTGTCTAGGCAGCAGTCTGCTCTGCCCCAACAATGTAGCTCCTTCACAGGACCTCTGACCATCTTCTGGGCCTCACAAAGGATTGGTTTCACCCCTATAATTCCCTGCATGCATGTGTGGAGGGAGGGTAAGGTTGATGCAGTGCAAACACACTGGTGAGAATGCCAGATTGGCTCCTCCAGTGCATTTGCACTGCACTGCTTCTGCTGCCACCTCGCCCCTCACTCTCGTTATTTGTGGGGATGAGAGGTCAGGTAAGTACTGCCTCCCCTGCCAACTGCTACTGCAGGTGAGGGACTCTGGCCTGACTGCCCTGTACTTTGGAAGCGAAGCTGCAGCACAGCCTTTTCACTGGTAGAACCCACTCAGCAGTACTCACTACCCACTAGGCTCCTTTGACATAACTCCTAGGAAAGTGGCAAACACTTTTTTGTTCCGTTTGTTTTGTGAAAAGTCCAATTTGGGTTTTGTTGTTTCATTTTGGTGCATACTTTTAAATTTTGTTTTATGCATTTCTTACCTTCACTGTAAAGTTGCCTTTATTTAAAGCTAAACTGGCAATTTCTAAAATCTATCACGACATTATCAAGCGCTTACAAAAATGTGTGTGTGCGCATATACCTATATAAAAAACTAATAAAGAAAACAAAAGCTAGTACTGGGCTTAAACTACAAGAAAATCAAATTTAGATTAAACACTAGAGATAGCTTTCTAGTTCTCTTTCTAGAGAGAGCTTCTCTCCAAAGAAGGAAATGTGGTACCCCACTGTTCCACTAGCACAGTTTTATAAATACATAATGATTTGGGTTATCAATCTTCTTAGTTGAGTAATCGTTTACCTCTTAACTGGTTAATCAATTGATTAAATTTAATTAATATGCATGTTATAAAAAACTCCATTTAGATATTGAAGGAGATAAACAAGGACTCATGGTTACAAGGCCATATTTAACCCTGCTGCCATTTTTTGTCACAATTTCCCCCCTACCAACTCATCAGCAAAAGCTTCCATTGAATGATCCTCTGTTTCAAGCTTGCAACAACTCTTTCAGTTCTGCAGAATGCGAACCACTCAAACAACTATCTGATGGCAATAGAGATGAACTGTCCATCTCACTCCAAATGTACCTCGTTGTATGGAATGGCTTATTTGCTACAGCCAAGGAACACAGATACATTAGTCCTTCTGTAAGGGTTAATGCTTAATAACAGTCTGTTTCTGTTCATATAAATTTTTGCTCAGTTAATTCAAACAAGCAAAGCACACTAAAAAATAAAAGGTAAGCTCAGTTTCTCCTATCAACATGTTTCCACAGAAATGGTACTCCTAAGGTGCACTCCCGCTGGTTTTAAACTGTGGAAAGGAAATCTAATCACTCATCCAAGTGCTCAAAGCGGTGTACAACGTCATTTTGTTCATCTTTGCAACAAGCCTAGGAGACAGGCCACTACTTAAGCAAACTAAAACAGAACTAACTATTATATTTCCCAAACTGGACCTGAAGTTGACACAATGACTTATCTATAAGTGGAAACACATGTTTCAGGAGATAGGGAAGCTGTCAAAAATGGCATCTCCGTGTTAAAGATCTCCCTCTTGCCCCCATAACATGGAGCTTCACATACCTCATGCTGCGACATCATTGCATTGTGTGTTTCCTGTCCCCTCTTCACCAGCTGCTGGTGGCAGAGAAACACAAAAATTCAAGATGTCACAGCATGGAGTTAAGATGTAGAACACTTTGGTGGGGGGGAACATAACACAGGGATGTTATTTTCAGAAGCAGTCTGGTGCCTCCCGTGATGTGTATCTCTGCCCGAGACTGCCTTGCAAATCTATGGGCCCTTCTAGGTGTCCCTTTCACTGCACAATCATGACTATTTTTGCTCATGATGGTATCAGGGCAGTAACACACTATCCTGCTTTCAATACAATTTGTGCCTGCAAAAGCTTGGGAGAGAACATATGGCTTCATTTCCAATCAGTGCATGCCTCATAACCTCCAGCTGTACTCCTGTAACTTTTTTTAATTGCAAATATTTGGGGCAGGGTTGTCCTGCTTTCCTTGTGCTATAGTGCAAGATTAGTAGTAGTAGTAGTATACCGCCCATCATTTGACAATTACAGGGTGGTTCACAACATAAAAATACAAAATACATAATAAAACAACAACAAAAATAAACCAATAACCCTCCACCCACAAACACAATTAAATGGACATAGAATGTTAATCAGCCAAAGGCCTGATTCTAGAGCAATGTTTTCACTTGGCACTTAAAGATATGTAATGAAGGTACAGGTGAGCCATCCCGGGGAGAGCATTCTACAAATGGGGAGCCACCACAGAAAATGCCCATTCCCATGTTGCCACCCTCTGAGCCTTTTGTGAAGGAGGCACATAAGGAAGGGCCTCAGATGATGATCACAGAGTCCAGGTTGGTTCATATTGGGGAAAGGCAGTCCTTGAAGTATGGTGTCCTGAGCTGTTTAAGGCTTCATAGGTCAAAACCAGCCCTTTAAATTGGGCCCAGAAACTAGTTGGCAGCCACTGCATTTGGGCCAGGATTGGTGTAATATGCTCAAACCATCTTGCCCTGGCCACCAAATTCTGCACCAGCCGAAGTTTCCAAACCATCTTCAGAGGCAGCCTGTTCTATAACGCATTGCACAGAGGACACCAAGTGAAATATACTCAGAGTCGCAAAGTGATTTCATGCTCTTTATTCAGCTCATAGTGGTGAGGAGGAATGAATGAATGTCCCCTCAAAGTATCTGCTTTATATACATTATTTACACAATGGGCTGCACATGATTGGCTAATTCTGGATTTCTACTGTAAGCCAATCAGGTTGTGGATTCACTTATATCTGGAGCATGATTGGGTGGTTCCTGCCAACCAATCATACTGCTGCATTGTTCTAGGACCAATCAGACTGCTGCAATTTGGATCCTATTGTTCTAGGACCAATCAGACTGCTGCAGTTTGGATCCTATTCAACTCAGTACATAACACCAAGCGACAGCAAAGGATCCAGAAGTATCCCCAATCTGTGTACCCCCTCCTACAGAGGGATTGTAACCCTATCCAGAGCAGGCAAACTCCCATCCCTCTGGCCTAACACTGCCTCAGTCTTATGAGGATTCAGCTTCAGTTTGTTGGCTTTCCATTACCAAGGCAAAACAAGGGTCCAGCACCTCCACTGCCACCAGATGTAAAGGAGAAGTAGAGCTGTGTGTCATCAGCATATTGCTGACTACTTCAAAACTCCTAGATAAACCCACTGAGTGGTGTCATCTGATGTTAAACAGCATAAGGAACAAAACTGAACACTGAGGAACCCCACAGTGAAGGCTCCATGGGGCCTAAGATCACTCCCCTCAAGAATCACCCCCTGGAAACAACCATCCAAGTAGGACCAAAACCGCCACAAAGCGGTGCCAAAACTCTGATTAAAATGGATCTAGAAAAGCAGTTTCCCACTCCAGACAACAATAATGCAGTACTATTGAGGAAGAATCACAGAACTGACCCATTGACAGGAAAAGATCAGATTCCTCATATTTATGTCACGTCCAGCCAATCCACAGGCTTCATATTGTCTGCCAATCAGAAGAACCAATGCTGCGCTGCAGTTCCGCTCTGTGCCTGAAGAGGGCTCCAAGGCACTGGCCGCCCATGACGGCTCATAAGCCAGCCCTAATGCCTTAAGAGGTTCCATTAAAAGGTAGGGGGGAATTATAACTAAACTTGTCCAGGTATACAGTGCAGACATGTGGTGGTGCGAAAACAGCCTGTTTATTCATTAATGCACAAGTTCACATTTGTAAGAAAATGGAGACCACTCCAATATGCATAAAAGCCTGTGGTAAGGCTTAAATTGATTTATGTATATGCTGGTTCAGACACTTATAGGAGCTGCAGAAAGTGATTGAGAAAAAAAGCGGGAGGGGGAGGAATATTCCTTTATATTATTTCTTGCTCCTTTAAAAAAAAAACTCTATTAACAAGAAACAGCTCTATGCTTGGCAAAAACAGAGATGGATTGTGCCGTCCCTCAGAAGCATAGCGCAGCTGCCAATCAACTGTCATTCTGTTATTGGACTTCACATAGTTTGGCTATCAAACCCCCCTCCCCAACTTCTGTCTTCAAGTTGGCAAGTTAATTTGTCAGTCTGGAAGTAATTTTTAAAGGCTTAGAGCCAGGGTGTGGTGTGTTGGGGAAGGAAGGTTGAAAGCTGTCCCTTTTGCATTCAAACCAGGGTGTGGGAAGGAACTGGAAAGGGCTGGAATTGGTGGCAAACGTTCAATGCAGAACACAATCCTCAAAAGAAACTCAGGCAAATGAGAATCGATTCAGCAGGCATAAGCAGGACACTGAAAGTGTTAATTAATCAACCCCTGCCATTAATCAATGAATCCATCTATCAGAGAAAATGTAAGCAAGATTTTTTTAAAAAACAGAATGAAGTAATGATAAAACAGGGAACAAGGGTTAGCAGTAGCAAATAAAACAGACATACACAAGTTATCCCAGTGTTGTTATTCTATGAGAACCACCCACGCCTGCACAAAACAGGCCCTTTAACCAACCTTTATGGTTAACATGGGTCTCAATGGGTTGTTGTTGTGAAGATAAACTGATTGGCTCGCATATGGTGCCTTTGGGCAAAGAACAGGATAAAATGCAATTATTCTCAAGCATTAATAGCTCAGTGGTAGAGTGCCATGTTTTGCATGCACAAAAGTCCCAGAGTGTCAAGTAACAGGTGATGGAAATACCTCCCCTCCTGGCAGGTCAAAAAATGGCCTTGGCACAAACTCATTAGCTCAATTAAATAAGAATAATAGCAGCCAGTGTGGCTATCTTTTTGATTTCACAGATTCACATTATGGTGGGCACTTACACATCCCTAAAGAGGAGGCAGTGCATCACCCATCCACTACAAAAAGGGGAATACAGATTAGCATAAGCTGATTTATTTGAAAGTGATCACTATTGAAATTAATAGAAATAATTTTCAACATAGCATAGAAGACTGTGATTAGGTCATCTGTATGCTTGTTCAGTTTGCTGTCTAAATGCTGCCAACGGCTGGTGGACAACTTCAAAGCCCCTTCTGCTGTCCCGTATTTAACTTTAAACTTGTCTTGGTCCAGATAGCCCTTCAAATAGATGATATCTTGAAACAAAGAACTGCACTCTAGGATATACGACCACCCTCATGCCATCGTATGCACGTTCACCCAGAACTAAGCCCCACTGAGTTCAGATTGACTTACTCCCATGGGTGTGCTGGATTGCAGCTTCAGGCTGAAAGTACAAATGACATGCAGGCTACATGTATGTTTTTCCATGATGCGTTTGACTCAAACAATAAACAAAGATCCAAGAACAGCTGCTGGAAACTGTGTCCCGGACCAATGAATCAGTGGCCAAAGGGTATGATTAACCCTTTCCCTCCCCAGCCATTTTTCTGCTCAACACCTCCCCCCACCCAAGTTGCTTTTCTAACTGCAGAAGAAAATATTTATATTTCATCTGCTATGGAGAAAAGCAGCTAGCAGGGCAATATTTAGTAGGAAAAAAGACAAGCAGGGAAGGAGAAAAGCAGTCCTTCTCCAGGTTCTTCCTTCCCTCCCAGAGAAGCATCTAGTTAGCAAAAGAAAATTTGTGGGGAGTTTTTTTGGGGGGCGAGGAACGACAATCACCCAACTGCATCTCATGTGCAGTTTCAGCCTCACTGTGATTAGGTTTAAAATTCACTGTTTCAAATGAATGGCCGTCTCTCTCTATATGAGTCACCAAACCTCTGAGAAGTACAGTTCCTCTAAAAAGCAGAACACATAATCCTAAATCTAGCAAAGGCTTCCTTAAGAAGCCAGAAAGGTGTTTCTCTCCACCCCCCCCCTCAACACACACACATACCCTGACCCCAGGTCAATGACCCCGCCAGCTCCATGTCTCACCTGAGCCTCGACCTGCTAGATCAAAGGTCTTTCAAAGCAGGTGCTCGACAATCAGGTAAACAATAACCTTGTTTCAACAGCCCGTAATTATGTATTTACCTGCTGGCCGTTAGGGACAATTGAGTTAATCATTCACCTTATAAATGCAGTTGTAATTACAGTGTGGTAGGAGAAGTTCAGAGCTATGGCCAGTGGTTGTCAGGCAGTATTTTTCAAATTACGAATTACATCCTATTTTTCCTTCCCATTATATATATATTCCCTTTCAGTCTCTGTCAGGACTGAACCCAAACAGAAAGGAAAAGAAATATCCACAGGGGGGGGGGGGTATGTAATACACACACACACACACACACACACACACACACACACACACACACACACATTAAATAAAGATTCTGCAGTGTTGGATTTATTTATTTCCTTAAAAGCAGCTCCGCCCCTTCAGAGGTAACAAGACCAGACTGGTGAACAACATAAAATAATTTTGTGTGTGTGTGTGTGTGTGTGTGTGTGTGTGTGAGTGAACAGCATCAGTAAAGATCCCCCACCAAAAAAGTTTTTAAAAATTACAAGCAAGAAAAAAAAAGCAACCAAGACAGAGAAGAATAAAAAGTCTCCCAACTCCCAAGTAGCCCCCAGACAATGTGGCCAATTGCCTGGGGTGATGGAAGTCCAGTAAGTTCCTACCCCTGCTTTATGGGTTTACTCTTGCTCCACCCCATTCCTGGCCCTAAATACACTTTGCCTTCCTGTCAGCTGGCTTTAGCCTGCGGAATGAGATAGCAAAGTGCTGAAGGGATAAAGGAGCTGTACCATTTCAGACAGCGACTGCCCATGTTGTTTTAAAACAATAACAACAGCACAACCCCATGCAAGTAAAAACTAAACAACAACAACAATTCCTCTCTGCTGTGATAATTTACTTTTCAGTGAGAGTTTCTCAATAGAAGACCATTCAAAATTGTGGGTCTACTCTCTCACACAGTCTGAAGTGCTATAGTCCAGCCTAGCACCTCATGACCAGTCAAGCATCACAGACTATGATCCTCATTCTGCCCATAGACAGAAAAAGGCCAAGAGTCACATACAGCTTGAATTCAGGTTATAAACTGAAAAATGCACTGAGTCAGGATTCTCCATTGACCTAGAATAACCTCACTTTAGATATCAGTGGAAGTTAGAATGGAAAACCCGTTCAGTTTTAAACCATCAGTACTCATGAGGAAGGCCCAAAAGTCATTGCTTTGCACACAATTCCTGACATTTCCAGGAAGGCTGAAGAGCACATAGCTCCAGATGACTCAAGCAAGTAAACCAAACCACACACTGTAGTGTAAGCTGAAGTGAATAAAGAAAAAATAATAATATCATAGTGCCTCGGTCTGTCTAAAAAGGCATTGTACTCCCAACAGGAACTACCCAACCACTTCTGAGAAGCTCACATGCGGAGTTAAGGCCTTCCCTTGCTGTTTGTCCTCCAGCTTCTGGTATTCAGATAGGCTGCACAAGGACATGGAGGTTCTAGTTAGTTCTTCTGGCACTCCCTCCTTAAAACACACTTGCTAGGCATAGGTGAACTTCTCTGTTTGCCTCAAGAACAATCTGTGTTGTGTGATCATCCTTCACAAATGCTATAAAAACTTTGGGAGATTTCCTGAGTGCTCCCAAGAAATAAGGTCAAAATGCAGGTGGTAGATTAGATACCCTGTCCTCTTCACAGGTTAAAAAACACAGGAACATCCTCCGGGGTCTCTGGAGCCCTTAGCAATTGTGTGTTTCAAACCAGTTTAGTATCCACATCAAGATGCATTATTAGGAAATGACTACTTTCAAAAAAATGTATTACATTTGGCTTTAAAACTAGAATGCAACTTCTGAACCACCTCCCTCGTGAGTCTGGGTAAGAAGTCTGTTCATTCATGTTCTGCCAAATCATGGATATTTCTGAAGCTTCTCAAGGTCTCTGAGTGTTTCAACCCAGGCTTGGGGGGGGGCAGGGGACAAGATTCAAATACCTGCTCTTGAATATATTAAAATTTCAATTTCAGATAGAGAGCCAATGTAGTATAGTGGTTAGGGTGTTGGACTATGTAAGACCCGGAAGACCTAGGTTCAAACCCTCACTCAGTTGTAAAGCTTGCTGGATGACTTGGGGTCAGTCACACTCTCTTAAACTTACCCACCACCCAGGGTTGTTGTGCAGAGAAAAATGCAGATGGAGGAAGAACTATGTGCACATCCTTGAGCTCCTTAGAGGAGAGACTGGGCAGAAATGCAATAAATAAATAAATCTGCCATGTATTGCAAGAACACATTGCAGTAAGTTTAATAACTCTATTAAAGTTAACTGTTGGAAATTAAGACTGATAGATGTCCTCACAACACTATGCCTCTGAAGGTCTCATCCACTGCAGCCATCATATGACCCCACCCCCCACCCCCAAATAAGGGGGTCGAAAGGTTAGCCCTGTTTCCTTACAACACAGCTGAATACTGCTGATTCTGTTGCCACTGTCAGGCTCCTCGCTGAAAGACAGGTTAGAGCCACACTGCTCTCAAACTGGATTCAGCTCATCTGATTATACCAACTGCCTTGCTGGAATATATAATCATCTCTCTCGGATGACATTTTAAATATCCAACTAGACAAATAATTGCAGCAATAATTGATAGCTGAATCAAGCTGGAAGATTACAGATTGGCACCCAGACCCAGAGAAACAAGCTCACATCTTTCACACACATTATCAGAAGGCGGCTTGATTCCCATATTCTTCCTCTCCCTTGTGGTGATGCGGGGATGATTTAGAGAGAAATCCACTGCAACAGAATCTGTGCCTGGGGATTTGATTACTTTCTACCACCTCCCTTTTGGGGGGGGGAGAAAAAAAGGGGGGAATTAGGCCGAGTGATTTATGTTTTGCTTTGTGCAAATAATGACAAGGATAAGGAATTGCTCATAAACACACACCAAGACAGCTTAAAAAGAGTTGTTCATCCAGGCTGCAGCCTTCAGATAGGTTAATCTTGAGCAGGAAAACTGAATATATATCTATTCTTAATATCCTGTCACACTCTAGTGTGGCCAAGATCAATATGGGACTCCACAGACAGCTAGGGCCCCTTGTGCTAGCACCAGAACCCTAATTCTGGATTATTTCAGCTCCTATGCGCCAGGGGAAGGGATGCGGGTGGCGCTGTGGGTTAAACCACAGAGCCTAGGACTTGCTGATCAGAAGGTCGGCGGTTCGAATCCCCACGACGGGGTGAGCTCCCGTTGTACGGTCCGTGCTCCTGGCAACCTAGCAGTTCGAAAGCATATCAAAGTACAAGTAGATAAATAGGTACTGCTCCGGCGGGAAGGTAAACGGCGTTTCCGTGTGCTGCTCTGGTTCGCCAGAAGTGGCTTAATCATGCAGGCCACATGACCCGGAAGCTGTACGCCAGCTCCCTCGGCCAATAAAGCGAGATGAGCGCCACAACCCCAGAGTCGGTCATGACTGGACCAAATGGTCAGGGGTCCCTTTACCTTTACTATACGCCAGGGGTGAGAGACCTTTTTCAGACCAAGGGTTACATTCTCTCATAGGAAACACTCTGGAGGCTACATTTCAGTGATGGGTGGAGCCAAAAGCAAAATTGGGTGGAGTAATGGAATGGATTCTTACATTTGCTTCTACATCACACACAGACACCTGTCCTCTGCCTTCCACCCTATCAATTCCAGTGGACACCAGGAACCACTGATGAGATCCTATCCCTGTCTACCAATTTCCTGACCTCCTCCTGTATTACTTATTCAATGGTAGGCAATTCTGTGAAACACAGTAAAGGTGCAGCAATCCTTCAACTTTCAGGTTGGTCAGATTTAAGAGTCATGTGACTGTATGTGGTTCTTTCATATGTAGAATTCAGAAATTTTATTTATTTGTTTTTAAAAGTTTCTATCCTTTATGAAGATATGTTTGCAAATGGGCCAGCCATAGCCAGTGAGATTGCAAAAGCTGAAGAGCTGCTGAAATAGATTTACTGCGGCTGCTGGCGAAACTTCAGCATCCTTCATGGCTTTTGGTCCCTCCCTGTGACTAGCAAAAATCTGAATAAAGTATGTAAAATGATAATAATGAAGCAGAATAAATTACACACAAAAGAAACTATGCACAAGATGAGAAATTGTGCAAATTTGTATGACTTCTACTTGGTGCATAGTTCAGATTTTTGTTTGTTTTTACTGTAGTCCTGGACATTAAGCTCATCTGCTGCATAGCGTAATCAGACCTTTCTACGGTGATTTTTTGCCAGCCAAGGCAAAGGATGGATCTATCCATTTAGAAGCAAACTGGGAGCGAAGACACAATAATCTGTAGTTGTGTCCTCATCAGATATATTGGGGAGGGGCTACCAGTTTAGCGGTTCTCAACCTGTGGGTCCCCAGATGTTGTTGGACTACAACTCCCATCATCCCTGAGCTCTGGCCTTGCTAGCTAGGGGTGATGGGAGTTGTCGTTCAACAACATCTGGGGACCCACAGGTTGAGAAAGGCTCTCAGGTTTCCTGGGGAAAGGGTTAGCTCTGCTCACCTCACACTTTACATGTTTTAAATGAAGCTGTTTCTTTGGACTTGCCTCTCATGAGCTGCAGGCACTAGTCTGGCTTTCATGATCCTGGAGATTTACAGTTAGCAAGTTTAAGGAGGATGCAACAAAAGAGAGCAAGCACCTTCATGTGGCCCTGCCTGTCTAGTCAGCAGGAACAGCCATTCTGAGGGTAAAGGCTCTCCTCCAGAAGCCTTGTGGGAATTTGCATATTTTGTATCTTCAGATTAAACAAACATTGGTGAAAACTTCATTTGTATAATCGACTAACAATAGCTTTTGATATTCACTCCCCACCCCCCATGCTATATTGAACTCAAAATGTCCATTCAGGCAAGTTCATTTGAAAGGAGCGGTTTTGTGAAAAGGGGAAGTTTGTTAGCGAGCACAACCAGGTTTGTAAAATTACTGTTTCTCCATTTATTTATTTTTCTAAAGTGCAAGCAATTGTGGAGCAGAAACCCCACACTAACTGTTTTCTTGATTTTAAGAAGCGGGTTCAGCCATGCCTTTTGCAAAAGAAACCACTTTCAAGGCTCGGTACTCTACAAGGAAGTGTACCATTTACCCAACTTACGTATGTTTGACTGTTTTTACTTAATTTAATTTTCTAATTGCAATGGGACACAGAATTCTAGGTCACTGTATCCCATCCCTTACCAATGGATATGTATGTCCAGTCTCATCTCTAGCTTCTGTTATTACACCAGACATGATCTATGCAGAGTTGAACATTTTGTAACCTTGCTTGCCTGATACTATGTTTTGTGCTTGCATATTGTAATCATGAATTACACTGAGCCCTGACCACCCTGATAGCTGCTTAATAAGATGGGCTCAATTCTGATGCTCTTCCCCACCCCAAGCAACTACCTCAAGAGGAAATGACTAAAGACAACTCTTTGCCATACAGATGCTGTTGGAAACAAACTTAAAACATTTATTTTACTTATTAACACAAATCTTATACCTGGTTTTCCCCCTCCCAAAAGGAGTCCCACATGGAGATGATGGACCAGTGATGGGTTTTGGCTCTATCTTTCAGACTTTCCTCTTCAACCTATGAAGGCTTGCCTCTTCAGCTGGTTCCATTCGTTCTACATGCACTTTAAAAGCACAATTTGGGAGGGAAGAGCCACAAATGTGATCAAAGTTGGCCAAAAAGATTATAGGCTGCAGGAGACCAGCAAGTCATCAAGTCTAATCCATGAGCCTCAAGATTGGACATTTTGTGCATGACTACTACCGCCCCTCCCTTCTCCCCAGATTAACACACATCATCAAAACTAGAAGCAGATAATGGCTGCAAAGTGCATCTCATCAAGGCATCTAAAGAGCACAAAGGTTTAGATGGGAGGCTAATCTGTACAGGAAAGTAAAAAAGCAAATAATTCGCAGGATCACTATGCACATTGGTATGGGACAAAAACATATTCCGGGGCTCAAATATCACAACCAGATAGGCCCACTCAGGGTTATTTGAATGGTGGCTTTCTTTTCATTCCTTTTAGCTTACAACTCAGTCGTAAGTATACTGGATGTGTAATTCATTGTGTTCACATATAAACAGCAATAGGGAAAATGAAGCCTACTAGCTGCTCCTCAGCATATTTACTTAAAAGTGCGCCCCAGTGCAAGTAAGACTGACGCCCTGTTCCATGTCCTTTGGATTGAAAATAAAGGCTACCACTGCAGCGGCCTTCACAAGGACAGCAAAAGGGAATGGATGGGGTCACAGAATCCTAGAGCTGGAAGGGACCTTGCAGGCCAAACCCTGATGTAAGAATTCCAGGGCAAGAACATGCCTTAGAGAAGGCAGTGAAGTCTCTGTTTGAAAACCTACAGTGAAGAAGAGACCACCACGTTCAAAGGTAATTGGTTCCACAGTCAAACCAGTTTGCTTTACACATCTTATAAAGATTTGTCTTTTTTCCTGGGCTTTCCCTAACTCTATTTTATGTACTTGAATTCTCTGAATCCCTGTTTCATTTGCTGTTATATGCTTTTATAATGTTCCTTTATTATTATCGTTTGCATTTTTGTTTTAATTATATTGTTTTTATATTGTGCACAGTGTATACCACTTACAGATTTTTGAAATGCGAAGTGGTTTAGAAATGCTTTTAAATCAGTAAGATGTTCCTCCCAGTGTTTAACCAAAGTCTACCCTCCTGTAACTTAAGTCCCTTAAATCTCGTCCTGCCCTCAGGGGAAGCAGAGGCAAGTATTTGCCCTCTTTTCCGTGATAGCCTTTCGAGTATTTGAAGAGTGCACCCAGGTCTACCCACAGTCTTCAATTCACCTGGCTAAACATACAAAAGAGGTAACATGATAGAAGGGTATAAAAAGTATGCATGGCATGCAGAAAATGGATGGAGAGAAATTTCTCTCCCTCTCGTAGCACTAAAATTTGTGGACATTCATTGAAGCTGAACGTTGGAAGATTCAGGACAGACAGAAGAAAGTGTTTCTTCATACAATGCACAGTTAAACTATGGAATTCCCTCCCACAAAATGTAAGGCTGGCCACCAAATTGGATGGCTTCAAAGGGGATTAGACAAATTTATGGAGGATCAGGCTATCAATGACTATGTTGTACCTCCAGTGTTGGAGGCACTGTGTTTCTGCCTACCACTTGCTGTGAACAGTCCTGCTTGCAGGGTTCCCACTGCTGGCCACTGAGAGAAAAGGATGTGGTTCCTTAAACTTCCCCTCAAAGACTCATTTTTTCATACTGCTGACCATCTTTGTTTAGCTTCCCTCTGAACCTGGTTCAAGTTTGCCCATATAAGTGCAGCACCCAGAACTGGACACAATTCATTAGACAAAGAAGCATCCCTGCATTGCAGGGGGTTGGACTAGATGCCCCATGGGATCACATCCAACTCTGCAATTCAATGCTTCTATGATTCTAAGCAGTTGAAGCTGGAAGTAGTGGAAGAGTGAAGTTCATGAATACGGAAATATCAGGATCAGAAGATGCATATGTTTTGTTTAAAAACTACGGCAGCTGAATATAACAGGAATAAAATATTTTGGTGTCCAGCAAAACCAGGGCCCTGCTAGTGACTAGCCCAAGGCCATTCAAGATGGAATGGAAATGCTCCAATATTAGGTTCAAATCCAATGAGCTATCTCCTAGAATGGGGTGATGAAAACTGTCGGAGTCCTTATGTCAGTGAAGGCAGATCCAGTTGCAAAAGTTGGGGGGGGGGGAGCAATAGCTTTAATTCCAGCCACACAAAAGTCAAGGTTTCTTCAAACGCACAGCGACACACAGGCATCATCTGAGTTCAAAGACACATTACAGTTTGGCAGTCTATGAGGATGCAGAACAGGACCAGTGATGGGCATGCTTAGGGAGGGTAGTGAACTGGGAAGCAGGCATAGCTTAGGGAGGGTCCCAAGGGGCAGGGAGAGAGGTCTGGAAGAGCTGCATTCAGCCCTCAGGTCTGAGGTTCTCCACCCCTGCCTACAAGAACACTGATTTCTGGGGCAATCCCACTTTCCCCCCACCAAGTTACCACATTTCCCCCAAAAGTACTGAATTGATGATAATATACCCTGTGCCATCTCAACAATAGACACCCCAAACAGCTAGGTGATCACAACCCAAAATTTCCCATAGATGACAAAAATGAAGGGTGAATTCACACATGACATGCTTTTTTACTACATGCTACCCGCAGAAACCATAATAATAATAATAATAATTTATTATTTGTACCCCGCCCATCTGGCTGGGTTTCCCCAGCCACTCTGGGCGGCTTCCAAAAATACAGTAAAATATCACAGATTAAAAACTTCCCTGAACAGGGCTGCCTTAAGATGTCTTTTAAATGTCAGGTAGTTATTTATCGCTTTGACATCTGATGGGAGGGCGTTCCACAGAACGGACGCCACTACCGAGAAGGCCCTCTGCCTGGTTCCCTGTAGCTTTGCTTCTCGCAGTGAGGGAACCGCCAGAAGGCCCTCGGCGCTGGACCTCAGCGTCCGGGCAGAGCGATGGGGGTGGAGACGCTCCTTCAGGTATACTGGGCCATACAGCTAGGTGAATCACATTCTGAGCTTGTGAAATGGTATCATGGCTAAGCCAAGGCAGATCAACTTCTCACATCAAGACTATCACCTGAGAGGCATCCTATATTCATCTCTAGACAATTTTATTTATGATATGCTTATTTTTATGTGCTTCCTTTCCAAACACAATGATGTCCAGGGTGATGTTGTGATAAGAGTGCTGGAATAGTGGTGCTTCCAGATGACCTGTTTATTGAGAATTCATCTTGATTTGTAGGGAGACCATATTACATTGGCTATTTATTGAGCATTCATTCTGATCTGATGTGGAAAGGTTAAACAATACAGTGTCATAGCAAATGTTATCCCATGCTTTCCAGTGCATATCACTGTCACTTGCCTTACTGCAAAGAAGTCGAAAGTAAATAATATTATAAAGGTGGTTAAGTACAAGGGGAAAGTTTGAAGACATAATAGAATGAACCTAATAATTAGAAATGAGCTTCTGAAAGAGGGTAAGGACTTGCTGTACCTGATTGGGAAAGGAGGAACACAAAAAAGGGAGGCGTGAAGAAGTCAAGAAAGAAAGTTAATTAGGTATGATTTTAAAAGTTGGAGTTTTTATGTTTTGTATTTGGTTGGGTGAAATTTTTCTTTTATTGGATTCTATTTTGATGTGTTTTAAATGTACTTTTGAATATGTTTCTTTTTTTCTTTTTTTCTTTTATGTGATTTTTTTTATTGTTCTTTTTTGTAAAAACCTAATAAATATATTAAAAAAAAGAAGTCCTTTCTTTTGGAGTTTGTTGCACAGTAGCTCCTAATAAACTGTAAACGTGTGACCTGAATTCACCTGTATTGAACCCAACCCCAAAACAGAAACAGTTTGGAAGCATCCTAAGATTTGAGAGACCAGGAATCAAATCCTCGTTCAGCAGAGTAGCTTTTGGCCAGCTGCAGCCCACTTCACACAATTGTTGTGAGGATAAAATGAAGGTGGGAGGTGCCACCTCGAGCTCCTTGGAGGAAATTTGCGATATAAATGCAATAATGTAACGTAACCCTTCCTACTTATTCAGATCTTGAGAGGATTCCCTGCTCTTAGTAGCTCCGCCTTCTTTTATTAGGCTGACAAATACATACTGGGAGTTGGGGTTTTTACTTATTGCACTCCCAGAACAGGAAAACATAGCAAAGTGGCCTCTTCTCCACCTGGACTTTTTCAAAGAATGGTTAAGGCTGTCATACACTTGACAGCTTTCAAGGGAAGCAGTCAGTGTCGCACCAAAGCATATGGATTTATTTACTTCAAAACATATAACCCACTCTTCGTACATAAGTATACTCCAGGTAGCATGCAAGATTAAAATATAACACATATAGCGTAAAAAAAATAAAATCCTAAAGGAATGACCAGGAACTGTCAGTTGCAATAAACACAAAAGCAATTTAAGGACCCTTTAAAAAAAGCCTACTAAAATAAAACAGCTTTCAATGAACACATTAACGCAGACCAAGAGCCTCTCTCTATTGACACACTATTCCATAATCTGGGTGCCACAACCAAAAAAGGCCTTTTCTCTTGTCCTTGAAGAGGGGATAAACAAACTTTTCACACTCTCCCTTCCATGACTACCTCCTTATGAAGACCAGTCATGCCAGTGGCTATCAAACAAGTTGCCAAACAAGTGTTTTCAGGGATCCGAAGTAAATTAAAAGGGGAAGCAGAAATAGCATCCAGCTCAATTGCCCCTCTTCATGGCTAGCTTTACTTTGCCAAGCCCCACTCGTAAACAAATGTAGCATGAACCAAAAGACAAGATTGGTTGGGAAGCTGGAGTACTCTGAGGGTTTAGCACAAATGCACCTGAGACCCATTTTGTTAAGTTTTTTTAAGAATAAAAAGGAGAAAGAAGTGGGCAAATAAGATACAGAACATTCCTTCAATAAAATAATAATAATAATAATAATAATAATAATAATAATAATAATAATAATAATAATTTCTATCTATCCTATTATTAGCTACTTATAAAGATGCTTCTGATCTTCTCATGTGATGGGTAGTTGAGCTGAGAGGTTTTAAGGGACAAAGACTATATGGTGACAGTCTACTTTAAGGGGCTTGGAACCAAGGTGAGATTTGATTGGCAGCTGGCCATAGTCAGCCAATCACAAGCCATGTAGAAGTTAAAGAGCATTGGGGATAAGAAAGAACTCTGTAGCATCCAGGGTGCTGGAGGCCACGGGCTGAAGCAGGCTCTCTTCCTCCACCAGCTTCCATGATTTAATGTCCTTGAAGGACAGGAGCTGCTGTAAAACAGTAACCCAAACACACTAGTTTGCTGACGGCTGCAACCATGACTTGTTAATTTAGATATCACACTAAACCATGACTAAGTTTCGTTAACCATGGTTTGGCATGATGTCTGAATTGTTTCACTGCCTGCTTTTATTCTGGTTTTTCACTACTGCTACTGTAATTTGGCTAATTTTAACCATTTCTTTTTTGCTTGTTTTATTTTAATTTTAATGCAAGCCACCATCGGGGCCCTTTTTGGGCAGAAAGGCATTAACACATATACAGGCACAAACATAGACGTACTAAGGACATATAAAGAAATGCTCTTGATGGTTGCTTCCCAACCAAGAATATAACTAGAAAGACAGCCAACAACCCACATAAAGAATGTGGCTGTACAATAAGAATAATGATTTGCCACTCACTAACGCGTAAGACTTGATATTATAAGGAATGGAAAATATCACAACCAAGAAAATAAAACCCCAAGTTAAGGAATTTGTATGCTCCCTAAACATCCAATACTTTAATACATGTACTGGATATACACATATGTATTTTTGGAGGATTTGTGTGTTTTCTTTTTCTTCCAGAATCTCAATGTGAGGGGGGGAAAGGGAACCAGCTATGAGGGATTTTATACTAGTTGTCAAAAGGTATGAATGCAACAAAACATACATTTTGCAATACATCTACTGCTGCCTAGGTACACTTGCCAGAATTAGCTGCAGCTCCCTGTTGGGTACAAATTTTGTGGCAAACCTGGGTTAGTCTACACATATTGTGTGAAATGGCCTTTGGCATACTTAGCGTTAAGATTAATCTGTCCCTAACTCCTGCTAAACTGACCGTTGTCTTGCCTGCAAAGCCAGCTAATCTGGAAATTCTTCTGTATAAATTGCACTTGTTCATCATGCGCCGGTTCTCGTGCGCTAGCTGCTCACATATTAGCATAATGAAATGTGCAGTGATATTATTTATCTAGGGTTGGATCTAATTGCTAAGGGAAACTAATTAAAATGGGGAAAGGTGTGGGAAGCCTGAGAAGAATCTATTGCTCATGGGCAGCGAGAGCTGCTGTAGGATTTTGCCTGTGCTGCCCCTTCTTCAAGACCAGTTCCTCGCAGCTTCACACTCTCACTACAGGCAGCACATTGGACAAGTTTGACTTAAAGTTTAACTGAGCTTGGGGGTACTTCAGGGATCAGGGCACCAAGTCAATCCCTCAAGGGGCACAAGCCTGCGCTATCTGGGTGGAAAGCGGAGTGAAGAGACACCCGCCAGAGTTCCAAGACACTCCAGGCAAAACCAAACCAAAATTTGAACACAAAGCTGGGCCACACAGGAAGGATTTGCCAGCTTTATAAGTGAAGATGAACCATTTGGACTATTTAATCGACCCCTGAGTGTCACAGCAGTCTCCTGCCCCTAAAACCAGCCTTGACATACTACCGTATTATTTCGCCCCATAGGGCGCACCGCCTCATAAGACGCACCTAGTTTTTTTGAGGGGGGGGAATAAAGAAAAAAAATTATTCCCCCCCCCAGGCGCGGGGCTGGTGCGGGGGAAGCCTGAGCTTGCCCCAACCCCAGCCCCGAGAACAGCCTGCTATCCACAAGCCTAGGGAGCCCGGCGAGAAGTCGCGCCGGTCTCCCCAGGCTTGCGGAGAGCTGCGCAAAGCCCGGGGCTGCAGGCAGCTTTGCGCAGCCCTCGGGAGACCGGCGCAACTTCATGCCGGGCTCCCTAGGGTTGCGCAGAGCTGCGCGAAGCACGGGGCTGCAGGCAGCGGCGAAGTCGCGCCGGTCTCCCGAGGGTTGTGCAGAGCTTCCTGAAGCCTGGAAAACGAGAGGGGTTGGTGCGCACCGACCCCTCTCGCTCTCCAGGCTTCAGCGAAAGCCTGAATTCGCCCCATAGGACGCACACACATTTCCCCTTCATTTTTGGAGGGGGGAAAGTGCATCCTATAGGGCGAAAAATACGGTATTAGGGCATACCTTGCACCCATAACACTAGGGCCAGAAGTGCCTACTCAGTGGGGAAGTGTGCTTCAACCTGGGAAACTAGGTAAGATGGAGAAAGGTGAAGAGAAGGGAATAAGCTGGGCTGGCCTACTGTGTCCTTCTCCCTTGCACTAGCATTCCAGGAGAAGAGGAACAGCTCTTACCCTTTGTTGCTGAGTGGCTTAGGAAAGGAAAAGGGAGGAAAAAAGGAGTAAGCCTTGCCCACGCCCTTCCTCCTGCTCACCTACACAAAGGGCCATTGTGCCCTGCTCTCTGCATACAGACTGCAGTGTTATGTCCCAAGGATATTTGCATTTCCTCCTTTCTTCTTTTTTTTCTCCATCCACCACCACCCCTCCCCATTGCAGCATCAGGATTGTTTCCCCAGCAAATTCCCATGTGCAGCATTCCAGGCCTAGGATGGCATTTACAGAATGCAATCAGTTGTGCAAGAGGAAAGATTAGTTGCCCTGGCTCACTTGTCCTTCTCTCCTGGTACAAAGCTTTCACCCCTCACTCATCGGCACTTCTCTTCCTGCTGCAAGATCACTCCTGGCCTCAAAAAAAATAAAAAAAAATATAAATAATAAATGAAGAGTCCTGAGTTGTCCAAAAACTCTGATACCAGGTGCAGAACTAAAACACATTTATGCAAAACTGACATTAAAATGTGAATGATTCACATCCGTTATTTTAAGCAAAGAATTGGCATTTTCTGGATGGAGACTGAGCTGCTTTGGCACGGAAAGAACATGGATTTATTTATTTATTTTAAGCACAGGGTAGAATCCAATGATACTAATGCTCAGAGTAGGGTCACTGAAATTAGTCAAAATGACTAAGGTAGGTTTGTGAATGGGGCTACTCTGTGTAAAACACCTTTTAAAGGCAATTCTAGTCATGTTCATTAATGATTCTACTGGGCGGGCAGAAAAGACAGTATTTTTCTGCACATGAACAGTGTTGGAGTTTGTAATGGTGGTGGCATTAATATTAGTATTATTATTGGTAATAACAAGAACAACAAAACTTAGTATTTACATTGCACACTTATCTGCTCTCCCATCACCTATTTTTAAAACAGAGGTGCCCAACCGGTAGACTAGCAAGCAAACATCCGTGGAACTTCTGGAGACAAGTTCACTATAGCATACGAAACAGGTGGGAAACCTGCAACCTGGCCTTTGCCCTAATTTTATGTGAATGGCAAGGATTTAAAAAAGAGAGAGAAAGGGGGTGACACAGACCCTCCTATTTTCCAGGGACATCCCTGAGTTTCTGATTTCATCCCAGAATGCCCTGCTTTTCCTTAGGATGTCCTCCTTCATCAGAGAAAAGTTGGAGGGTCTGGGTGGCAGAAATGAAGGGTACAAGTACTGTGGTTCCAACCCCACCCACTTTTGTCTCACTGTGTGTATGTTGCCCCTAACGTTTCAGCCTTGAGAGGATGTGTCCCTCAACATAAGAAAGGGCCCTTGCCCCTGGTAAACAGTCAGGTGTTGCACTCAAAAGCTTTAAAACCCTGCTGAATCAGACCAAAAGCCCGTCTAGCAATCCATTTCCAGCTGGGTCAGATGACATACCTAAGAGCATCCTTCTTTAATCTCAGGACTCATACTCGATATTGCACATAGATTTAGATAAAATGCAAGCCTACATGTTTACAGGGATGTACCACAGACCTTGGTGACCCCATAAGAATAGAGACAAGATGTTCAAAGGTTCCCAGCCTGATCACAAGTAGGCGATTCCCATGTGCCATAGGATGATGTCACGATATATGGTGTACACAGATGTTACATGTTGTGACTGGAAGGTGAAGAACTCAACACAGAGGTGCCGGTTCCAGTTGAGCTTGAAATGTGTAGTTTTATAGGGAGATGAAGAAGAAAATACACCTGTGCTATTAAAACAATGCAGCCAAGAGAGAGCATCTCCTCGCTGTCAGTGAAGCAGTGATTTGTGACGAAATGCTTCCCATCTAGTCCTTCCACCCCAGCCCCATCTTTTTCAGTACAAGGGGCTACTAAAGGGAGCAGGAATCACACCTGTTAGCACTCAGTCCCTGTCACCTTGGGGCCTAGCATGATTCAGTTCCTCGTTCAAGAGGGAAGGGTTGTTGTTTTTTTAAAAAAGGGAGTATTTTTATGACAAACTAGCACTGATACTTTTGACCTCACTCACTATCATATGAGAGAAGGGAAATGATGCAATAATTATGGCTGGTTTTTTTCCCCCAAAAAGGAAAAAATGCTTTAAATTGCTAAGGCAGTGGTTTTCAAACTGTCTTTTGAGGTTCCTCAGAAACTTATCAGGGTTCCCTCAGTGGTAATATTAACAACGGCAAGCAACATGGATGACTCTTAAAGGGTATTAAGAAAAATACTTGGAGGATAAGGCTGTCAATGGCCATTAGCCCCAACAGTTATGTTTTACCAGCACTGGGAATTACAAGTGGGGAGAGCCAGTGTGGTGTAGTGGTTAAGAGCGATAGACTCGTAATCTGGTCCTTTCTTTCCAGGTCACCCCACATTAAAGCAATAGGTACATTCCTTAAAGTGCAGAACAGAGAAGGGAAAAACCAACCCAGCTATCGGAAGCTATGCTCAATCTATTATTATTTCTAAATTAGCATCATCTTCAGCACACAATGATTAGAATGAAACCTAAGATAGACAAGAGTCTATCAGGTAAGAGTAGAAAGGCTTGAGTCTATGTGAAATGACTTTCTGCAGAGTGATCCAATTTATTTCACCAAGGTAACTGGAGTTCAGGGGTTAGAACTAACGCCTGAAAATAAATAAATAAATTTTCACACACACACACACACACACACATATACACACACACAAAATTGTCCTGTATCTAATAAATCAAATAGTAAATAAACAAACTAAGGCCATTCTTGCTGGAGTGTGTGTGCTGGTGGCCCAGCTTTCAGGATGATAGATTTATATGCATGTTTTTAAGGATATTATTCCTGCAACCTGATTCCTATCTTTGGTTATTGGGCCATATGGCAAGGGGTTTAAAAACAATTTACAAAATGCCCAAGAATATATTAACTTTGTCGTAGCCAGATGATGCATTGAAGCATAAATTACATCTCCCAGTAAGGTCCTGCCTGACCCAAAAGAATTCATCCCAAGGGATGGCAGGCTTGAAAAAGCTCAGCGTGCCCTATGGCAATGCACAGTTTACATTTTCACTGAGAGAAAGAAATACTGACATACAAATATATATGATCCTAGGTCTCACTCACTCAGGGTACATCTATGATTGCTGGAAGAATCTTAAAATGGGGCATGTTAGGGCTCTTGATTAAAATTAAGCCCTATGTAGAGTAATTAGGCAGACGATATTCCTGGGACCTTATGGAAAAAGAAACTCTCGCAAAAAGGGAAGATCAAAAGTAGAAGAACCAGACATAACAAATGAGCATATGCTGGCTGCAGTGGAAGGAAAGACCCACAACTCATGGATTTAAGGCATTCTGAGATGTAGGGGCAATTTCTGCCCACTTCTACACACTTCTATTCGCTTACCTAAGGACCAAACTCACATAACCATCTCCTGACGATGATTGTTTTTGCTATTTTTATTGATGATGGTGAAAATGGTAACACAAACAACAACAACAGTAGTCACAGAACTGGGGAAATGCTGTAGCTTAGTGGTAGAACATTTCTACATTCACTCTTTGTCATATCCAGGTTGAGAAAGGAGAGACCACTGAAATCCTGGAGGACTGCTGGCCATCAGTGTTGACAATGCTAAGCTAGATAGGCCAACAGTTTGGTTTTTGGGTATAAGGCAGCATCCTATGTTATTATGAGCACTGCTTAACCCTTTCCACACCAGCTGTTTTCCTCCTTAGAATCCTCCTACACTACCTGTATTTTTTTATCCCACCAGTGAATTTTCTCCCACTGGTGGAAATGCAGACTGAAAGAAAGCATTTGCGTGGAAAAAGAGCTACTGGAGAGGCAATTAAGCATCCTCCCATCCTGCTCTCCAGGAGTGGCTAACCTGCAGCCCTCCAGATGTTGATCAACCATGGCTGCTTTCATCCCTGACCACTGGTCAGGGGCTGAAGGGAGTTGCAGTTCAGCAACATCTGGAGGGCCACAGGTTAGCCACCCCACACTACACAAACTGGCCAGTTCTCGCTGCTGCTTTTCCTTTGAGGGGGAAAGCCTAGGAGTCTAATCCATGCATCTGCTGTGTGAGATTTATTTAGGCGCTAGCGTATTTAGAATTGCAGTGCCAACAGTTGTAGTCAGGAACCTCAACAGAATGGAGGACAGTTCCACCTTCACACATCACAGCTCTCTTGGGACTGGGGTGGGAGATTTGCAGAGGTAGCCAGGAACATATCTAGGTCAGAAGAATGCAAACTATATTTAACAGTTGCACAAGAGCAGAGGAACACACTGAGTGTCTCATGCCAGGCTGCTGTATCACTTCACCCAGGACAAGGCTGAAGTACCAGACGTCCTGTATGCTCCAGAAATCTTTGCAACATGGCTCTCAAAGGGCCCCCTTCTCATAACATCAACCTCAAGGGCGCAGCTCAGCAACATACAACACAAGCGGGGGTTGTTTCTGTGTCTTAGCTGAGCTGGAGAGAGAGAGATGCCTCATGTCTGAGGAAAGGGACTGATACTGCAACAGAAGTGGGAGAGACCTAAGGCAGAAATCCAAAATGGCTCCCTCTTCTCTCTGTAAACATAACCATAATAATACAGGAAATCAGTGACAACCTGCTGTCATTTGATCTGCACCTGCCTCATCCCTGCTTCTGCAGGGGCTGACCCTCAAGGTGACAAGCAGTGAGCAGGTATGGGATTCCTGGCTCTTGTCCTGACAGCCACGTCTCTGTGACCAGCCTTGTGTGGATGTGAAGGACACCCACTAGAACAGTAGGATGGCCTTCACAATGGAGAAAAGGGCCTTTTCAGCATCTGTTACCTTTCATAGAGAGCCCTTTACATTTACCAAGATAAGCGTTTCGTTGGAGGCAACACACACTTCAGTGTGTTAATTGGTAGCACTTAGCTACCGGTGAGAGCCTTTGTATGAGAGCCTAATGCACAAATTAATGGCGTAATCTTCCTTGCTATTCAGTGGACCAGCTTCTGACACTCTTCCACATAAAAGGAGCGTTCAGTGCAAACGGTGCGTTACTGAACTCAACGGTAACTGCTCAAGGATCAAACTGCTGGGCAATGTGAGGAAGAGGCATCAGGATCTGGTTCTTCTGCTGATTAACAAGTTTGGGATAGCGAGGGAGATACCACAGAGAATATTCTCTGGCTGGCTCAGCTGCTATCCATAGTTTAGATTTGGAGTGGGGGTAATTTTTTGTTCTGTACTTAACAGGCTAAGTTTAGAATCTGTCTAGAAATGTGCTTCTCTTTCCTCAAAAACTGGCAAAATGGGCAGTCATGGTAAGAAATAGGAAAAACCTCCATCTTCATGGCACTAAGGTATCAGGAAATGAGAGGGGAGGTGGATGAGCTTGGAAGACAACAGCGAAAGAGGAACTGTCCAGGCGGCCATCTGGGAGAGTCTAAGAGATAAACTTGGCATAAAACAATGCATACTGGCTCATTCTTGTCCATTCCGCCTGACAGCCACTCTCCACAATTTTAAACTAGGGTCTTTCCCTCTCCTCTCAGGGGATGCCAGGAATTGAATAGGAGACCTTCTACATGCAAAGCATGTTCCCTACCACTAACCACACAATACTAAATATGTCTACTCAGAAGTCAATCCCACTGTGTTCATGTTCTCATGTAGTTGGGTATGCAGCTCTAGTCAAGCAAGGGAGCTGAAAAAGGAAAGAAGTGGTCTGCCTACAATCTGTGCTTCTCTACATAGCAACATCTCCATGATTCTAGGTAAGGCCTCACACCAGGTTGCACTTCCCATTTCTGGATCCAGTTCATAAAGCCAGCTTTTCAGATTCAAACCTGTCCTGCGATTAAAGCCCTCGTTTGAAAGAGCAATGAGGGGTTAAGATAGAGAGGGGATGAACACACAAACCCTGCTGTCAACTCCCATCCTAAACATTGCACATTTAGTGCAAAATTGTGAAAGGGAATTCAAACTGCATTCAGAAGGTGATTAGAATCATCCCTACAATCTGGAAGTTCTCATAAGGGGGGGATTCTAAAGGCATCTACTGTGGAGGTTAGCAGAGGGCAGGGTGGTCATATGGGGACACTGGGATGGAGCAAGTGTCCGTCCCACAGGCCCCTGCCCAGGTTTAGGGCATATGCCTTTGAACATCTGAAGAAAGCTTAAGTCAGTTTCAAAAGAGAGGGACATTTGATAACGGCTTCAATTTATTGTAGCAAATGAATTACAGTATGTATTTATTTATTCACAATGTAGAAACCACTGTACATTCAACAGTACAAGAATAAAACAGAAAACCGACCATAAAGCATTATTTAAAACGTAAAAGCCAGCAAGACATAAAATAAGCTGTCTGGAAGTAAACAAACAAGCATTGAAAACAATATGGTATCGGAGCTTGCTTTGCTTCCAAAGGAAGAAAATTCCAGAGGACTGGCACCACAATACAAAAAGCACATGCCTGAGTCACAGCATGCTTTACTGTAGGGGTGTGTGGCATCATCAACAGATCTTCATCCATAGATCTAAGTGGGTGGGAGAGGCAGCTTCTCAGGTACTCTGGTCCAGAACCATCTAGGGTTTTGTACACCAGTTACAAAACCTTGCATCTAGCTTGGTACCAAATTGGCAGCCAGTGCAAAGCATTCAGCAGAAGTTTCAAACGTTGTCAATAGCCTGGCAACATTTTGCACCAACTGCAGCTTCCAGACCAAATTCAAGAACGGCCCCACATGAAGTTTATTCCTTACTGTAAATCTTATTTTAAATACAGCCCAATTATATGCAAGTCTACACAGACCGGGCTAATGAATTCAAACTTCTTAAATGAGTTGTATTGCTGCAACCACAATCTCATCACTACCATGACAAACATGTCTTCAGCCACTACGAAACACACAATACTAGCTCTTTAACCTCTGGGTAATACAAGTAGCAGAAGTGCATGTCATGAACCTGGTGAAATTCCTTGTGACTCATTCCAAGAAACTCAAGAGAACAGCTCTGGAGAACCATCATCTTCTACATAATTATAACTGTGCTGTGGCTTCACATTCTTACCATTATATTAGTGAAACAGCCTTGGAATTTGGCAGGAATTAATAGCACAAAGCTACAAGCAGGTCCTTTCTTATACTGAACAGATAAGAGGCATGTAAATATAAGTTGAACCCTGCTGAATCAGACCAAAGACTTATCAAATCCAAGAGCCTAAAAGACAGTTTAAAAAAAACCTGGGCCAACCAATAGGTCAGAGGATGAAGTTCCATGATCTGACAATTATATTGAGTAACAGTGGCATAAGGCACGTTGAACAACAGAACCAAGAAAAGATGCAGGGAATCCTGCCTACAAAAACTTCATCCAAACTCTTTCCCCCTTAAAAAAATAAAAAAGCCTATTCTTCTTGTTCACTTTGAGTACAGCCCAAAAAGATGTAAAGTGCTTATTTTACCTCAGTTATTTCATTTAAAATACACTATGCACATCATATGTAGTTTGAAGGGTTTTTAAGTATTTGTGGTCTCTTTTGTTGGAGCAGGATCCGCTACACCTGTCTTGAATTTGTATACATGTGTGTATGTTTGTTTTTCAGGTTTTTATTGATTGAGTTTATTTCAATTGATTTTAGTATTTTGTTTGTGATGATAATAATAATGATGGTGGTGGTGGTGGTGGTGGTGTAGTAGAGTTACATGAAAAAGCAACAGATAGATAGAAATGTTCTGGCTGAAATTACCATCAGGTTCACCTCCTAAACTCCTTCCTGATGCCCTTGGCAATCCAGTTAAGATTTGACAGCATTTAAAGATGACAGTGCTTGAGGTAATGGGACGGTGCCATAACAGGATTACAGGAAAATGTGAAGGAAAGGGCATACGGACGTAATGTCATTTCGGTAACAGCATCTGCAATCAGTTTGGGGGCTTTTTGTTTTGTTTGGGAGTACTGCTGACCGTTCCTTTAACACTGTATTACAACCAGGAAGAGTTTACTTCTACTGCATGATATAAAGAAACTGCTTCAATTACACATTATATCTCTAAGGAAAGACATAGGAAGTGATCCAAGCTTCCTAATGCTATTTAGAGCTGTTGATAACCCACATATTCTAGTGACTAAAAGCAAGACAAAAAAAGTTGAGCTATGAAACAGGAAATCCCCATTCAAACCTTACTGCAGAGCCAGTGTAGTGGTTTGAGTGTTCATAATCTAGTTCATATAGCTGCTGTGGGGATAAAATGCAAAGATGGGGGGGGGGGGACACACCACTTTGAGCTCCTTGAGATGAAAAAAATAAAATAAATAAATTGTATTATTTAGTAGAAGAGAAAGTAGATGGTCCTTAAGGTGCCTTCTGATGAGGACTTATGGGGATCTGTCATACCCAAGTGGAGGCTACTAGCACCATATTTATCGTATGATGCCTAGAGCTAGTTCAGACCATATGACACCAGTCCTGAAAGACCTACATTGGCTCCCAGTACGTTTCCGAGTGTTCAGCCTGGACACTGAAGTCCAGCTCTGAGGGCCTTCTGGTGGTTCCCTCACTGCGAGAAGTGAGGTTACAGGGAGCCAGGCAGAGTGGAATGCCCCCCCCCATCAGATGTCAAGGAAATAAACAAGTATATGACTTTTAGAAAACATCTGAAGGCAACCCTGGTTAGGGAAGTTTTTAATGTTTAATGTCTTATTCTGTTTAATATTCTGTTGGGAGTCGCCAACAGAATGGGCCAGATGGGCGGGGTATAAATAATAAGCTGTTGTTGTTGTTGTATTATTATTATTATTATTATTATTATTATTCAGAGCCACAACACATAAACCATTATTTTATTCCCCAAATCTATTGGCTAAAGATGGCAATTCCTCTAACCCAGCTGCCAGTTTGCCATAGCCCCTCAAAAGTCTCCTTGTTGTCTTCCCCTACCTCCCCCCCCCCACTGTCCCCAATTTCCATGTTGGAAGACATGTAGGCCATGCAGGGTTGAGCAAATGGAGAGGTTTCCTTTAAATAGTAACTTATTATGTTTATTCATTCCACTTAGGTGACATATGATTCTTGTATTACAGTAAATTTTCCAGCTTTGTCCAGAATCTGGCATATAATTTGGTTGCTCTCTCTTCCCACCCCTGCCAAGAAGAAGAAGAAGAATACACAGCCCTGCCTTTAAGGAGGAAGACGACAGGTCTTTCTTTTTTAAAAAAATACAAAAAACACTTCAGAGTGCACTTTTGACTAGAAGAGCATGACGTTCCAAAGAGCTCCTCCTGCTACTGTGTGCTCTTCTCCCACACACTCATGTCCAACAAACCTCCTTTCTTTCGCATCAGTATGCCTTGCCAGTAATATCACAGATGCCCCTTGGCCGCCAAGCCAACAGCTTCCTCATTGTTTGCCTCCCTGAAAAGTTTTGTTGCCAGCCAATTGATGGACCGCAAACAAAAGCTTATTTGACCAGCACTTGTTCCAAAACAAAGACCCAGCTACAGAAGGAAGTGGCAATAAGCAGCCAAGTTGATACTCTTAACAATTTTGCAACCCAAAACAGAGAAACATTTATCTCTCCTCCTTCCGGGGCTCACGAGCCCACCAAGCAATGCTGCTAAGTGCCCTTATATTGCTGGCATCACCCTGATACCCTCTTTCAGCCACAAAGCAACAAACCTTGGTTTGCCATCAAATGTAGACACAACAGGAAACTGTATCCAGTCCCAGGTTATTGCAAGTCCCATACAATGCACATGCTGCAAAACACCTCTTTGCCAGGTTCACACTTTTATGTTTTTTAGGTGTGCACTTCAGTGAACACCATTTGTTTGATGTAGTGGTTAAAGTGTCATACTAGGACTTGGAAACACCTGGGTTCCAGTTCTCACTGAGTCATGAGATGATATTGGGCCAGTCATTATTTTTTCAATCTAACCTACTCCACAGGGTTGTTGTGAGGATAAAATGATATATAACGCCTTAAGCTCCTTTGAGGAAGGGGTGTGTGTATAATATACAGTAAATAGATTTAGCAAGCAGGTCAACACACCAGAAAAACCTATTTACCCAGCTGGACAAAAAAACAACATTTTACCTGTTACCAATACAGATACACATAGCTGGAAGATACAAGATAGATGGCCCCAGGAGGGTGGGGAATCACCCCACCCACCCCAAATGTCAAAAAGTGATAACGTACCACGTGTAGCAAATTGTTTACTTTAGCAATCCTAACTTTCCCCCTCTCTCAGCTGCATTTGCTAAAAGTTGTCAGAAGGAACTGATAGGAAGAGAAGAAGCAGTGGCTTTGGCCTCCAGCGACACAGATGAAATTCACATGTTAAGTTACTGATTAGACAAAACACCCTCCTTGGGATGCAGCCGTCACATCCGCGATAAGGAAAGTTGGAAAACCACTGTGTCACCCAGTCCAGCCAGCCCTTTCTTGCAGTTCTCAAGTGGACGAAAGTGTTCCTTGCCATCTGCAACGGTTAAGGATGACTTTCAACAATAGGCTTGCTTCATAATACCATGAAAAATATAAGGCTCACAGGAACATGGTTGTTGTAGGATGCCTTTTTTACACTTTAAGCAAACAAAGGATTATGTGGCACAGAAAGACTTAACAACTTTGTGGTGGCAAGAACTTTTGCAGCCGGGTCCTACTAGTTTACATGCATGAAGGAGACAGTGAAGAAGCTGGGTCCGCAGAGACATAGGCCTATAAGGAGATTGGAAAGAATTCCTCAAAGCTTTTAAGAGTAGAATGTACTAGACAGTTACAGACTTGGTATAAGGCAGCTCTGTCTGTACGTCTCTTCCCTCAAAAGCAGATCTGGAAAGAATGTATTTTCCCTGACCTCCTCCCTAGGTTTCAAGTTTATGCAAAACACTTCTCACCGCCAACTCCTCCAGATACTGTTTCGATTAATTTTGTTTGTGCATGTAAACACTTTCACGATGTCGTTACTGTTGAAAGAGGTATACTGGACCATATTTGAGTTTGAAATTTCACGGGCTGACTTTCGCCAAAATCAGCAAAACAAGGCCTCAGCTTTAAAGTAACCCAGAATAATTTGTCAGCTGTGACAAAATGTTAGTTGTCACCTAAAAGGTTGCACACTCCTAAATAAATATATTTAAAACAAAATAAAGGAAACCTGAAAGAATAGGAAAGCTGGGAGAGGGGAGTTGGTGGCGACAACTACAACAATCCGTTTTTCAAGACCACATGTGATTATTCCTCAGAGCCATCTGTATCTCTGGTATTAAGTGTAGAAAAAGTAATCACAACACATGCTTGGCTTTATTTGCTATTTTAAATAATGAATATTGTGAATCCATATACCTATTAAAGAGGGGAGAGAATGTGTATATGTTTATAAGCAAATACAGTGGTGCCCCGCAAGACGAATGCCTCGCAAGACGGAAAACTCGCTAGACGAAAGAGTTTTCCGTTTTGGAGGTGCTTCGCAAAACGAATTTCCTATGGGCTTGCTTCGCAAGACGAAAATGTCTTGCGAGTTCCTGCTGGTTTTTTTCCCCTTTCCCCCCCTTTTTCTAAGCCGCTAAGCCGCTTATCAGCTGATCCGATCAGCAGATAAGCCGCTAAAAGCTGCTAATAGCGCTAATCCGCTAATCCGTCAATGGGCTTGCTTCACAAGACGGAAAAAACCGCTAGACGAAGAGAATCACAGAACGGATTCTTTTCGTCTTGCGAGGCACCACTGTAAGAAGAGCTTGCTAGAACCTTGTCTAGCATCCTGGTCTCACGGTGGCCAACCAATGCCTGTGGGAAACCCACAGGCAGGATCTGGGCATAAGAGCCCTCTCCCCTCCTGTGGTTTCCAACAACTGGTATTCAGAAGCCTTGTTGTCTCCAGCAGTGAAGGAAAACCACAGTCAACTTGGCTAGCAGCCACTGACAGCCTTATCCTCCATAAATTTGCCTAATCCTCTTTAAAAGCCACCCACACTGGTCGCCATCACTGCCTCTTGTGAGTTCCAGTTTAACCATGTGCGTTGTGAAGTAGCACTTTCTTTTCTCCGTCCTGAATCTTTCAACATTGAGCATCATGTGGGTGTCCCTGATTTCTAGTACTGTGACAACATCATGAGGCAGTGAATTCCACAGGCTGATGACATACTGAACCATTGCAACTGCTGGTGCCTACCTATTTCTTTCTCTGAAGTCCCCTAAGATTTTGAGAGCAACACATCTTCAACATACTCCAGCAAGACAGGATTACGGAGGCAAGGTACCTCACGTTCCCTGGTGTTCACTCGTGGAACTTTGCCATGAAATCTATAAACAAACACAGCAGGAAGAATGTTCTAATCCTACGGTGTTCCTAACAGCAACATTGCAGGCGTGTCTCCTTTGCAAAACCTCAAAGCAACTGTCGCCAAAAGAAGATGTGTTTGGTAAGGATGGGAAGTATGAATATTAAAAAGCTCTCTTGCATTCCATGCCTGACGAAAATGTAAAATTCACAGTGAACAATTTTTTCCTATTAAACAAAACAAAAGGACCATAAAATACAAGTCTAATTTACAAAAACAGGGAAGTGCCTGAGTGAGAATATTTAATTACAGCTCTAAAGTACACACACTTCCCAGCGACCATTCATTCACGGCATTAATAATAATTAATTAATTCATGAGCTTGGTCGGATTTCCGCCAGATGTTGGTTAGGAAATTTGATTCTGGTTTTTTTTTTTAAAGGGAAAAAGTATATTGCTGACAGTTCTCTAAGTAATAGTATTCGGCAACTTGAGGGAAATAGGTGTCCTTTAAAAGGGGGGGGGGTTAACTGTGGATTGTAACAGTACAATAACTGTGCAAACATTCATACAACAACAGAGAGTTGTTTGTATGGCATTGATACATACAACCAAAATTACGCTTTCCAGAGTTTATAAAAGAAATTCATTCTTTTTTCAGAAAAAGTATTTCTTGTAGTGATGAGGCAAGAAACTATTCCAATGATTATCCTCCCCCCCCCCCGCCGCCGCATTTATTTTGTCTTATAAGTTGTAGCTTTCCAGACAAATTAGGCATTTGCCCTGAGAAGCTTTCAATCTAAATTTCATTCTAGGTGGAGATAAAAGTCAGGAGTGAGAAATGTGAGTGAGTTCAGTCACACGTATTTGGTCTTTGTTTCAAGTGGAGTGGAGGATTAAGGGCTGAAACCAGAGTCTTCAGCCAAAGAGGTGGGTCTTGACAGGAGGAGGGATTGGAAGGAAAAGAGAAAGACAACATCATACAGCTGATCTGGAAGCGGGTTCAAGGCCAAAGGGGGCAGTAAGGAAGAGTGAGCAGAGTTAAGGAAACTGGAGCCTCTGGGGCAACTGAAGTAAGTAGCGTTTGTTTATTTGATCAATTTATATGCCCCAGCCTTTTGAAAAACTTTCCCTACAAGGCAGCCTACAAAAACAAAGTTATAATAATATATAAAATGGAACAACATTCTTAAAGGCAAAAACCACAATATGACCAATAATTCAAAACAGCCAGCGATAAACGTAAACCTTTAAACAGCACAGTCCAATAAAAGCATAAATTCACAAGTCAGAACATCACCGGAACAGCAGTCCAATTAAATGTAGGGTTATTAGAAGAATCCCAAATTGGCCCCGCTGCCATCACAATTGGGCACTAAGCCCAACTGCTGCACCAGCTCTAGTCTGGCACTGTGATCTGCCTCCCACAAGCAGCCTGCAGCCAAGGTTAGGACTGTACCATTACTGCTGCAGTTATCAAAATATGAGCGGGCCACGTGAGAATGATGTGACTGAGGGCACGGGTGAAAATAGATTGGACCCAGTGTATCTTACAGAGCTCCTCTCAGGCTTCTTCTCTTTCCAAGTTAAATCCACTGGAAGTTTGGTGCAGTCGTAATGTTGAGTGATACTAACATACCTATAGAACAATCTCCCTTGGGAGGTCCGCCAGGCTAACCATTACGGTTTTCAGTGCCCGGTCAAAGCACTGTCATCGTCACAAACCTTCAAGATTTGGCCACTGTCTGGTTTATATTGCTCTGGCTGCATTGTTTTATCGTAACACTGATTTTACAATTGAGTTACATTGGCCCCGTTGAGAAGATGTCAGTTTGAAGTGGGTTTGTAATTGTGGTTTGCAGAGAGCATGCATTTTGCTGAATTATAGTCTGCCTTATTTGGATATCTGAACAATATGTGGTTAATGCAAAAGTGGATGTAAACTAACATACATGAAGGGAGGTACTTATTAAACAAGGTAGATTCTTTTTCATGAGAAAACTGTGGGATAACCAGCCTCATATAAGCAACATGCTTAAGTCTAATGCATGGAGTGGTTAATGGCATAGAGTAAACTGTCGTGCCAGGCTTAGCTAGGTCACTCCTCCTCACCTTGGGAGGAAGCTATTGTTCCCCTTTGGTCTACTGTAGCTGGGTCTTTGTTTTGGAACAAGTGCTGGTCAAATAAGCCATTCTGGTGTTTCTATACCAATAATTTAGGAACTTTCACCACTTTGTAACAAAGCCAATTTTTACTGCCTGTGGAAGTTTTCTGGATGCTGTATGGAAAAGCACATGAATCTGACCTTTGGAGAATTTGTAAGTAAACCATCTTTAACTTATCAAAGGTGTGGTCTCCTCCTCCTATCCTGTACTAAAGGAAGAGGAAAGCTTTGGAACTCACACGGGCATATTTTAAAGGTCTAACAGCCTGTATTTCCATGCTTTACTTTGCTGCTTGTTTTCTAATTTTAAATCTCTCCTGGGATTCTCTCACCAAAGAATACTTGCCCCGAACCTAGATCTTGGCACCAACAAAAACAAGGACACAGTTTATCATATACTATATCTGCTACTGAAATTCATGCAAAGAGCGGGTCCCATCTGCTGCTCTCCTAGTTATCTAAACTCTACTTAGTTAAACTCTACTTCCAGCCCCATTTTAAGCAGCTTAACCTGAGAGATAGTGACTGGGCCAAGCTCACCAGGTAAACTTTACAACTGAATGGGATTTGAAGCTGAGACTCCCAGTCTTAGTACAATACTCTAACCTAGGGTTAGCCAATATGGTACCCTCTAGTTTTTGTGAACTACAAATCCCATCAGCATCAGCCAGAATGGCCTATCAATAAGGAAGATAGGAGCTGTAGTTGATTCATGAGCCTGTATTACTTTTTATCTAGTCAGCTGTCTTTGTTGTATAAAATGACTGGTTAGAATTTTGTACTGAGGGATATAGATGGGTGTGTGATCATGTCTATTTTTAAGCTGGAAAGCATACTGTTAGTTTAATTGATTTTTATTTGAGTATTACTATATTGTATTTGATTTCTATATGGTACATCATTTTGTGTTTCTTTTAAATATAGAACAACTATGACATTTTCAAAATAAATAATTATATACAAAATAAATAATTGTGAGAAATCAGTCTTTTAGTATGACAGCACCTATTCTCTGGCACTCCCTGCCTATCAATATTACCTTTGTTGTACTGTTTTCAACACTGGCTTAAAAAAATTGTTGTTCTGGCAACCTACCCAGATGATATTTGCTTTTAAAGCTGTTAGTTTTATCAATATTTTGATGACAATTTGATGTCTACTTTTTTTTGTCTGCTTTTTTCATTATTTAAAAAATAATATTATTTTATGTAAACTGTTTAATATTTATTATTATTAAGCAAGTATATAAAACTTGCCAAGTAAATAAATACACTAAAACAAACATCTGGAGGGCACAAAGTTGGCTACCCTTACATCCTCAATGGCGATGTCCAACCAACTCAGAGAAGGACCTACGTGCAGGTCTAGGGCATGGGCCCCAGATCATCATCCCATATCTTCTGCCATGCACTGCAGCTTCATGGCAGATGAGTCACTGTGAAAGAGTTTCCTCACAGACAGAAAGCTGGAAAGCTACTGCCATGTCTCACGCAGAAGAACAACCCTCCTCTTATTACCAAGGTTGCTCTAATAATGGATGGGTTTAGCTCTACAAGTACACTTTGCAGAGCAGGCTATGGTACTACTTAACCGAGAAAGTCCAAGTAAGCCAACCACTAGGCATTGTTGTTGTTGTTTTCCTGCCAAGAAAGGGATGGCGGAGGGAGGGGGAGCTCTCCTCAGATCAAGCAAAAAGGTTGTGTTTTCAATCCTTCTGTTTACTGTCACACTCGGATAAATGCTCTAGATGAGCTGCTTTTGCAATCAGAATTCATACTTAATTTAACTTGCATTTCACTTCTGCAGGAAGCATCTTAACTTGGAGGATTTATAAAATAAAGATGATTGCCCCTGCAATCAGTTGGTGCAGAAGGGCTGGGAATTAAGCAGGGCCGCTTACCAACTAAATGACGCTACTTTGTCAGCCTCCCATGGCTTGCGGGGACACAGTGTCAGCTTGTCTTGTTAATCTACAGGAAAATATAGTTCCGTTTCTATAGATGCTGGCCTAGAAATTGGTGGAAGAGGTGAGGATTCAACAGCCCTTGCCACAATCCAGTCATATGTGTGCATTCATTTACCTATATCTCTATTTGCAAAGGCAGCTTCGGTTAATCTGTTACGGCTGTTCTTATGGTAGTAGAGAAATGGATGGAGGATTAAATTAAAGCACAGAACATGTAGGTTGCAGAAAACTAGCAGATTTCCATAGCAATATATATTCAATCAGATAAACCAAGGAGTTATGGGGTGTTTATGAACATTCCAGCTGCCAAGATGTTCTTAGAAAGATTCCAAGATACTAAGCCCTGGGATCTCAATTTGCTGTTTGGTGAGGCACTATCACAACAGTCATCTATTAGGTGAAAGCAGATGTGGCATGAGCTTGCCATGTTACAGAAATGGGGACTATAGCTAGCTAGGTTCTCTCAGACCATGAGTCTGCATGTCTTCAACAAATAGCAAGAAAATCAGTATCTCAACTTCATTTGCTGATTTCAGCTTAAGTTCATGGCCATTGTAGTTTGCTGTAAACCTACCTCAACTTGATTTAGGGGAGAAAGTCATAGCTCATAGTATCTGATTTGCATGCAGCAGGTCCCCAGATTCAATCCCCAACATTTCCAGGTAGGGCTGGAAAGGTTCCCTTTCTGAAGCTCTAGAGAGACCTGCTGCTGGTGAATGTAGAGAATACTGCATTGGACACACCAATGGTTTGACTCGGTATAACAGAGTTCCCAATGTTCCTACCTGAAAACATTTTAACAATGAGTTTTAAATGACATTTTCTAGAACCAGGATGCCCTCACTATGAAAATGTTTGCCAACCTGGGGTCTAAATTAATTGAACAGGGATGTGCAGGTACTGACACCAGAACACCACTAAATATTCTGTTAGCCTCAGCCCTTAAAACCCATCCCTCAGAAGCACAATATGCTACAAAACTTCCAGAGGCACGCTGGGGCCATTCCATGTCACTGATGCGTGAATCTAGCACTGGCAGGTGTGTGATACGCTTTGGTCCAACTAGCTGGAATCCTTCCCAAGCGAGATGGAATCCTTATAAGCATTTTGTATGAGGGCGATCGCCTGGAAGTGACAGCTATAATTTAAGTTTATACCTGAAACTTCCATTGTAATTCTTTTTTCTTTTTTTTCTTTTCTTTTTTACATTCTCATATAAAAATATCCCTCAGTAGCCAAAATTCTTCTTGGCTGATGCTAGGCTGGGTGGGAATCTTTTAAGTGTGTAGAGGAAGAATTATTGTTTGTGGGTGTCTGTATGCATGTGTGCATGTGCATGCTGGTGGAGGGAGGTAACCCTAATTTATGGTTTCGCTAAGAGCAACTAGACATTCTTGGCTTTCCAAGACTAGAATATGACTTTTAGAAAGCAGCGGGACACTAGGTTTCTCAAGCAACGTTTTACAGCTGCATACAGACATACATTAAAAATTGCATTATACAGGCACGCAACAATCTTTTCACTAGCCCAGAGATGTTGTTAGATTAGAACTCTCGTCAACCCTGAATACTGAAGATGTTAGGTCTGCATGCAGTACAACATCATCTGGAGTTGGATGTAGACTAGTCAATTGCATGAACTAATAAAAACTTTTAATCAGCTAAACTGGTGCTCCCCATTAATGGGGTATGTTTTTTATGCATCATCTTAAAAATATAATTATTTATAAACCCTGCAAATGAAAGGACGCTCTTAAAGTAATGAGTAATGACTGATTTGTTTGAATGATTCTGTGACTTGAAAACAGAGACTCTGTATGTTCCAGTGTTAGAACTTTATATATATACATATTTTTAAAAAGATGCATTACTCTATAAGTGTGTCAATCAGCCAATAAGACCCAAGGGTCTTTATGTACCAGGTATATTATACATTCACACACACTTTACTAAAGAATGCAACACGTAACTAACAACTCCCAAGACACAGGAACACAGGAAGCTGCTACCACTCTTGACAGTTTTGAACTGTAAAGAGTCTTGTGTTTTGGTAACGCATTTATATACAACAATGCACATTGCAGTGCAGAGAACAACAGAGTGTAAGGATGGTCTTTAAGTAAACTGTCCTGGTGAGGATTACTGCTAGCACAATGGAGCATCCCCCCTCTGCCCCATGTGTGTGCCACGCACACACCACTCCAGAGGGTTGGAGGGACCTCTAGCACATACTTAGCAGTTGCGCATGCGCAGGGGGAGATGGTCCGTTGCACAAAGAGGAATCCTTGCACTGACAGAACAACTTATTCAGCACTATACTGAATACCAACCTAAGAGCATACAGCAAGCCCATGGGAAGACCACAAGCAGGACCCGGGTGCAAATGCACTCTCCCGTCCTGTGGCTTACAGCAACTGGTATTCAGATGCATACTGCCTTCAACAGTGGAGGCAGAATGTAGCCACTGGGGTTAGTAGCTTGCCTTGCTTTTTTCTTGAGATCTGAGGGAATTCTCTGTCCACAGCAAGATACATCTTTCCTCTCCCTCTCCCTCACCCCCCCACCTCCCTTGAAGAATAACCTACAGCAGATTAGCAGGGGTGTAATAAGGACTGCAAACTGGGGCGAGCGTGACACGAAGCCATCATTTCTCAGGCCTGCTGGGAGACGCGGAAGCCATTCAAAGTGTAGCTTCCCCTTTTTCAGCTGCTCGTCGGCAACAATGGCTGAAAAGCTGGGCCGGTTCCAAGGGTAGACAAGGCCCATATGTTTAGACGCTAGTCCTGGCAGGAAGCCTAAGTCAACAGACTTCACACAGGAGAGATCCATTATGGGATGTATCTTCAGGCCACAATGATATGCCATGGCTACCACTGCAACCTCAGGCCTCAAGTAGTAGTCACAGAGGCTATTCCTTCACCGCACACAGAGAGAGGGGAATGAGGGGGTTGTGCAGTTCTGCATAATTACCCTTGTCCTGATTCAACAGCAAGCAGTTTGTCGGAAGCTGTTGTTCTGACACGGAGCAAAGCAACCGAAAAGGAAGGGGGGAATTTCAAGCCTAGCAGAACTCTTATTACCAAGAGCGGCTCACACAGTGTGCTTTCAGGTGTACACTTGACGTCTTAAGTGTGAGCCCATAAACATTTAATGCCTGAATGTCACACACAAAATTTAATACTGTTGTAAGTTTTAGGGGTCAGAGTGTGGGTGCAAGTAACGACTGGAATTAGTAAAAGTTAAGACTTAATCAAGGTTTGATTGAACTGTGCTGAGCACAGAATTTCCTGGATTTAGTTTATGCTAACTAGCCGGGCCAGCTCCACAGAACTAGCAGGGTGGGTATCACTGGAAAAACGAAGGCTGATTATGCCCTGTCATTATCCCAGTAAGAAGACCATTAAAATATCTTCTTAGACTGATCTACCTCACAGGGTTGTAGTGTCAGGCCTGCTTTGAAAACACTTTTATTAAGGAACGTGTCTTTTATTGATTAGCTTTGTATGGAATTGCTATTAAGGCTTTTTTATTACAAGTGCCAATTTGTTATTTTATTGCTTTGTCTTATTATTTGGGGTTTATACTGTTCTTAAATCTTTTGTAAGCTGCCTTGCAAAGAGTTTATCCTGCTAACAGGCAGGATATAAGCCTATTAATTAAATAAACTGAATTTAAAAAATAAAACAAGAGTCCAGAATGAAGGAGAAGGGACGTCAATTTTCAAGGACTGCAACCAACTATTCTACCTTCAAACTAGTTTAAATTTCTTGCCGAGAAAAAGTCATGAGCAGCCTTTACCAATATCGCTCAGAAACAGCCTCCATGTGTGATGATTTACTGTGGCCACTGTTATCAAATGTAGCACCAGCTACGGTCCAAATACCTGGCATAGAGAGAACTCCTGCATCACACCCAATCCTAGGAGGTGGTTGATACCAGTGAGAGGAACGCGAATAGAATATAGTTAAACTATGTACAAAATTAATCTATAGAAATTGATTTCACAAGGTATAATGTTGGCCACCAACTTGGATGGCTTTGAAAGAGGATTCGGCATGTTAAGTTATTCGTCATTAATGTGCCTAATAGACTTGTTCATCTATCAGTGGCTAATGACCATGATGGAAATGTTCTACTTCTAGCATCAGAGGCAGCATATGCTTCTGAATCCCAGTTGCTGGGAGAGGGGTGTTACACTCAGTTCCTTCTTTCAGGTTTCCCATATGTAGGTGGTTGTTCACCGTGAGAACAGGAGGCTAGACTAGATGGGCCACTGGCCTGATCCAGCAGATCTCTTCTTCTTACATTCTTAGGATACTCAGAGATGCACTAGCTCCTACCCCAAAGTTACAGTAAGTGAGCAAATTTAAGTTTCCCCGGCATTCCTCTCTTCATCTTACCTACAAAAAATTCACCTGAAATTTTGTATTTGTGGTGTGGAATTTAAAGTCTACCATTTGAAAAGTTGCTCCACAGTTGCAAAGCAAGAAGCAAAAAGGTTTGGTACTTTTATTTTAGGATGACGACAACACCAGAAGTACATGGCGGAACTACTTTGCAGATGGCAGGGATGGATGTCCTCATTGTGGCCCTCTATCTTCATGGTTCTTTAATTATACACATCTGCTGCTCTCCATTAGAATACAGTAACAACAACAACCCCTCAGTCTCTCCCAACAAAATGCAGTTCTTAAAACGTTACTCCCTCCTTCATCATTCATGAACAAAGAATTCAGTGGAAAGGAACAGATAGTTAGATATTGTAAAAAAAAACCAAAAAACACACACCTTGCATCTGGAAGAATGCACACAAAAAAGGAAAGCTTTTCCCCCAGACCTTTCTGCCTTATCCTAGAAAGACCCATTGCTGAAATTCTTGTGTGCTCTTACAGGAGACACAAGGTATCTCACTTTCTCCATCTCCAGAGCCTTATCAGGCCATAGTTTACACCGAGGATTACTTCCCTATCTAGGCAGCATAGTCCAGTCCATTCACAGCCTTTCTTCCAAACGCACAAGCAGAGAGAAAATGGGGAAAACATTATGCTATGCTGCATTGCACATTTTAATTCTTCTCTTTAAATGGAATTTGGAACACTTAGCTGACCATGACCTGGAGAAAATATTGCTGGTAGTTGATTGTAAGCTAATCGGAACAGAAAACTTCTTTTTGTAAGCACCATGCACACAGATTAAGGTGGTATTATCAGAGTTGTTATTAGTAATAGTAATAAAAATATCAGCATCAACCATGTACATGATGCTTTGAAACTGAAAACATCTGTACTGATGAGCTTGCAATCAACATTTGGCAATATTTTCCACACATAAAAGCTCCTGATCTACATCTCCTAGATATATATTCCAGGGCCCTGTAACCTGTTGCATCTCACAAGGATCCTGTGCCTTTAACAGCTGCATGTGAGTCAGTAATTCAACAAGCACAACACTGAATTTCCATCCAAAAATACTCTACTTCTTCCAGCAGTCTGTAATTAATTTATGCAATTACAGTCACAAGATGTGGCGATGACCACTAACTTGGGTGGGAAATAGAATACAGAATAAATTATGCAATCTGTGTGCTTTTTGCACAGAATCATAGAACTGTGGAGTTGGAAGGGACCCTGAGGGTCATCTAGTCCAACCCCCTGCAACGCATCCCTAACCGGTGGCCCTGGCAGGTGGCCATCCAACCTCTGCGGAAAAACATCTAATGAAGGAGAGCCCACCACCTTCTGATGGAGTTCATCCTGATTTTGCTAATCAGGGGAGGGGCAAGAAGCTAAATGGGGCACTGAAACCAGGGTTACCTCAAGACATTTTGCTGCCTGAGTGGGAACTGCAGATGTCAACCCACTGCTCCCAAGGGAAAGTAGAGAACATCCAAGACTGATCAACGAATAGTTCAGTGCATTTTCCCACCGCTTTCCAAACTGCAAAAAAATCTTATTCTTTTTCAAAGGGAATTTGTTGTAGGGGGACAAAGCCCTTTCATCCATTTAACTGTGCAAACCTAAAGTTCCAGTATGAGCTTAAATCCTTCTCACAATTTGGAGATACCCAAGATGGGCCTCTGGCCTGATCCAGCAGAGCTCTTATGCTCTTATGTGTCTTGCCCATATTCATAAACACACACACCATTCAAAATTTCAGAAATCCCTGGAAGGCTAAATACTTTGCATTCTCTCTCTCTCTCTCTCTCTCTCTATATATATATATATATGAGAGAGAATTGAGGTTCTTAGGGTCCTAAATCCTACACTTTTTATACTTCTGCAAGATTGTGGCATACCCGTAACTCTGACCTGGAGCCCTTCACACATTGATGAAGCCAATCCAATATTGTGTAATTTATTTGCTAATGAAATCCAGCAATTGTCAGCCTGGGAAATCACTCAGGTATAAAGCCCAGAGGGGTTGATGTCAGCTGGACAAATATTTCACCTACACTAACCCATGTGAAACTTTTCTGCCCTTTCTGCCAGCTCACAGCCTCTCCACCCCCTTATCTTTCCATCAACACAGCATATAGGTAGCTGTTTTTCAACCTCAGGGCTGCACCTTGCCTGTGCAAACAGCCTACTCACCCAGGCAGTGGGTGTCGACTGGCACTTTTGTTGACCCGAGGATCAAGCAGCTACTCGCTGCTGCCCATGCTGCAAAAAACTGGCTTTCCTATTCAGAGCTAAGAACTTCCCAACATCTCTCTTTAGCAAAGCATGTCTTTTCTTGTGAGCAACTTCAGCAGAAAGGCGAGACAGGGGAAGTATGAAGCAAAAACAGGGCTGCAGCTGGCCCGAAAGGATGGACAAAACAAGATGGTGGAAGACATAAGGCCACTTCCAGATGACATGTTTACCGAAGGTTCATTTCCGATTTGTTTGCTCGGTAGTTTATAAGCCGTCACTTCAAGCCAACTGTTATCCCCCACTTCCCAAAGTATTTTCCTGTCCTTTTGTTCAAAAGGTCTGCCGGTTTGTTGCTGCTGTTTTGTTTTCTGGCAGTGAGTTTACTGAACAAAAACACCGAATCCACTTTAATTGCACAACATGAATATGCAGGTATGTGATTGAATCCCACCTGGAAGCACCCATCGTGTTTTGATTTGTAATCCTACTACTACACGGTGGCATCCTGGCAGTCTTTTAATGGCCCAGTTCAAATGATAGAAAATCCTTGTACCTATGGCCCACGGCTGTCTTGCAATGGGGCTCCGAGATTCCAGGGAGAGGGATCAAAATTGTGGGTTTTCAGTCACTGAGCTACAGCCATTTCTCAGTTATAGCATACTCTTCACTGACAGGATAGTCCCATGAAAGCTGTTCCGGTGCTGAGGCCTTAGAACTCAGGAACATGCCACCCTGGGGCAAACCTATATATACTCAGAAGTAAGCTCCACTGAATTCAATGGGACTTACTGCTAGATGGAGGTTTGTAGTTTGCATTCTGCAAAAGTGGCCCTCATTGCCCCTGCAATGTCCATGTTCCCCTTTATGTAAAAACCATCCTAAGAAAACAACAAAATGAATTAAAAATCACAGACCAGTAACTTCCTTATGTTCCTCTCTGCTTTGGGGCATTTATGGTATCATAAAGGTGGTGCTCTTTCAACTGCTAAAACACAGACATGTTGAGGAAAAGCTTCCCTTTTATGGATGTCTTTTAATTATTATTATTTTTTAAAAAAGCTTGTTCTATTTCCATGTTGCTGTCAACAGCTTTGAATAACATCAAGAAAGCCAAAGATTCATTCAGCACTGCTTATAAAAATTATTTCATTATTGCCTTTGTAAAAAAAAAAAAAAGAGGGGAAGAACACATCCCAAGCCCACCCTTACATCGCAGCCTAGACATTCAATTAATGTAATTAAACTGCTACCTGACGGCATTATCTCATTTAACTCCGGATCTGAGGCACTATGAAAAGCATCTGCCGTTCTTCCTGCATGCCGACCGGCACGACACGTGATAAAATGCGGCCATAAACACGCTGGCTCAACCGAGCTGTTTAAAAATAAATTAGCAAACTATAAAAATAAACAGTCACATACATATGTAGTCAATTATGAACTAACTCTAATTTTTGTGCTGAAATACTGTCTTTGACCTTAGTCATAAACAAGCACTATTAAAAAAACATAATATTGCAAGAGACAGAAGGCCAGGGATTAAATGCTCAGTGAGCAGAGCCAAATGCAAAGGAAGGGATGAAAAGGAAGCATGGGGCGAACGGAGGTGGCGGAGAAACAGAAGGGGGGGAAATAAGAGGTTTGCTCTTCATTAGGCAAAGGAACCAACACTGACTTTGGGTTTTACACTCATTAAAGCAACTTATGTTGGAACAGGGGTGGGATAGCATGTAGGCAAGTGCTTTCTTGCATGGGTTTTGGAAACTTGCAGGTGGATAGCCATGCAGCCAAAGGCAGCATGCCTCTGAATACCTATTTCTGGAAATCACAAGTGATGAGAGTGCTCTTATGTTCTGGCCCTGCTTGCAGGCTTCCTGCTAGAGTATATGGTTGGCCACTGTAAGAATCAGATGCTGGACCAATGGACCCCTGATCCAGCAAGCCTCTTCTGAGGTACTTACTGGGGGCAACGGAACACTGTCACTGCTGATCTGAATGAACATTGGTCTCCTGGGGTTCTAGTCCTGACACTCCAGCCATTACTGACACTCTAACCATTAGCCATTACTGACACTCTAACCATTACACAACACTGTCTCTCTAGAGATGGCTGAATCATCTAAGTTTCTTCTAAATTTGTTCATCCAGGTTTGTTTCCAGGCCCAAGCCCAGCAAAGTTCAATGTTGATCTCTAACAAATACCATGAAGAAGAAGAACCCAGCGTGATGCAGAAGGTTGTGTGGCATGGTCAAAAGTGCATACTCAATTCATGGAGGGCATGAGGCAGGCCTACTGGACTTCACCACTGCCCCTCATCAACTAAGATGAGGGATTACTTGCAAGTTACATCTCTCTTCCTTCCAAATAATGGTGCATGTAGCTGTACTGATAAAGGGGAAATTCATCAGACATGCAGAGCTGAAGGTATTAGTTAAAATGGTATTAATTCAGTGTTATGCCTTACTTAGTTCTAGACTAAATAAAAAAATTCCTTCCTGTAGCACCTTAAAGACCAACTAAGTTAGTTCTTGGTATAAGCTTTCGTGTGCATGCACATGAAAGCTTATACCAAGAACTAACTTAGTTGGTCTTTAAGGTGCTACAGGAAGGAATTTTTTTATTTTGACTATGGCAGACCAACACGGCTACCTATCTGTAATTAGTTCTAGACTGAAACTGCAATCCTAACACAACTTAACTGGGAGTAAGCTCCACTGAATTCAATAAGACTTTTTCCTGAGACGACATGGCTAGGATTGTGCTGTTACTCATGTTTGCAGTAGATCCAGTTAGATCAATGAGGATTGTCAATTCCAAGTCTGGATCCAGGCCTATGCATTATAGTGGCGAACCAGGTTTAACTTGTTGCACAAGGGTTTTCTACCACAGCGAAAAGTGGGGGGGGCAGGGGGGAGAGAAATTATATAAATAAAAAATGGGAAGAAATGCATTTTCTCACACACAGAGTTTTTGAATGCGGGGGTGGGACATGATCGGCAGGAGAAGCTGGAAGAAAGGCTTCATTACACAGCGCACTGCCTGAGGCCAACTCCTCTCCAGCGCTAAGACACGTAGGTCCAGCAGTGCAGTCAATAACTACACAGACTCTGACATTTACACAAACAAGAAGGGCTGCTGGTTTCTGAGAGACAAACATCCGTGACACACACATCTTTAAAAGTTATGCAATGGTGGGGTTATGTAACGTCTGACAAAGTTGAGAGGGAGAAAAAGGACCTTCCATGGCACAGCTGTGGAACCCAGAAAACTCTCCATTTTTACCAAAAAGAAGGGGCCAAAGCACACTTTGGGTAACGTAAGAAGAGCCTGTCCATTCCAGTTTCTCTCCATTTCTCATTATTCCAGTCTTAAGGTCATGACACCACATTTCCACATCCATTCTCTAAAAACTTTTTAGAGATTTATTTATTTATTTGATTGTGCTGTATCTAAATCTGGCCAAATAAATAAAGATGAAGAACACAAGAGGCCACAGAGGAAAAATGACTGAAGAAAGGGGTGATCAGAAGATTCTGCCCTTTGTAGCACATCCATATCACTCATTGCTCTAAAGTTTATGGATGGTTGAATAATTTATTCATACAATCCTATGTATGCTTATTCAAAAGTATGAGGGATACTCTGGATGTACATTTTTATTTATTTTATTTTTTTAATTTTTCATTCCAACCTACCTCCCCAAAGAGTCCAGGTTGGTAGAGGGTTCCTGCCTATGTGCATAGGGTTACAGGCCAAGACCCAAAACCAAATGCAAAGTTTCGGCTATGCAATAACCATGTCCCCGTTTTATATTTTAAAAAATCACAGAAAAACAATCAAGTGACATTTCCTTCCATACCAAGTCAGTATGTAACACTGAGACACTGAATTGTCTGCTGTTCTGACTAGAAGCTTACCTCTCAGATCTCAGAAAGAAGCCCTTTCCAGATCTGCTACCCAAGGTCTTTTTAGCTGGAGAGGCCGGTACTCTGTAGCAGAGGAACATGGTCTGCATGTCAAATGTCAGTGTTTCAGTTTCCAGCCTTTCCAGCTTAAAAGGCCAAGAGGCTTTAAAATTGTTGTTGTTTTTTCTGCACAAAGAAATGTTGAATTCTGTGAGCTGCATATATTATGAGTATCGCTACACAGTTTGCATTGTTTATTTTGCTGCTACTCAGCATGGGAAGCAAGGAGCTATGCAGGTCACAAAAGTCTCCACAACTGACCCCTCCTGACTCCAGAAGAAAATCCTGCTAATCTTTTGCAAAGATGTGTCTCTCACACTTTCTAAACCTCTCTATGAAGCCTTGGGGACTAGGAATTTGGAAGCAGGAAAGATGAGATTCTCGCCAACCAGAACTAAACCACAGTTTAGAGCAGAGGTTTTCAACTTTTTTTGAGTCCCCGGCTCTCCTGACCCAACTACATTCTTTCTGTGGCACCCATGTGGGGCTCAGGAGCCCAGTTATGTCACTCCTTGCCTGCAGCACCTGCAGCACCAGCAGCCCCTCACCCCTTTTTTGAGCACCCTCCCTTATGGAGTGTTCTCTCAACCTCCTCTCCCATCTACTTGGGGGTCCTCCAGGCAGCCGCTGCTGCTGCCCCTCGTCTCTGAGCTGCCCCCCCCCAAAGAGAGGTGCCTCCCAGATGTGTCTGTGGAGCTAATAGTCCGGGCTGTGGCAACAAACAGCTGTGCAAGCCTTTGAGAGGCTGAGATGCAAGAGGAAATCAGAAGGAGGGGAGGAAAGAGGCTCGTGTTGCCCACGGCACCCCTGACCATCATACAAAGCACCCCAGGGTGTCACAGCAAACTGGTTGAAAACCACTGGTTTAGAGAATTAGGAATGCGCAGCCGCAAGCTTCTAGTTCACACATACTGTCTTCTCTAACCATAGTTTGCCCACAAAACCAGTATCCCAAGCCACAGTTTGATCCTGCCCTGGAATCTGGACTTGAAGGCACCTTTACAAAACCAAAGCTCGCCAAATTCAGACAAAACAGCAAATTTCCCCACAAGTCAGAAGCACAAACTTCTTATCTCCTACCACTGTTTCACTTATGACAGGTGGAAGGACCATGTAAGCACACAAGACTCATTGTGGCTGATGATCTTGCAAACCATGATATGGAGGATCATCAAATGCAGCCTGTTTTGAGGGCCTTCTTGTGACTTTCATCTCCATTCCACAAAGTATCATTTTGACTTTAGCTCTCTTCACAAATATCCTCCACAGCTAGGCAAATGCATGAAACATGCAGCAGGGTAGAGCACCCTAGCCCTGCCTCTGGGATTGAGCATCATCCTGACCCCATCCCCAACACATTTAAACTGACAGGGAGCACATATGCATGAACAGCTGTACCTCATCGTGCAGGGGTTTCATTTGCAACATGAGTTGCAGACTTCTGTGTTCAACATGAAGATAAAGAGGGCAAAGAAGACTGTTTTAATTAGAGCCAACAGGTGTAATCTTGCTCTTGCTCCATGTGTTAACCATCTGAATAGAGATTAGTTAGGGAACAGGACCACGGCTCCCTCATTTTCATGCGTTTCATGGTCATTACCCATTTTCATTTCTGCTTCCGTGTCTCAGTCCAGATACTGACCTTCATGCCGGAATGGGGGGTGGGTGGGATTTTTACGGGATGTAGTTCAATGCATTTGTGGAAAATTGTGGCTTCTCGGAATATTGGGGAAGAATGGGGCAAAACTCCAAATCAACAGTTTTTGTTGGTTTGCTCTTTAGCCTGTGGCTGAAAGCCTCATGCAGACTCCACTGAAACCAATTACGGCTTTGGAGTTGCTGAAGAAATAATGTAACCTCATTTTTGGCCAATGAGGTGCCATGAAAATTCAGAACCAGAGAAAGTACCGTATTTTTTGCTCTATAAGACTCACTTTTTCCCTCCTAAAAAGTAAGGGGAAATGTGTGTGCGTCTTATGGAGCGAATGCAGGCTGCGCAGCTATCCCAGAAGCCAGAACAGCAAGAGGGATTGCTGCTTTCACTGCGCAGCGACCCCTCTTGCTGTTCTGGCTTCTGAGATTCAGATTTTTTTCCCCCTTGTTTTCCTCCTCCAAAAACTAGGTGCGTCTTGTGGTCTGGTGCGTCTTATAGAGCGAAAAATACGGTACTTATTCACACAATGCACAGTTAAACTATGGAATTTGCTCCCACAATTGGTAGTGATGGCTTTAAAAGAGGACTGTTCAAATTCATGGAGGATAAAGCTATCAGTGGCTTTATACATAGGATGGCTATGCTTTGCTTCCACAGTCAAAGGCAGCAGGCCTCTGAACGCTAGTTGCTAGAAACCACAAGAGGGGAGAGTAATAATAATAATAATAATAATAATAATAATAATAATAATAATAAATTTATTTGTATCCCGCCCTCCCTGGCCGAGGCTGCACTCAGGCCCTGTCTACAGTCGACCCACAGGCATCTGGTCGGCTAGTAAGGCCTGTGGCAGGATCCAGCAGACCTCTTCTTAAGGTTCAAATACCACTATCATACAAATATATGGCAAAAAATAAAGAAATGAGTCCCCCAAATGCATATTTGGTTTAAAGGTGGGTTGTAGGCTGGAAAACATTGAATACTACTGATTTAGGACACAAATGGATCGGCTCTGGATCCATTCCAGTCCGGCTTCCACGCTGGTCATGGGACCGAGACGGCTCTGGTCGCCCTAACAGATGACCTTCGTAGACAGCTGGATCGAGGCGGGTCGGGGCTGCTGATTCTTCTAGATCTATCAGCAGCTTTCGACATGGTCGATCACGAACTTCTGGACCACCGCCTTGCCGACGTGGGGATCCAGGGCACAGTCCTTCAATGGCTGTGCTCGTTTCTCTCTGGTCGGGGACAGAGGGTGGCGCTTGGGGGGGAATTGTCATCGCACCACTCCTTGGTGTGTGGAGTACCTCAGGGTGCGATACTCTCCCCGATGCTTTTCAACATCTTTATGCGCCCCCTCGCCCAGCTTGTTCGGAGTTTTGGGCTGGGTTGTCATCAGTATGCTGATGACACCCAACTCTATCTGTTGATGGATGGCCATCCTGACTCGGCCCCAGACACACTGACCAGATGTTTGGAAGCTGTGGCTGGATGGTTACGTGGGAGCCGGTTGAAGCTAAATCCTTCGAAGACAGAGGTCCTGTGGCTGGGACGGGGCGATATGGGATTGGGGGGGCAACTCCCATCTCTTGCAGGGGTGCAATTAGTGCCAGCACCGTCCGTTAAGAGTTTGGGTGTAATCTTCGACACCTCCCTTTCCATGGAGGCGCAGATTGCAGCTATAACAAAGGCGGCATTTTTCCATCTCCGCCAAGCTAAGCAGTTGGCTCCTTACCTCTCTCGCCCTGACCTAGCCACTGTGATCCACGCGATGGTCACCTCCAGACTGGATTATTGTAACTCGCTCTACGTGGGGCTGCCCTTGAGACTGACCCAGAAACTCCAGCGGGTGCAGAATGCTGCAGCGAGACTCCTTACAGGGTCCTCGCTGCGAGATCACATTCACCCGGTGCTATACCAGCTGCACTGGCTCCCGGTGGAGTACAGGATCAGGTTTAAGGTGCTGGTTTTAACCTTTAAAGCCCTATACGGCCTAGGACCCTCGTACCTACGGGACCGCCTCTCCTGGTATGCCCCACAGAGAAACCTACGGTCTTCAAATAAAAACATCTTGAAGGTCCCAGGCCTCAGAGAGGTTAGGCTGGCCTCAACTAGAGCCAGGGCTTTTTCGGCTGTGGCTCCGATCTGGTGGAACGCTCTGTCACAAGAGACCAGGGCCTTGCGGGACTTGACATCTTTCCACAGGGCCTGCAAGACAGAGCTGTTCCACCAGGCCTTTGGCTAGGGCACAGCCTGACTCCCTCCCTCGGCAATCTTCGCAGAGCTCTGGCCCAATGGTTGCCAGTGGCTTGAATTAATTAATTTTTATAATGAATGATTTTAGAATGTTGTTTATGTTGTACTTTTGTACTGTTTTATTGTTGTTAGCCGCCCTGAGCCCGGCTTCGGCTGGGGAGGGCGGGATATAAATAAAATTTATTATTATTATTATTATTATTAAAAAAACAAAAGAAAAACCTACTATTCTGGTTTCTGTACTTTTATAGCAAAATCTGCTAGCCTGTTCACTTTCATAGCGAGGGCAAGAAGAATGGGCAACTCTCTACATGATGCATAAAGCATGTTGCTTCAGGAGCTTCTGCCACAAAGAAATAAAAAGGTACAATCCATGCTGACGTTCTCCTGGGTAAGGCCCATTGAAGGTGCACTTCTACACACTATTGTCCAATTCAATGGAAGCTTGGCTCCAGAACTGTCAAGTGGATTGTTTTCTAGTGGTTCTGTTCTGTACATCTGGATCTGCACCTGTTTCCCCTTTTCATAGTTTATTTTTTCTTCTATCCAAGGTCACTGCAACCACCCAATGTACAGCCACACCACAAAAAGTATGTAAGCTTGTAAGAATATGTTCTGTGTTTAAGTGATGATAAGGAGTATATTGGGGGAGGGTAAAATAACCACACAAGGCCATTTTCACGCCACCCATCTGCTCTGCCTCTGATAAAATACCTAAAAGCTACATTCACGCAGGCTTAAAGTGCTAATGGGTTTGCTTGTTAACATGCTTCATAATGCTAATATTGTGCCTCTGATTCCAACAGTTCTCCTTCTACTTAACAGGAGCTTTAATGTGCATTTGAAACTGAAAGCTTTAAAAAACCAAGTCCACATAAATTGCGCCATTAATGCCAGATATATCCCCTTACGTGTTGCACAGTTTCAGTAGAATCTTACTTTTTTCCTTCCTCCACCCTAATTCAGTATGTTCTCTTTCTACATCCCAAAACACAGTAGTTAAAATAGTAGTATTCTGAAGTACCGTACATGCAATGTGTGACCACTTTTAACATGTCAGGAGGTTTTGTTTCTTTTCAGTTTTCTATTTGCTAAACAGCAGATGGGTGGGTGTGATTTTTCTTCAAGACCTACCAGCAAGGAGGAGGAGGGAAAGTGTTAAACTTGCACAACGAAAGGGGAAGTGGGGAGAAGGATTGTAGCTCAGTGGTATAGCCCCTGCCTTGCAAGCAGATGGTCCCAGGTTCAACCCCAGACATTCTAGGTAGGCATGGGAATGTCTGAAGAGTTGCTGCCAGTCAGTGTGGCCAATACTGAGCTAGATGGAAAATGGGCCTGAGTTACAGTAGTATAAGGCAGCTTTCATGTACTCAAGTTGCAAAGTAGAAGAGCAAGCATCTTCCTTTTTTAAAACAACAACAATAAATTCAGCAAAACGTGTTTGTTTTTTAATGACACAGACATGTGGTATTCCTTTACTCCTGAGGAATTGCTCGTGGCATTCTTACAAACATTTGCCAGAAAGGCATCCAACTGCAGTTCATAAGAGATTTGGTTGAATATTCCCTGTTATGAAATAGTGTGTTCTGTGGAGAAGCTTTATTATTATTTTTTTATGAAATTTATATCCCACCCTTCTTCCTAAAGGAGACTAGATGATGACATTCCCACCGCAGAGAGAGCAATCTTGAAAGAAGTTGTGCAGACAGTACACGATGAGTGAGAAGCAGATGCTCATTTGCTGCACAGTGCCTTGATCACATGGGAAGACCCATAGCTCACTAGCTTTCAAACTGTCTTCCAGGGACTTTAGCGTTTTCTGAACTATTATTGGTGGCTCCTCAGGGAGGATAGTGTTACTGGTGAACAAGCTTTCCTAAAAGATAGCTTGCTCACCCTTACCAGTCTTCCCCTCCAATGAGCAGCAACAAAAGAGGTCTGGGTGCCCTCTAGGGCAAAGTCTTAGCTTTTAGCAAGCCATGGTGAGGCCCAACAGAACTGCTCAGTGACCCATAGAATCATAGAATTGGAAGAGACCACAAGGGCCATCGAGTCCAACCCCCTGCCAAGCAGGAAACACCATCAGAGCACTCCTGACATATGGTTGTCAAGCCTCTGCTTAAAGACCTCCAAAGTAGGAGACTCCACCACACTCCTTGGCAGCAAATTCCACTGTCAAACAGCTCTTACTGTCAGGAAGTTCTTCCTAATGTTTAGGTGGAATCTTCTTTCTTGTAGTTTGGATCCATTGCTCCGTGTCCGCTTCTCTGGAGCAGCAGAAAACAACCTTTCTCCCTCCTCTATGTGACATCCTTTTATATATTTGAACATGGCTATCATATCACCCCTTAACCTCCTCTTCTCCAGGCTAAACATGCCCAGCTCCCTTAGCCGTTCCTCATAAGGCATCGTTTCCAGGCCTTTGACCATTTTGGTTGCCCTCCTCTGGACACGTTCCAGTTTGTCAGTGTCCTTCTTGAACTGTGGTGCCCAGAACTGGACACAGTACTCCAGGTGAGGTCTGACCAGAGCAGAATACAGTGGCACTAACTGACCCATGTCAATTGGGTGTGTATCTTTGAACCCCCCCACAACCCTTTTTTAACACACAGGGCTTCTGGGTAACTCCTTGGCAGACAATGTGAAAGGGATATCCTCAAAGGTACAAATTTCAAAATCCAGTGAATCAGGAAAGTTCCACAGTAAATTTTATTTTAAGCAGATTGGGGGACTGTCTGTCATGTATGATCTAGTTGTGATTCCTGCATTACAGGGGGGTTGGACTAGATGACCCTCAAATTCCCTTCCAACTGTACAAATCTATTATTCTTCTAGGGAAAAGTTTCAGACCTTTGGTACCACTGTGAGAACCTTTCCCCCCCAAAATAAAACCCTCACTTCGAATTCATGAACTTCCTCATAACGATACGTAGGGACCCCTGTTTTAAAAGTCAGTTCCACTGGGCACAGAGCATCAACTTTTATTTTTCTTTTTTCCCGTTCAACATCTATGCCTGAAGAAGAGATCGGTGTAATTCAAAGCAGGGCCAGTTCCAGGATTTTGAATATTAGCTAGTCCAAAAAGAAAGCTATCACTTCGTTTTTTTCTGAAAGGGATTCTCTCTCTCCTCTTTTCCCAGTCCTGAATTACAGGAGTATTATAAACCCCACTGATATGTCTAAGCTGCAAGATAATCTTTTTGAAGTGGTCACTTCCTTGCCTCCCTAGACCTCTGTGTACCAACCAAGACAGGGACAGAGTCCCAGTTCTGAACACAAAAGGTGCATTTTCTCTTGGAATACAAGGCAAGGTGGAGGTGGTGTCGGCTGATAAGGGAGGATTTCCCTGCTCAAATTTCAAAAGACTCTTACTAAGAAAAAGAAGAGAGGGAGGGGGTAGAAATCCATTTAAACTCTTGAATAACCACCGCCTGAGTCTGAAAAGCAAGCGGAGACGCACGGTCTCTTTCAAACCCTGACCTTTCAAAGGTTTGCAGTAACTGGGATAAAAGGTGTGGTGGAGACAGAGCCGGTCTCTCGGCGTCCAGGAATTCTAACACGGACAAGGCTGCACGCACGACCTCTGATTCAACTCGGTCAGCTGGCAAGCTTTAAATGAGGCCTTATTCAGTGCCACATTGAGATTAAAATAAAATAAAATATTACTATATTCCTCTCGTTATAATTATTCCTCGTTTCTGGGGGGAGAAATCTGAAAAGACTTAGAAAAGCACTAAAAACAAAAACAAAAAACCCTTCAAGACAAATTTATCCAAAGGGTCCAACAGGATATTGCTGTAATAAATAAACATAGTTTTGATAGAACACTGCTATATGTCTGGCTACATACACATCATCACTCTGAAGTGCGCAAACTCAGAATCCAAAGTTATAATAGATTATGTTAAAGGACTAAGATAAAAACACAGAGGGAAAGAAATTGCTGAATTAATTAACTGAATTGGAATACAAAAAAGGGAGGTGTGAGGAGGTCAGGGAAACAAGGAAATGAATGTAAGGTATGGAAAGACTGATGTATTTTTTAAAGTGTTTTTTATCTTTTTTGTATTTTCTATTTTTTCTTTTATTTTTACTCGTCTTTCTTTTTCTTCTTTTCTTTAATTCATGTAATTCTTTTCTTTGAAATCTTAATAAATATCATTTTTTTAAAAAATGAAGTGCGCAAACTCAAATGACTATTCATAGAACTGTCCAAGCTAAAGGTTCTTAGGAACCTAGGAAGCTGATCTATCCATAGTCATTCCATCTACACTGGCTAGCAATGGCTTGCCTGGGTTTCAGGCAGGGGACACTTCCAGCCCTATCAGGAGATGTCGGACACTGAACCTGAGATTTCGGCATGCAAAGCATCTGCTTTCCTTTCTGGTTTTGCGAATCACTGGAAGAGGAAATGAAGAACACTGGAAAGCAGTCCTACCCTCAACCAGTGGAAAACTCACCCCCTGAATTGAGCAGGCATTTTTGAAGAAGTATCTACAATCTTAAGGGCTAAAAGCCTTGTCTTTTTTAAAAAAGAAAGAAAAAAGAAAAGAAAATAATGAAAGGCAAGATGCCCAGTAAGAGGAATTATGAGTGCAAAAATGTAGTATATGCGCCCACAACACTGTGGCTTAGACAAGTGGTTTCAACGTTGTCAAGTTTACCAGTGCATGTTGAAAAAGGCAAAAGGCTACCACCCACTGCCCAAGTCAGAACAGATTAAACATCTGAGCACAGCAATAGGGTTCTTTAAACACTCCATCAGGACTTATTTAAAGAATTGTGTTTACAGAATGTACACCCCTGCTCAATTGCAAAAGGTTTCCCCACCACCAGCAATGGATTGAGTAAAGATGCGGGCTATTTCTTGCTACGCTCAGCCTTTACAACTGGGGCAAACTTTGACATGCCGACTTTTGACTCTGCAAGTAGTGTTTAGAACTCTCCCTGCTTTGGTGAAATATTTATTATTAATAATATGAAAGATTTATTATTTGTTTCCAGCAGAGTCCAGAAAGCACATGTGGTACTTTCCAGACATAAAAGATGGCTAGGCTTCTTCTCCCAATGGGAAGCTAACCGACAAAAGCAGGGCAATCAGCATGAGCCACCAAATCTTCTAGCACAGTTCTTTGGGGGCGGGGGGAGAATCTTTGCCTGCTTTGCAAGGGCCCCCGGAACCAAAATGTATAGGACTACCCAGGAACCAATACTGCCTGGTTCTGGTTTCAGGAGGGAAAAGGTTGTTTTAACCCCTCCTGATATATAAGGAAGTGGAGCATCTGCTTGTATGTGGAAGGTCCCAGGCTCCCTGACACCTCCAGGTAGGTCTGGGAGTGTCCACTGCCTGAAACATAAGAACCTAAGAAGAGCCTGCCAGATCAAGCCAATGGTCCATTTAGTCCAGCATCCTGTTTTCACAGTAGCCAAGCAGATGCCTCTATTGAGAAACCCGCAAGCAGCACCTGAGCACAAAGCCCTCTCCCCTCCTGCAGTTTCCAGCAGCTGGAATGCAGAAACATTACTGCCTCACACCTAAGAAATTAGGCCTTTAAATGTTTGTTTTTTAAATATATATATATACTTTATTTGACAAACAACATTAACTTACAAGACAGGCCTTTAAATGTTTGAGATGACAGATCCTATTTGAAGACTGGAGAGCAGCTGCCAGTCAGTGTAGGCAATACTGAGCTGGGCATGCCAATGGCCTGACTCAGTATAAGGCAACTTTCTGGATTCCTAAGATTCAATAGCATACGTCCAAGGGAATGAAGGGGAGATGCAGACTCCTCTTCACAAATGGTTTCTCATTTGTTGAGCTTTCCAACCAGCTAATGTATCCTCTCACTTCATTTCTGCCATCCATCTTGAACAATCCTAATGGAGCTCCTAAATGCTGACACTTTGGGGGGAAGAGTCTAAAATCTCTAACCTCTCACACCAGCCTGTGGGGGGAAGATGGCTAAGGGTGAACACTTAGATCTTCACCTAACAAGAGGAGGCTCATTAGTCTTTGCCCTGCACAAAACTGGTGGACAAAGTCTGTATATTTGTCCTTAAGAGGTTGGAGAACAGTACTGGAATGTAATAGGAAACACTCCACTGGGAGCTTGAGTGTGTTGGTGGGAGGGACAAATAAGGAAGTGTTTTTCTTCGCACAACTTGTCGATTCAGAAGGAATTTCATTACCACAAAATGCAATGAGGGCTGCTAGCTTGAGACGGCTTGTTTTAAAGGATGAGACAAAGTTCATGAAAGAGAGAACTGTCAGCAGTGGTTGCTAAAGAGAACCTCCACGTACAGACAGCGTTAACTCTGAATACCAGATGCTGGGGACAAAATGGTAAGAGAAAGCCTTCGCCCTCTGCTTCTGAGCACCCCCTGGTGTGATCAGGCAAACCCATTCTTGTGTTCTTCCCAAATCAGGACAGTGCTCACCTGCTGCTCCTAGCCAGGACAAGCCGGTCATTCCATTCACCTACCTCTACTGACCATTGCTAGTGTTGATGTGCCTAAAAAGTCCCACTGTCATCTCCACTATTTCTCAGGGGCCTCCAAGGCCTGTTTTCGAAATATGACAGGCCATTTGCATCCCAGCTGCTTGTTATTACACAAACCTCATAAGGCAAAGAATTTGGTACCCGAGTTTTGCCTTCCCCCGTCTTCCCTCCCAATTCCATTTTCCCTTTGTGTCATACCATGAGGGAAGGGGCTATGCTGTTTTTAATCAAACTTTAAACCGCTATGGGGGCCTTTTCTGCTGAAGTGTTCTGTGTAGATGCTTTAAAAGAAATACTAAGACTATGCTGCATCAGAGAAAGCATGGGGAGACCAAATAAGTGTTTGAATGCCAATCCATATCTAAAATCTGTCCTGTTGTTGTTGCTAACATTACATAATAAAATCATGAGGCTGAAAATATGCAAAACCCACTGCCACACCATTGAGCCTCTCCTTGTCCACCACCTTCTGGGGTTATGTGTTTCACTGACAAACCACATGTTCTGTACTGTCATGAACTGTTCTACATCCTCTTGTTATTTGAACCCACAGATTTGCATCCTACCCTCTGGCACATGATGCAAGGCAACTGAGCACCCTGTGAAGTGGTGTAGCCCTACATAGCAGTATTCAGTTAATGTTTCGTGCATGCCAACCCTGATGCCACAGCCATAATTAACCACACAGCAGCTGGTTGCAGGCACAATATTTCCATATGATATTGGATGAATCCCAAACCAAGCATGGATCTCACATCCTCTCACATGAATCACAACTAGAAACCAAAGGGCCAAGGCTTTGAGTTGCATGTTCTTCAGATTTTGTATCCAGTGACAAGGGTCAAGCTGGAGCCTGACGCTTTAATAGTTGTTTTAAACTTTTTGGGAAAGGGTATTCCAAGGAATTACAACCTTTTAATTATGAAGCTCATTGCTGCAGCTAAGATTAAGCTGGGTGGGGGGGTTCTCTTACTACAATAGATCAAAGCCTCTGTAAATCACAAACATGAAAAAATTAACAGACATGGTTCACCAAAGAAATGGACAGACTAAAGTGGTTTTCTAACAAAGTGATATCATTTTATTGCTTACTGGAAACACCATAATGTAATCAGGTGGTTTTTTTTGGGGGGGGGTAAGGGCTTTAATTAATGTATTTTTGTATTTTCAGAAAATGAATTAAAACACTGGAATGCAGGTCCATGACATAATATGGCACATTCCAAGTTTGAACAACAACTCAGTTCACACAAGCCTTTATAAAGGTAGAAGGAGACATGAAAAGTGAGATCTCTCATACAGTGTGATTTGCTTGTGACACAGGCCAATTTGTCCTGCCCAAGCCTACACCAAAGAAGCTCCTCATCATAACCAAACATTATGATGGGTAGAGATGTGCTGAGAGAATGGCAAGTCCTTACAGTGGTGAGCAATGAGACCCTTTACCCAACACCTCCCAGTTGCAGTCATTTATGGCCACATTTCCATAATACACCTACAGTAGTGGGTGAGGATCCTTTGACCTTCGAGATGTTGCTGAACTACAACGCACATCAGTCCCAGCCAACATGTTCAATGGTCAAGGCTGAGGGAGCTGTAGTCCAAGAACAGATTGAAAGCCAAAGGTTCCCCACCCCTGACCTTCAGGAAGGCCAATGTATGATTTTTTTAAAAGACCAGTACTGGCAGAACCAGTGAGGAACCTGTAGTTTACTGGCCAGAGGGAAGGGAGCTGGCAGGTTATGGGAGGCAGAGCCAGTGTTAGAACCTGGAAGGTCATGGGGTATAGCTGGGTCAGGATCTGCCCAGTTGTTGGCTAAGCTAGAGCAGAATCTTACTGCCTTTTTAGCTTCCAGTACGAAACACAGTTTAAATGGCTGGACTGATAAAATAAACACTGGTTGGCAGCCCTATAGACTTTCCCATTATTAGGGGGGCATTTCATTAGGAGTAGTACGAGTAGCAGCAATCATCAGAGTAGCATACGTCTATAGTTGCTCTTAAAATGCAGCTTTTGGCATGTGATTTGCATGCTTTCCTTTCCGAGTAATGCTGTAGAAATTCATCCTCTAAGTCAGCAAACGACACTGTAGTTGACTGAGAGAGGCAGGGGAGCTGTCGGTTAAAACATGTTGGAACGCTTCCCTCGCCTTGTGCCAAAAATGTGTCCGTCTCTCTAACCTGCAGGTAGGCAGACATGGGTGTGGTGCCCCTTCCACAAAGGAGATCTTGGCAGACAGAGAACCCAAGAGAAGCCTTTCCTCTTATGTGTTTTTCAATTCCTCCCCCTCTACTACCTTAGCCACTCCTTTGTTGCGGGGAGGGGGAGAACCCAGATGAAAAGATGTCCAGCTAAAACACGAGGACACAAAGAGATGAAGAGTGGCTGACTCACATCCTTTCTGACTTCAGAAGTTCAGCCCAGCAACAAGTGGCTGCAGAGAGCCATGAACTCAGGGGTCGCTCCCACTCCAAGATAACCGTCCAATTCTTTTGGCAACTTCAAGTCACCTTGTTTGGGCGTGTGCGTGGTAAGGAATCCATTGTGAGCACAGTCGGCAAAAGAAACAAGAAAAGAAAAATGTACACAAAAGCCTAAAAGGATTTTCCTCTCTGATCTGCAGCGCCATTTACAACTCAGTAGACTCCAGGGTGTGTTTCAGCTGCTCTTGTGTGGCAAGGTTTTGCAGAAGATATGTTCTGACATGTCCCTCGCTCAGGATCTTTTTGCTTTTTACACACACACAGATAGTCAATTGCTTTGTTCAAAAGTCATTCAGGAAATGGCGTCCTGTACTGCTAACCAGGCTAATCCTGGAAAGGTGAACCAAAGATGCAGCACTATTTAAACCCATCTAATGCTGAAAAGCTGCGAGCTACACTACCTTAAGTTTTAAGAACAACAACAAAGGCTGCATTCACAGGGTGGAAAAATGGCAAGGGAGACATCTCTTGCATCTTTCCCCCCATGTGAATGCAGTGGGGAATCTTTTTTCAACCTGGGGGCCACATACCAATGCCAGTGGTGGACAGAACCAGAGGAAAATGTCAGCAGAACAATGAATTCATTTTTTACTGATGTACACCCACCCAACCCTCTGTTTTTCATCCAGACAAGCAAAAGGCAATATCAGAGTTCATTGACAGATTCCAGCCAGGCAAAACCACTAGAGCAAGATGCAAAAAGGGCTAATAAAAGCCATGACAAGGGGAGAGTCCAGGAATCCAAACAGAGGGCCTTGGAGGGCCACGTTTGACGGCCAAGTTTGAGGTTCCTCACCTCTGTACAATTATTGGGGAGAGGCCCTCTGAAATGTTTACACACTTTGTACCTTTATCCTCCACCTCTCTGGCTTTCTTGCCAACTCTTTGAGATTCTTTAATACACACATATGCTCCTGAGTGATACAAAATCTGTGTCAAGCATAATTAAATTTCCCTACCTTTCAAAATGATGCAAATGCATAGTTTTGCACATCTACTCCGGAATAAACCAGAATGAGTTCAATATTATTTGCTTCCAGTGAGAGTGCATAGGATTACACCCTTAGTTTGCTTCAAAGAGTGATGGGGCAAGTCAAAGCACTATTTGGGGCCTGCTAGAGATCCTCCTCAGACCCCCCACCCCCCTCTGAACATTTACCAGCTATTGGCTCTGCACACTAAGTTTCAACTTCACAATCTTAGAGGAGAGGAATGTATTCTATCTTTTGAAATGTGAGCTGAGATATTCAGAATTATGTGCCTAACTTCTGCATTTGTGCAATGTCATTGCAGAGTGCCCTGAGTGCTCACAGATGACAACCTATTTCTGTTGCTATACTGTCAGGACAGAGAAGTCAAGCAGGAAAACATCCTTCTTGAATCCAGCATGCGCTGGATCCACCTCAAAACCTCTGTAACTAAGGAGGGGACTCCCAGGCATGTTCTGTGGGAGAAACAGCCAGACTAGACAGTGCACTTGAAGGCATGCTGCCTTCAGCCTAGCTGAGCCCCATTCAAGGTGGGAGTCCACCCTGCCTCAACCAGGGCTCAGAATCCAAAGAATCCAGCTGACTGAGCCACTCAGCCTAACACTCTACTAGCATATGGGGTAATCACAGGAGGCTGAATAGAATAAGCCTGCAGGGGCTCCCCAATGGCACCCTGCCTGGAAACCCTGCTTCCAAAACTCTTGCATCAGCCCTGAGTTGCTGCTAAGCAAAGCTTGTAGTGTTGCAGAAGAAGCAGGAGGGCTACAATAATCAGACCAATTACTCAGCACAAACACTGCCTGACACCCTGAGCCTCAGCTTAAACCACACAAGTAGCAACTTGCACCGCACAGCTAAGGAACAATTCTACCCTTGGGAAGCCCTGCCACTGCATCCGCCCTTAGCTGTTTTGGCCAGACAGATTTGACCTGGCTCCAATGCTTCGATAAGCCACAACAGACCTATAGGCAGAGCTGACAACTGTACCACAAAAGCACAGATTTTTTTAATTGGTTGCAGAATTGGGCCTTCTCAGAATTTCAGCTTCCATTCTTTAAAGCAACACAGTGTCTTTTACTTTGAAAACTTTTATTAGCACTAGACCTACCTACACTTCAGTAAGTACAGTGGTGCCTCGCAAGACGAAAAGAATCCGTTCTGTGATTCTCTTCGTCTAGCGGTTTTTTTGTCTTGCGAAGCAAGCCCATTGACGGATTAGAGGATTAGCGCTATTAGCGGCTTTTAGCGGCTTATCTGCTGATCGGATCAGCTGATAAGCGGCTTAGCGGCTTAGAAAAAGGGGGGAAGGGGGGGAACCTGCAGAAACTCGCAAGACATTTTCGTCTTGCGAAGCAAGCCCATAGGAGATTCGTTTTGCGAAGCACCTCCAAAACGGAAAACTCTTTCGTCTAGCGAGTTTTCCGTCTTGCGAGGCATTCGTCTTGCGGGGCACCACTGTATAGGCACTCAAGAATAAGTTTAGTGTTAGTATATACAAGTGGGACCTGAAACAAAATTTTGTGGCATGGTGAGCGCCTGTTCAGGGTGCCTACCAGCCATGCCTTTCCACAGGATATTCTGTTCCATGTCCCACCTGTATATACTAACACTAAACTTATTCTTGAGTGCCTATACTTACTGAAGTGTAGGTGGGTTCCCACGAAGCAAGACACAGTGATAACAGCAAGAACCTTTATTGAACTAACAGAACTGGACAACAGGGGCAAAGCAACTGCTTATATACATTTCTGAAGGGCTGGGCCACTCCCACTCGCAACGTGATTGGCTGTCTAAACTCCCAAGCTGCGAATCATAACTCAAGAGTTTCAGGGCCAATGGCAATGGCCCAAATCTGAAGTGTTCTGTGATTGGATATCATTTAGTCCAGACTCAAACTAAGGCAAACATAGACCACTGAATACATAACATTTACGTAGCCAAAACAACACAAGAAGGAGACAGCAACAGGCAGGGGGAGGAATCCCTAACATTTCTGTAAGTACATATAATTTTAAGAAAAATGAAGAGGGAGGGGAAGCCAAAAACAATGCAGAGGATGGAGCATGCTTAGCAGACACAGACTACTAACTGCTGCAGTTGAAGGCCTAAAGAAGGGCCTTCTGGGACACTGAATGGGAGTACTCCACAATGTGACATTTTGTCGCAACTTCCACTTGTATGAGAAACTGAATAGACACATACAGTGGTGCCCCGCAAGACGAATGCCTCGCAAGACGGAAAACCCGCTAGACGAAAGGGTTTTCCGTTTTTGAGCTGCTTCGCAAGACGATTTTCCCTATGGGCTTGCTTTGCAAGACAAAAACATCTTGCGAGTGTTCCGATTTTTTTTCGCTTCCCCCCCTTTTTCTAAGCCGCTAAGCCGCTAATAGCCTTTTAGCCGCTAATCCGCTAAGCCTTTAATAGCCGCTAAGCCTTTAATAGCCACTAAACCGCTAATACACTAATAGGGTTGCTTCGCAAGACGAAAAAACCGCTAGATGAAGAGACTCATGGAACGGATTAATTTCGTCTTGTGAGGCACCACTGTACTGAGTCAGGCCTTTGATCCAAAAAGCCAAGCACTGTCTACTCTGGCTGACAGTACTCTCAGGAAGGGGTCTTTCCCAGCTCACCTACCTAAAATCCATTCAACAGGAGATGCTGGGGATTGAACTTGGTAACTTTCCATGCAAAGTGTGTCCTTTGCCACTGAGCTATCCTTATGCCAGATCCCATTGATTGTATCACACATTAATTCTACTCAGAATGGGCCTGTTAAAATGAACAGACCTCAATTTCTCATGTCCATTAATTTCAATGGGTCTACTGTGTGTAGGACTGACATTGGCTACAACCCTATGAGACTGCACAGTATTAATCTGTAAAGTCTTAACACCACAGTCATAACACAAGAGAAATGCATTTCAGCTAGCCATGTCCCAATACTGAGTTTGGTGTTTTTTCATTAAAGAAAGAAAGAAAGAAAGAAAGAAAGAAAGAAAGAAAGAAAGAAAGAAAGAAAGAAAGAAAGAAAGAAAGAAAGAAAAAGTATGAGTGGTAAGAAGTCCACCACCTTTCAGCACCTGAGATCTAGTCTACTTACTCTTCAGAAAAAGCACCACTAATGTTTATGATAGAAGTGTTTAAGTTGAATGCCAACTTTTAGCAAATAGAATTACGGTACAATAGCAATTTCGGACAACAAACATTGAAGAAAAGGAAAAGCTAAGCAAACCTCCTTTTGCAATTTCAACACTTTTAGAAACCTCTCCTGCCTGTTTCTGATCGTTTTTAAAGAGCCACTCCACTTTTAATTATCATCAGATATGAAATGTAAATTGCATGTAAAATTATTTGGGATACATATGGGTATGATGTCATAGTATAAAGACAGAATCCCAACTTTGCAAATTAAGTAACAGCCAAAGAAATTGAATACAGCTCAGCAATCCCTCACCCTACCCTGCTTCTCCAGGTGGGCTGTGTCTACCCTATTTATCTCTGGGAAGTCTTTCAGGAATTTTAGCTGTCATTTATTTCCATCATCATCACAGTAGAAACTTTGTTAAAAGTGTAAAACTATTCAAAGGATGGGGGAAAGGGGGAGGTTTCTTGATATCGGAGCCAGAACTGAGGTGAGTAAAATCTATTCTAAACATCAATAGAACTGTGTTTGTAAAAAGTTGGGAAATAATTAAGTACATCTCCGTATCCAAAGGCAAGATCCACAACCGATCCACAGCTTTACACCTATTTTTGCTTTGGAAGCGAGGGGACAACACAAGGCCAGGGGAGAAGATTAACCCTCTTTCCCATTTGTCATAGCCCAGATTCTAATTATTCCCCGCCCTCCTGCAGCTGTTACTTAGAAAAGGGAAAAACTAGACCTGCAGTCATGCATTTAACATCACAGATCCCTCCAGAAATCCTTTCTATTGCATGTTCATGATGATTCGCCTTCAAGATGCTAATGGGGCAGTCGCACGTGATCCAATCCTGTTCTTGCCTGCAAAAGTTTTGGAGTGGTTACACTCTTTCATTTCCAATCAGTGCACAACCCTTAACTTCCTGCTGAAATCTCCTATCTTTTTATACCACAAATGTTATTGTGGAGGGAGGGGGTTCCACTTTTGTTGCATTATAGCCCCTCCAGACAGCAATAAGGTGGTAGCACTGGGGAGAATCACCTTCATCTGCCCCAGCTGCAACAAAGCATCTCTCTCCCGTATCAGTATCTGCAGCCATCTTCCAGCAGTGTGACTTCATCCACAAAGGCACACTCCTCCATTGTCTCCCAAGACTGATGGATGCCAACCAACCATGTGTGTATAAGCTGTTTTTCCAACCCAGAAATGGAATGGCTCAATGTCATTCCTCAAAATCATTTTGAGTCCTGTATATACTGAAAAACAGGCAAGTCTGTCATAAACCCAAGTGTTGTGTCAACGTACCCTCACTCACACACTGTGGATTTGGTGTGGGGGGAGATGCTGGAAGGCAGTGACCAACAAAATCCCACAGCAGGTCTCCCATGGGCACAGTGTGTCTCTTTATTCAAGGGCTAGATGCCAGCTCCCCTGGAACACAGTGCCATCCATCTAATAGAACATCCATAATGTATATATCTTGACGCTAGCAGCTTTGCCAACTGCTGGCAAGCCCTCGGCTTTAACCTTTACATTTCTGAGGGTGGTTGTTGAGAAAGTGGTCTTGGAACATCTCCAATTGCATCTTGATCAGAGGAGGCATATTTGATCTGCCAACACCACCTCAAAAATAATTCAGCTTCTTTTTCACATGTGGATACATGTATCCTTCACATGGTGAAAACACCAGGACAGCATCTTTCCTTTCCTTTCCTTTCTTCAGCTGAAATCAGCCTACTTTACAGATAAGGGAAAACCTCCCCACTGTCAAGTGTCTAAATTGCAGGGAACTATATGGGGCTACAGCTAAAAGGAACAGAGCACAGCGACCAACCTGTCTGCCGTCACCTCTCCATTATGAGGAATTAATCTCAGCACGTTCTGCTGTGGTTGGATGCCTGTTCACTTCAGGATCTGATTTATGGACATACAAAGCCTAGCTGGGTCTGGCAAGTGCCTCGGCATACGTTTACCCTATACCACCTTTATGGAGGTGATTCTAAAATTGGAATGAACTGGCCACATCTAGCACAGGTTCGAAAGATGCAACTGGGAGTTTTTGCGGCACTTCACATGACAAGTCTATTGTGCTGATTCATCATATCCATTTCCCACAGACCACATGAGATTCACATACTATTAGCACAGATCTTATAGTAGTATTAGTAGTTGTTAACAACTTGTACCCCACCCATCTGACTGGGTTGCCACTCTGGGTGGCTTCCAGCATATACAGAAACATAATAAAACATTAAACATTTAAAACTTCCCTATACAGGGCTGCCTTCAGATGTCTTCTAAAGGTTGTATAGTTACTTATCTCCTTGACATCTTGATTAGAGGGCGTTCCACAGGGTGGGCGCCATGACCAAGAAGGCCCTCTGTCGGGTCCCCAGTAACCTCAATTCTCGCAGTGAGGGAAGTGCCAGAAGACCCTTGGAGCTAGATCTCAGTGTCCAGGCTGAATGATGGGGGGAGAGACGCTCCTTCAGGGGTACAGGGCCAAGGCCATTTAGTAGCCCACGATAGCAAATTATGGAGAAGAGAGATAAAAGAGGACTCAAAAGAGGCTATAAGTAATGCAGCCCCCGTTGGAAGAGTGCCAAAAATGTTATACACTGTTATACCAACACACCCTCAAGCTGGGAAGTGGGCATCAAGGATGTGAGGGCAATTTAGATAGATAGATAGATAGATAGATAGATAGATAGATAGATAGATAGATAGATAGATAGATGATAGACAGACAAATAGATGTGCAACATTCAGCATGAATTGGAGGTGGCTCAGAACATTGATAGGAAGGGGATTGGGGGATACAATTAGCATTATTTCTCATGTGCAGGCAGGGGGGCTCCACAGCTCTATGCCTCTCAGTCTTGCCTGAAGTGAAATTTTAGGGTCATGGGGAGGCAAAACACAGCTGCGGATATTCTGAGGAAGCTAAACACGTTTTTGATAAGATAAGCAACATTTCTTGGTGAGAGATTGCATGTTTCTAAACTTTCTTTACACACCACAGAGCTTCCAAAGGGCCTCAGAGATCACAACGGAATGTGATCTGCATTCAAACCCTTGCAGTTCAGACCTGTTGGTGTTGTTTTACTGCAATCTATCTACATTCCAGTTTTCATCTAGAGAGGAAACTCAAAGTGGATTGCCGCCATACATGTATTATATGAACGTAACAACAGATCATTAAAGTCTAGGATTCATCAGCCAGCAAGGTGCGATTTGATGCAACTCCATACTGCTACATTTTCAATGAGTTGGAACTAGAAAAGGAAGTCTGGACCTTCTGCCTTGGTCCAAAAGATCAAAACAACAACCTGTTTTTTTTGGGGGGGGGGATGGGACGGAACTGGGACTCCTGCCTGGCTATGTAAGCTTTTCTCATTCCTCATCCTAGAACACTGCAGATGCAATATAGACAGTGTGGAGAACGAACTCTTGCCAAAAGTAACATTGAGCATCATGAAGAAGACCAGAAGTCTGACATTTGACAGTTTGCTGCAACGCTTTATTTTTTATTTTTTTCCAGATAAATACAAACTTGCCTTCCTTGGACTACATAAATTATGTGTGACTGGTGAAAGCATTCCTCTGTCAACCACTCCATGTGAAAGTACATTCTAATGCCTTCAATGGGTGAAAGATTATCTGAGAAACTGCGTGACAAGTTACCGGTTAAAGGGCTTGCCTGTCCTGGCTATTGAAAAAGTGGTTGTCAAATCTCGACCTGAAGAACGCTGCTGACAGATTGGCTTTGGCTCACAACAGCAGATGTTCCCCACTTCAATAAGCTAAATAAATGCATCACAAACACAGATCCTATTGTATAAATTGATATGTATCCTATGTGCCCCCCCCCAAAACCACCAATAATAGTCCTTGCCATATTCTCGCTGAATGCTAAAGCAACCTATTGTTTCTAAATTAGCCTTCCACAACTGGGTGCCCTCCAAATGTTTTTGACTACAATTCCCATCATCCCTGAACATTGGCTGGGGCCAATGAGAATTCCAATCCAACATCTGCAGGGTCATAGGTTCCCCATCCCTGGTCTTCCTCAATGTGGAATGGAAATACCAGGGGCAAGGCTAAAAAGGATAAGAGCCACATATACATGGGGATTTATTATTCCACAGTTAGAATTGGAAGCTGTGAGTTTGTGGCCACATGGGTTGTAGCCTATGAGTCCAGTTTGATAGCTGCTTCTAGTCATCTGATGATGCTAGGATATTTGTCCACTGTTAAGGCAACCCTTTCTGTCCACTTGAGGGGGGGGCGTGTGAGCGTTATGAATGTGGCACAAATATCTCCATCAGGTAAACTGCTAATTTCCAAGGAGGAGTCACTTGTTCCCCCAGATACATCTGGAGCCAGGAGAGAGTGAGGTAATGGGCAAGTAAAAGTCAGTCGGTCACGACACCCTGGTCGTCAACAGAGCACATTTCCACAGCAGCAGCTGCTCCTTTTGTCTCCTTCCAGTGGAGCCCAACTGGCCTAAAATTTAATTTAATCTGCTGTAAAACCCAAGTGTCAAGCACTTAGGTGGCAGCTAAAAGCACCACTCTCAGAGAACTGAGTGACACTTACTAATAATAGCCTGTACATTAAGAGACTAGGAGCGGACATTTTGTATAACCAAAGAATATCTCGTGCACGGGAACTGATAAGTCTTGGCCAGACCCAGTTTCTCAGGCTGCAGGCAGAGCATTTTGGGGGAAGCCCACCCGGGCTCTTTATGTGATTAGCTGTGCTAATACCCACCAGTGACCTCCCTTTCAGGCTGGGAGGCAACAATGGGCCTGGCTTTTGTTAGCAGAACAAAATGCCACCTTTTTACAGCCCTGCAATCATTGCACTCATCCCTTTTCATCTTTTTCAAAGATACACCCTTCCTTGCCAGCAAAGTTGCTTAACCCTTCGCTGGACATGGTTTTACATCTTCTTCACTTATTCTCTTTTCAAAATGAACATTTTCTCCGTGGTCAACTGGCCGACTGCATTTGAAAAGCCATGGCTGGAGAGTCTGGGGTGGTGGTAGAAGTGTAAAAATATGGAATGATTATGCAAACACTGACTGGTCAACCAACGTGTTACATTTGCTAAAGGAAAAGGATAGGCAACTTAGCACCAAGGACTCCATGTGACCCTGAGGCTTTCCTATCTGGCTTCAAATGTGCCCCCAATCCCAAGAAAGCCACTCTACAACACATCCACTTTAGCAAATTTATCCTGCACTCACACTGAAACATGGGCAAATAGCTCTTTAACTCCTTCCTCCCCAGTATGAACAACAAAAGAGGTTTTAGTAGAGGCCTCCCATTATTCTGAACTTCAGCTGCTCAGTCCAAGGAAACAGTCAAAGAGCTCTTTAAGTACATATAAAGGATGGACCGAAGATTCAAAAGTCTTTGGATTATATTTTGGGAAAGAGAGCTGAGGTTACAGTATGTTGGTAAAGGAGCACTGAATAAGTTGCTCAATTGACAGAAACCAATGCTGCTGGTGTACTTTAGCCCTTGCTGACTAATTAAAGGGGGCGGGTATTCCCACATAAGAAGGCCCTGGGGCTGCATTCAAGTTGTTATAGGGTTCACAGTATGTGTTCAGTAGGAGCTGGAGATAACAAACCTTGTCAGTGCCAGTATTATAACTGGTTAAAAACACACACACACACCCCAATCTAATTAGGAATTACTGAACTGGATACTGTCCCCCCACCACACAAATAAAATTTTGATCTTTTTCCCGCAATTGAGTCTCATGGAAGAAAGAAATGAAATGAAAACGAAAATGAAAACTGCTAAGGGAGATGGTGGACTCAAAATATATCCAATGAATTGTTTTTTAATTGACTACATTATGCCTTATAAGCTTATAGTAATTTCTGATAATTGTATTCTTCAGTTGTTGTTTTAAGAAAAGCATTGTGGCACTGCTAGGGATGGGCATATCTGTCACTTTCATTTTCTCTTGGTTTCTCATTTTTTCAATTTTGATTCAGTTCTCCACATTTCCACATCACAATTATTATTTTTTTAAAAATCCTTATGGAGGCTCTTCAGAATTTCAGTGCGAATTTCTCCAAATATACACATTTTTGCTAGCAATTTATAGTGCATTTCTGTATGCTATTTTTCACTAATATATGCATCTTTATGCACACTTTACCTAGCATGTGCATTTGTGTGCACATTACTTGGTGGGAGAACTGTACTGCAATACTGGAAAAGGGAGAATTTCAAAGAACTCAAGGAAATTTATCTCCCATCCCTAAACACTACCAATAATGAAGTAATTTTCTTCAGCAATAGTAGAGCCCAATTCTTATACACATTAAAGGGCTGCATTGAACCGCCAGGTCACCAACTGGTTACCCTGATCATAGGGGCATGTGTGTGCCCCAAGAGCTCATAAAGTGAGCTAAAGAGAAATTCCCCGCCACTGGATTACAAGATTAAAATAATAAGACTCCGGTTCTTACTTGAACATCTGAACTCCAGTCAGGGATAAAACCCAGAGCTTCTGTGTTGTTATTTTTTTATTCCTAGCTGGCATTTCCCTTCTAAGGACTCGTAAGTCAGTGTTGTGGGGAAGCTGGACGGAATCCGTCCTCCAAGTGTGTCTTGGACACACAGCTGACTGGATGTGTCAGTTATGTTCCAAATGGGTTTTTGCAGGTCAAGATTCTGTCGGCAGTGAGAGCACACGCTATTTTTAGACAGGATAAGGTCACAGCGCTTTTAGAGACAGTGAGGTCTGCAATAAAACCTATTGATCAGACTCTGGAACTGCTGCTCCAGAGAGACATGTAGATTGAAACAGAAATTGCCTGGCCGTTTTCTCCACAGACTCGGCGGGTAAAAGCTTGTTGGTCTTAACATCTTTCAGGACACACACACACACACACACACACAAGAATCAGCCACACACATATTCTTTTGGTCCACTTAACCAGATGCAAGAAGCAGGAAAAAAAGAAGAGGGGAAGAGGGCAGTAGGAATGGAGAGGGAAAAGACAAGAGATTTAGAAAATGTTGTGGTCTTGAGCTGAGCACCCAAGCATGGCTGTTCAACAGCAACAAGTGGAGCCATAACTCAGACACCAAGGCCAATGAACGCAAAACACTGCTCAAAAAGAGAGCACTGGTTCATCAGTAGCCTGCTAAAACGCACAATCCCTCTGTCTGTCACATCTCCGTACCTTTGAACTAAGTCACTGTCATTGGACAAGCAATCAGAAGGTAAAAACTGCCACTCAAAGTCCATCGAGCCCCACAGCCTGCTTCCAAAAAAAGAAGGAAAAGGAAAGTACTGTAAAAGAGAGTATAAAGCAGAGAAAAAGCAGTTTACAATCACACAGTTGTGTGCAGTCCATCCATCTCTTACATTACACCTCCCTAAAGGAAACTGTTAACATTGGATTATGATAAAAGTTCTTATAGCTGTAGGACTTTCTAGACAAACAGTAACATTTTTCCACATTTCCTTCTGGTTTGCTGTATGTGACACCTAACTAAACATCAGAACCAGGCCAGTATCTTTTCTTAATTTAGGAAGATTTGCAGTATTAATTTATAATATGCAAAATGGATACTGACTATCTCTTGGCCTTGTCTACATCAGGTGGCACTGATAGTGAATACTGTGAATGAATGAATGAAGGCCAAACAACCAGCATACTAAAACCAGAATTTCTGTATAGTTCTTTACAAAATGATAAAAACGATCAGAGTGGAATTTAACTGTCAATATACCAATTAAGTAGACTTAAAGTGTGTATTCAGGGAAATAAGAATAGTGAATACTAAAGTTTAATCCAACCCTACGTCACAGGGTTGCTGTAAGGAGAAAGAAAAGGAAGAACCATCTACACCCCCACTGTGAGCTCCTTGGAAGAGAACAAAAACAGGGGTGGGGAACTGAATCTGGCAACCCCCCAATTGCCACTTTTGGCAATGGGGCAGGGCTACCCACATATCAATCAGCTAGATTCAGTAAAATGTTAGAATTTAAGCAACACCCCCCCCCCAAATTCTTGGGTCTAATGGGGAATGGAGTTTAACGTATTTTTTCCGTGTTCAGGAAACCGCCTGGCAGAAGAGCCATCAAGAGGTAATTACTGGAATGGCTGAGCCATTAAGAAGAGTTAATTACTCTGGACTGGACAGAAAATGGGCAAAGCCCCTCCCTGAGGTGAGAGATAGCAGAAACAAAAGCCCAAATTTTCAGGGGGCAGGGGCAGAATTGCAGTGGGCAACCAGGTAGGCAAATAGGAAAAAAAGTGTCACTTTTGCAAGCTGAAGGAGGAGGCCAAAGCATGAGGCAGGCAGTCTATTTTATGCTACAGAGAGGGTCAGACATGATGTTTGGGGTCTCTTGGAATCCGAGGCTGCAGCAATGGAAGGAACAGGATCTTCTTGGGATGTGAATGCTCTGCACTCTCCCCACCTAGGTTCAGGTTGTATATATGTGTAAATAAACCATATATCATACAGACACCACAGTCTCTGCTGTATCTCTTTATTCCAAAAGGAAACACAAACCCTGGTAAATGTGCCTGGTACCCCAGTAATCTCCCATCACTCAAAGCTTGTGGCTGTGTGTAACACTATCATTATTCTATAAGTTAGACACTTGTTTAAACAAACTAATAAGTTAAATAAATATAATACCTCTGGTTTTTGCCTCAATCCAAGGAGGAGATCTCATAACAAATTCCTAGTGCCATAAAAGTCAGCCATCGATAATCTTCAACTTTTAAGTCAATGACCCACTCCCAAACACCTCACTATTATGCAAGGCACTTTCCCGTTTAGAAGGCGATTTTCGCAACCTTGGGAGGAGGGGAGAGAGAGAGTGGGAAAGTGAAGTGCATCTTTATTTATCATCTATTCTGCTCTTCCAGCTTAGTTCACAAACCAAATATGCCACAGTAAACATATTCCATATATCAAACGGAGGCACGGCTGACCCCATTAGCTACTCAAGGCTGTCCTAGTAAGAATGGTTGACCGTACACGGACAATAAGAGTCGCTAGGACAGTTACACAATAATGCGAAGAACCATAATTATAATCATAATAATTCTTAAAAGAGGAAAGGAGAAAGGCTACATAGGGGAAACTCCCAGATTCATCTTTGAATGCCATGTTCTTTGAATAGCTTCCATTTTGGATTTTATCTATGGACAATAACATTATCTGAACTCAACAGTTCATGAAATAATACAATATGTACAAATTAAAGCACACAGCACCATTACCCGCTTTAGCTGACATTCCATGCAGGTATGATTTTTTTCTTTTACTTTTTTTTAGTAGGCATGATAGGATGAAAAATATGAATGGGGAATTAGTTATATGCCAAGTGAAGTTACAAATGCAGGGACAACAACAACCACAACCATGCATTTCAGCTCAAAGCAACACAATGAAAGACAAAATAAACAGCCTCAGCTATTCAAAAATATACATTCTGAAAAGTATTCCCTTACTAAGAAGGCAAGACCTCCATTCCTAGGGCAATTTCTATTGCCTTCACTGACTTTTTTCTTCACTGATTTGTTTTTTGCACTGTATTATCAACATCAATAAAAGTCTCCGTTTCCTAATTTATTTTGCTGTTCCAAATTTCTCCAATTTTATTTTAACTTTTTTTTTTTAAAAGAAAGAGAGAGAGAGCAAACAACAATTCTGTTTCCTCCAGACTGACGTTTGTTCTTTAAAGAAAATGGCAGAGCAAAGGCAAAACCGCTTGAGCCCATACCTAGAAAGCACCTGACAAATGGAAGTGTGGACAAAGTAAATATGATAGAAAACGTAAGAGAAATATTGTCAGGAAGAAGTTAAGTACATACGTGGGTAAGTGGGCCAGTAAATTGACAAATCACAGCTGCTAAGACTGTGACATGCTTGTGAGATAGTTATTGCTTATTACTTATTAAATTTATATACCTCCCTTCTTCCGAAGATCTCAGGGCTGTTCACAAGACAAAAAAAATACAGGATAAAAGTACAAAATAAATAGTTGAAACAAAAACAAAATGAAAATATAACACACACACCCCACCAACAATGTTTTGCCAGAATATTTTACCAGAACATTCCTATTCTGCATTTGCAAGTGGTTGAAAAGCCACTGCTATAGCTAAGGGCCTTCCCGGTAGTGGCGCCAGCCCTCTGGAACACCCTGTCAAGGAAATAAACAACTATCTGACTTTTAGAAGACATCTGAAGGCAGCCTTCTTTTGTTGTTCAGACGTGTCCGATTCTTCGTGACCCCATGGACCAGAGCATGCCAGGCACTCCTGTCTTCCACTGCCTCCTGCAGTTTGGTCAAACTCATGCTGGTAGCTTCGAGAACACTGTCCAACCATCTCGTCCTCTGTCGTCCCCTTCTCCTTGTGCCCTCCATCTTTCCCAACATCAAGGTCTTTTCCAGGGAGTCTTCTCATGAGGTGGCCCAAGTATTAGAGAATCAGCTTCAGGATCTGTCCTTCCAGTGAGCACTCAGGGCTGATTTCCTTAAGAATGGATGGGTTTGATCTTCTTGCAGTCCATGGGACTCTCAAGAGTCTCCTCCAGCACCATAATTCAAAAGCATCCATTCTTCGGCAATCAGCCTTCTTTATGGTCCAGCTCTCACTTCTATACATCACTACTGGGAAAAGCATAGCTTTAACTATATGGACCTTTGTTTGCAAGGTGATGTCTCTGCTTTTTAAGATGCTGTCTAGGTTTGTCATTGCTTTTCTCCCAAAGAAGCAGGCATATTTTAATTTCGTGACTGCTGTCACCATCTGCAGTTATTGTGGAGCCCAAAAAAGTAAACTCTCTCACTGCCTCCATTTCTTCCCCTTCTATTTGCCAGGAGGTGATGGGACTAGTGGCCATTATCTTTTTTTTTTAATGTTGAGCTTCAGACCATATTTTGCGCTCTCCTCTTTCACCCTCATTAAAAGGTTCTTTAATTCCTCCTCACTTTCTGCCATCAAGGTTGTGTCATCTGCGTATCTGAGGTTGTTGATATTTCTTCCAGCAATCTTAATTCCGGCTTGGGATTCATCCAGCCCAGCCTTTCGCATGGTGAATTCTGCATGTAAGTTAAATTAACAGGGAGACAATATACAGCCTTGTCGTACTTCTTTCCCAGTTTTGAACCAATCAGTTGTTCCATATCCAGTTCTAACTGTAGCTTCTTGTCCCACACAGAGATTTCTCAGAAGACAGATGAGGTGATCAGGCACTCCCATTTCTTTAAGAACTTGCCATAGTTTGCTGTGGTCGACACAGTCAAAGGCTTTTGCATAGTCAATGAAGCAGAAGTAGATGTTTTTCTGGAACTCTCTAGCTTTTTCTCCATAATCCAGCACATGTTTGCAATTTGGTCTCTGGTTCCTCTGCCCCTTCATCATAGATCACTGCCTTGTCATGGCAAAGGGGCTTGAAAAACTCAAAGAAGCTATGAGCTATGCTGTGCAGGGCCACCCAAGATGGACAGGTCATAGTGGAGAGTTTTGACCAAACGTGATCCACCTGGAGCAGGAACCGGCAAGCCACTCCAGTATCCCTGCCAAGAAAACTCCATGGACAAAGACAACAGCCCTGTTTAGAGAAGTCTTTAATATTTGATGTTTTATCGTATTTTTTATATTCTGTTGGAAGCCACCCAGAGCGGCTGGGGAAGCCCAGCCAGATGGGTGGGGTATAAATAATATGTTGTTGTTGTTGTTGTTGTATTATTATTATTATTATTCCTGAACATACAGGCTCAAGTCTCACCTCAGCAAATATTCGATCACCCGACAGCAATGTGGGGTCGCTTTTGTTCTAGACTGAATAACTATGGTAACAATTACTGAGATGCAGTTTTACAACCTGAAAGGCACTGTATAAATGCATTTTTAGCTGTTTTCAACCTCATTTTGTGGCAGATTGTCAGTCCAAGGAAATCTTCAATAAAAGCTGCACTAAAACTCGAGAGTGAGTGGGTGGAGTGAATATATATTTAGATATTTGGGGAGACAGGTTAACAAATTGAGATGATGCTTTAATATGAATTTTAAAGCTCATATGACTTCCTTCTCATATATGAGAAAATTGCACTGGTCTAGGTAACAGATTACCAGGGCATGGACTAGAGTTTTATGTGATTTTGTGAATGCCATGTGCAGATTTAAAAAGTTGTCTTTCTGAAGAACTGCTGGCAGTGAGTTAAATCAAACGTACAATGAGAATAGTAGGACTAACAAGATCTTCTTACTGAATGAGGGTGAACCAGAGAAGTCATTTCACTTTCTGGTGCTCAAGGGATGCTTGCTTCTGCTCCGAACCTGCACTCTAAAGCAACTGTGGCAGGTGGATAACTATGGAATAGCTCAACTTCTTTTTTATGTCCCTCAGCACCTCTGCTTTCTCAGACTTCCACAGCCAAGCCAGTGGTGAACACGGTTGCATTAACTTTGAAGGGATCAGAAGATTCAGAGCATGGGCTATTCAGGATTTGTGTACACATTGAGCAAAATCTAGGAACGACTCCCAGACCGAGCCTTCTAACTAAGGAATGCAAAAATGGAGCGTGGGAGAAAGGCACACAAGGGTTTCAAGAACCTAGGAGGCCATAACATATGATTAATAGCTATGTATGTATGTATGTATGTATGTATGTATGTATTTACTCGTTTCTAAAGACTTTGCCTCCACATCCCTATGTCTCAAGTCAGGTGGTTCTCAGGTAGGGGGATAAAGCATGCAGTCACTAGTCTGCGATTGTAAAATGAAGCCCAAATGAAAACAGACCTGTAAACCTCAAGGACTAGTCATCCAAACCAGTTCCAAGTAGAAAAGTTTCTGAAACACGTCCCAGCTCAAAACCGGACTACGCTCCTTCCAGGCCGCACTGCTGTGTGAGTCATGTGGCTCACACAAGAGCACAGTGCCCCAAAACTAGTGCTTTTTGGTACCGTGCTCTCACGCGAGAACACAGCCCTCCAAAATGGAATGTCCTGGAAAGTTGACGGGTATGTGCCGCAGATCCCCAGGTGGATCACCAGTTGGGAACTACTGGTCTAGAGCATCTTTCAACATGGTGAAAAGCATTTTAAAACTTCCACCGTTCCCAGTCAGATGTTGTTGTTGTACTACTACTACAACTACTATTACTATAATTTCTTGCCCACGCCTATCATGCAGTGTGAGCGAGAATTCTCCTACCTCTCATCTCCCCTGCAGCCCCCAAATTCTGCTCTGAAGGGTTGGGGGACTGATTTTGGGAACCCCACAGCGGTTTGGAGGAGGGAGAACAGAAAGTAGAAGCTCCATTGCAAGATAACATTACTGTTGTGAAAGCAGTTGAACATTATTGGACGTCACCCAATGGGGTGTGCTGATTACAGTCCTACATAATCTACTTATTTTTAACCATGATCCTGAGGATATGCTTATGGTTTTTAGTTTTTTTATAAAACAGAGTGCACATTTAATAGTTGAATTTTAAGTAATCTGTTTTAATTGATCCTGCATATCTCCTCTTGCTTAAGTTTGGACTCTGATGAGCCTCTGCGAAAAAGGAATTCCATACCTACTGGCCAGGAAACATCACAGGCTATTTCTTTCTATATTAACATCTAGAGTATGAGCTCAATATTATTACAGAGGTCCACTAGACTTCAAGTCCGAGAAGATAAGCACAACAAATGCAACCACATGTCAACGTACTGTATAAGGTGAAGTCATTAAGATTAACCAAAAATGCTTAACAGAAATGTTTCATTCCTTTGTGATTAAAACCAGAAAACATCCCATGAGAAAATATATTTCTCCCCCCCCCCTTTATTTGATTTTAAGTGTGGTATTTGTTTCCTTAGCAAAATAAATATTTAATAGTCAGAAATTCTGTTTCAAGCCAGATAGTATATTTTGGTCAGCAGCAGCCAATTGGAAAACATTTGCTTTCTACTACAGATTTACAAAATTCATGAATGGCCAAGCGCAACAAATTCTTGGTGCTGTTGACAAACTCACACAAAAATGAGTATAAAGACAGTAGTTGCTAATGCTGTTTGTTTCATGCAGAAAAACAAAGGCCAATTCATTTCTATTTTATCATAACGGGACCAGTAACCCTTAGCCATGATAGGTGGGAATGTCACATGTCCACAGGCAGTAGACCTCTGATTTGCAAAAGTCATGGGAAAGCAAGAGGAAGAGTTGTCTCCATCTTGCCCAGCCTGCTGCACACTCTTAAGAGACAGAATGTTGTGCTAGATACTGTACATCTTTGTGTCTGATGCATGCATGAAGGCTAACCCTATTCACATGTAAGTAATTAATAAAAATTTAAATCGTAACACACACAAAATTTCTACACCTCGATTACAAATTTCACCAAAGAATGTTGCTTCTGTTCTAATGCACAGACCGCCCCCCTCGGCCTCCCTTGATTTAGAAAATGCATATTCATTGGTGTAGAACTGTCTCCCTCTATAGCCACAGTAGTCTTAGGCAGAATGACTAAGGAGCAACCACAGCATTCTGTCTGTTAAAAGAAAAGAAAAAGTAATGTGGGGGTAATTAAATGCATATTTATAATTAGAACTTAATAATTTGCATCAGGGACAAACGAACCCTGATTCCAATCTGTAGCACATTTAGATTTGCCTGAAGATAGCATAATTTGATGTTTTATAGCCTTCCACTCTCCCAGATTAGGAAGTAATAGAGTTGTCTTTTTAAAGCTCTGTGTGTGTGTGTGTGTGTGTGTGTGCGCGCACACACACACACACACAAAGGAGAAGCTCGCAATGAAAATGTTTGACAACGCAAAAGCAGCCATAAATTACATGACAACTGTGTAAAAGTCATGATGAAACAAATAAAGAGCTGACGTCTGTGTGGCAAACTCCTTCTTAGAAACAGAACTATTTAGCACGGAGAGAACTGTAAATTATCGTGAGTCAACAGCATTGATTTTTAGTCGACATTTCAATCAGTTTGAACTAGAAATACTACACCGCTCATCTGGCAGCCTCTTAAGCGAAGCTGCCTGCTCCTCTCTGGAGCCCTTTTCTTCACTTACAGCGCTCTTTAAATCCCCCATTGTTTCCACAGTACAATATTTATTGTGGAATCTCCAGGCCCAGGTACTTGACCTGGAGGTCGCTGGCTCATCTCAAGGGACCTTCTAAGTTAACTTTGCTGAGCTTGAAATTCACCCAAATGCAGAAAATGAGAGTGTGGGCGTGGTTAGCCAGGCAGGGGCCCCTGATCTGAGAGGGAAAGAATCGCTGTATACGACAAGCTCAGCTTGCCAGCACATATGTCAGGAAACTGCATGTGAAAAACTTAGAAAGCCACACAGCATTCTGGTAGTCTGGGCATATGACTGCATTCCTATGTGTCAGCCTTAGTCCTATGTGGCTGTTCCTTTTCCTCAGCTACAGAAAAAATGTGAGAAGGGTGGGGCCTGTTGCGCTGCCAAGCTCCGCCCCCTCTGGTGCTTCATTTGTCCAGAGTTTAGATTCCTCCGTGAATGGGTGGGCAAATACCATATTTACAAAAATCTAACTTGACATTGAATCTAATGTGAACCTCAATTTTCAAAACCTTGAAACCAAAAATGTGCACCTTAATTTTCGCAACATAATACGACCAAAAAAGTGCATATTATGGAGACTCCAGAGGCAATTTAAACCCACTATGAAGAGCTTTATTTGGCAAAGTTGTTGAGCTCTTTTTTTTGCAAAATTTCCAGAATCCTGAAAATATGGCAGCCATAATGGAGAAGGCTGTCTAAACAGAGGTGGAATCAGATAAAAGTCCCAAAGAATGTTTAAATTCAACTCTTATGACCTGTATAAAGAGATGGACAATTTTTCAAAAAGGTTTCAGCCCTGAACAGTTTTCTGGTCTGAGTGCTGAGGGCAACTTCAAACATTGCTTGGGCACACCTCTCCCCTTGCGAAGTAGAAACAGCAAATGTTTCCCAATCTCACAGGGGAAAACAAAGAAAGTGAATGTTTATGAAGATGTTGGCAGAAGACTGGAAAACAAGACACTATGCTAGGAACTTTCATTCAGCCAAAACATTGGAATGACTGCATACTAAGCCTCCCGAGAGCCAATACTAGCTTGGGTGTATTTGCTCACGAAACACAAAGTACATGTCAAGACAGTGGACAGGTGTAGATGATCACTTCAGATTATTGGGGCGTGTCCGCCCACAAGCACCCATGGCCTAACTACCTTTTCAGTGTACGATTAAAATCAGGAAACAGCATTCATGTAGGCCTTATTAAATGTATGGCTAGTACCACATGTAGGAGTGATAGAAGTGCGTGTTATTGAGACATTCACTAAAATTAACAGCACATATGGAAGCCAGCCTAGAATAGGGAAATTAAGAGAAGTACATTTTTGGATATCCAGTTCTTCGATCAAAAGGAGCTGTAGCTCTCATGTGAGAGACCTCTGGTTTTCCAGCAAGTTCACACACAGCAGAAGTGTCGCACCTGAGAGAGCTTACGCTGCTGTCGCTAACAAAGCTGCCAAAATAGCAACGTGCCCTTTTTTTACATTGCTTCTCCCAGGCAGGCCGTTCGACAGAAGGTTGCGAAATCTTCACGAGCTGTGCATTTAGAAAACAAAGTACAATATCTGACATAGAAACCTGACAGCCCACCAAGAATCTTGAGTTTGTTTACCATTTTAGGGAGGGCAAGTCTGTAATGCTCATGGAGAATCTGACGAATTTAAACTTGAAAGGTGCAGCTAGATTACTAAATTACTGGAAAGCAGCAGAGATATAGGGTCTTGGGAAGTCAGGATATTTTATTACTTTTTTGCAGCACAGAACAGAATCCCCTTCAGCATTCCCACTCCCAATAAACCCGTGCCACCTACTGCTTTAACATGCGGTACAAGTTCTACCCACCCTTCCTTTGTACCCACAATATCATTTTAAATCTAAAATATTGCAGTAACTGTCCTAAAGGACACTGTACAACCTAAATAAAGTGCATCAATCACATACATGTATATAAATGGGAATGATTTCCAAAATCTTCTGTTTCAGAATTTCAAGATTTTTCCTTCCTGCAGCCGATGGGGGGGGGGGGGCGACACACATTTCTATTTTGATTTGTCTAACTACAAGATTACTAAATAGTATACATAAAGCATTTCCCATCCCTTCCGATATATATTTGGCTTCCCCACATTATGTCCAGGTTTGGTAGCTTGTTTTGCTGGCAGGGCTTCTGATTTAAAGGCAGAACTTCAGCATGTGTAGCTTTCCCCAGCACTACTTGCCTGGGTCTGTCTGTCCAAGAACCCTGCTGGCTCTATTTCTTGTCAATCTCAATGCTGCCCTCTCAGCATGGTCAAACATAACCCTGAAGCGAAATTCAATTAGACTACCATGTTCAAATTTTTAATAGTGACAACAGATCTGAATTTTCAGTCTAACTTCCAGCAGATACATGAAGAAGTGATGGGAGGGCAGCTCAAATAAAACCTGACAGATGCATAAAGGTTGGTGCGAGACCATGCGGGCCACAGGAAAGGACTATACCTTAGTGGTAGAGTACAGGCGAAAGGTCCCAGGTTCAAGCCTAGGTGTTTGCACATAGGGTTGGAGAAAACTCCCCGGAGAGCCACTGCCAGGCAGTGCAGACAGCACTGAGCTACGTGGAAGAATGGTCTGACTCAACATAAAGTAGCTTTATTCACCTAAGAATTAGGGGCTGCTACGGAAGTTATCATGTTGCCAAAAAAAGAGTCTCAAGTAGCATGGCATAATTGCCCTTCCACATTCTGATGTACTACTGAAGACAAATGCTCTGCCACATGAAGCTATATGAAGTGGCTCCACATGGCAGCTACAGTACATGTACAAAGCAACAGATGAAGAAACGGAAATAAATAATCTAGAACATCTAATTCTAGCACATAAAGACCCTATTCCTAAACCTTAGAAACAAACCCAGCTGTCCCTCACAATGTTGACTATCCTTGTAAAGTGCATTTACAATTCAATAACCATGTCATAAAATTTACATCTCCATTTTCACCCCATGAACTGTCAACAGAAACGGAACTCTATACCTTATTGCCATTTCATCAGTAAGTTTTAATTCTATCAATCTTTAATTGCATTCTAATGATTGATTTTTCTGTGTTTTAAGTGGTTCTTGTTTTGAACTGCAAGCTGCCTTGAGTCCCATCAGAGGAAAAGGCAGGGTATAAATATAGTAATGATGATAATGATGATAATGATTATTATTATTATTATTATTATTTAATGCAACATACCCTGTGAAATATGTTTCCCTTCTATGAGACTACAAGCAACATGCACTTTTACAGGATAAACACTTCCTATTTCCAGTTCTGCTCATGAAATATCTCTAGACATGCACCACCACAATGATAATATCTGATAAACAAAGATGTATTTAAAAGAAGAAGAGGAGTTTGGATTTGATATCCCGCTTTATCACTACCCTAAGGAGTCTCAAAGCGGCTAACATTCTCCTTTCCCTTCCTCCCAGCACCCAGCAGCTGCATGTGGAAGAGAGGGGACATGAACCAGGTTCACCAGATTACAAGACTACCGCACTTAACCACTACACCACACTGGCATGAATACATGCTTGGCAGGACAGGGCCACCCCTGCCATGAGGCAGAGTGAGGAGGTGGCTTCAGGCGGTGCATGCTAAGAGGCAGGCAGTAGAGCTGTGTTTGCCATAAGGCCAGCCCTGAACCACTGAACCCAGCATGCTGCCTCAGGTATGGAGGAGGAGGATGCTTCATCGCCAGTGTTGAAGGAAGATTCAATTGCCATTCTTGTCAGCTTTTGTGCATGGGATGTGGAAGGTGCCATGTCGCCCGTTACCTCAGGCTGCAAAATGTCTTAGGCCGGCCCTGACGTTTGGGCCTGCATGGAGTAGGGTAGCCAACTTCTGTATCCTTAGGAGTCATTTGATTATTCAAAGATTGAGAAGCTAAAGTGACTTCGCCAAAGAAGCTAGACCCTCATGGGAGGCCAGTCTAGCTGGCAAAGTTGGGGCCACTTAGCAGCAAGAGTTCCACATTTATAGAAAAACAAGAGATGCAACATTCAAGCATTGCTCCCTCACAACTTTGGATTTCCTTTTCATGCAAGTGGAACTATGGATGAAGCGTGCTACAGTTTTGTTGCCAAGGACCAATAAAATTGTTTTGTGGGCAGAATCCAGCCTACAGATTGGAGTTCAACAAGCCAGTCAGAAAAGCTAAAGCACAGAATGAACTCAGGCTTGCTAGAGAGGTTAAAAGCAACAAAAAAGGCTTTTATGGGTATGTTCGTAGCAAAAGGAAGAACAAAGAAACAGTGGGGTCACTCAGAGGAGAAGATGGTGAAATGCAAACAGGGGACACAGAAAGGGCTGAACTCCTCAATGCCTTCTTTGCCTCAGTCTTCTCCGATAAAGAAAACAATGCCCGACCTGAAGAATTTGGAGCAAATGATTCAGCAAAGGAAACACAGCCCAGAATAACTAAGGAGACAGTACAAGAATATTTGGCTAGTTTAGATGTATTCAAGTCTCCAGGGCCAGATGAACTGCATCCAAGAGTATTAAAAGAACTGGCAGATGTGATCTCAGAACCACTGGCAGTCATCTTCGAGAATTCCTGGAGAACAGGCGAAGTCCCGGCAGACTGGAGGAGGGCAAATGTTGTCCCTATTTTCAAAAAGGGGAAAAGAGAGGACCCAAATAATTACCGCCCAGTCAGTCTGACATCAATAGCAGGGAAGATTCTGGAGCAGATCATTAAGCAAACAGTCTGTGAGCACCTAGAAAGGAATGCTGTGATCACCAATAGTCAGCATGGATTTCTGAAAAATAAGTCATGTCAGACTAACCTGATCTCATTTTTTGACAGAATTACAAGCCTGGTAGATGAAGGGAACTCAGTGGATATAGCCTACCTTGATTTCAGTAAGGCATTTGACAAGGTGCCCCATGATATTCTTGTAAAGAAGCTGGTAAAATGCGGTCTTGACTCTGCTACCACTCAGTGGATTTGTAACTGGCTGACTGACCGAACCCAAAGGGTGCTCATCAATGGTTCCTCTTCATCCTGGAGAAGAGTGACTAGTGGGGTGCCACAGGGTTCTGTCTTGGGCCCGGTCTTATTTAACATCTTTATCAACGACTTGGATGATGGACTCAAGGGCATCCTGATCAAATTTGCAGATGACACCAAACTGGGAGGGGTGGCTAACACCCCAGAGGACAGGATCACACTTCAAAACGACCTTGACAGATTAGAGAACTGGGCGAAAACAAACAAAATGAATTTTAACAGGGAGAAATGTAAAGTATTGCACTTGGGCAAAAAAAATGAGAGGCACAAATACAAGATGGGTGACACCTGGCTTGAGAGCAGTACATGTGAAAAGGATCTAGGAGTCTTGGTTGACCACAAACTTGACATGAGCCAACAGTGTGACGCGGCAGCTAAAAAAGCCAATGCAATTCTGGGCTGCATCAATAGGAGTATAGCATCTAGATCAAGGGAAGTAATAGTGCCACTGTATTCTGCTCTGGTCAGACCACACCTGGAGTACTGTGTCCAGTTCTGGGCACCACAATTCAAGAAGGACACTGACAAACTGGAACGTGTCCAGAGGAGGGCAACCAAAATGGTCAAAGGCCTGGAAACGATGCCTTATGAGGAACGGCTAAGGGAGCTGGGCATGTTTAGCCTGGAGAAGAGGAGGTTAAGGGGTGATATGATAGCCATGTTCAAATATATAAAAGGATGTCACATAGAGGAGGGAGAAAGGTTGTTTTCTGCTGCTCCAGAGAAGCGAACACGGAGCAATGGATCCAAACTACAAGAAAGAAGATTCCACCTAAACATTAGGAAGAACTTCCTGACAGTAAGAGCTGTTCGACAGTGGAATTTGCTGCCAAGGAGTGTGGTGGAGTCTCCTTCTTTGGAGGTCTTTAAGCAGAGGCTTGACAACCATATGTCAGGAGTGCTCTGATGGTGTTTCCTGCTTGGCAGGGGGTTGGACTCGATGGCCCTTGGGGTCTCTTCCAACTCTATGATTCTATGATTCTATGATTCTATGATTCTAAGCCTGAATTAGTACGTCACTGGGTTCTGCCATGACATGAATTTAATTTTATTGTTATTTTTTTCATGGCATGAATTTTACATGCAAAAGTGAAGTGCCTTAAACTAAAACAAGGCCTTGAAAATCTCCTTAACTCTGAAAAGGTTATTGTTTGACCAGAGTTCCCTCTTCAAATAAACAGAGTGAAGCCGTCCTATGTAACAGGCCTGTTTAAAAACCAACAAATATTTCAGCATGATATAGAAAGTTGGTAGCACATAAATAGGTTTGATGTGAAACTTCTCCTACTTACAGTCATGTGCCACAAGATGGCTGCCTATAAAAGTGACGCCTGTTGCAGGCAATTAAGAATAAATCTTTGCACAATAGTTAACCAATTTTTAATTTATTTTTATATGGTTTTTATTGTATGGTTTTGTGTACAACTGTATATCACTTTGATGCTTTTTTCTATGAAACAGTGGTATATAAATATTTTTTTAATAAATAAATAAGTAAAACTGGCTGTGGGGAGCCTTGCAGCCATTCAGTGTGCCAGTTGCCTGTAATGTCCGGGCACACGGAAGGCCGTTTTACCACAATGCTGCTGTACTAAATTTATACAGTATTTTTGAGTGCTGTACTGAAAGTACTTCGCAAACCTCAGTAATCCTTTCAAAAACCTTGCAAGGCAAGCCAAGGTTATTATAACCATATGGAGATGGGGAGGTGCAACTAAAAGATGCACCTGGTACATCAATAGCGCTACATAAATAAGCAAGCAGTGGTAAAGCTTGCCTAAAGTCAAGTAGTGAGTTCACGGCAGAAGTGAAATCTGAACACAGTTCAGGCTCTTAACCACCATGCCTTTGCAATATGTGCAGGAATATGGTATAGAGTACAAGGCTATGGCAGTCATCCCACACTGATGAGTTTCAAAATGTCACACAGTGACTTAAATCACAAATGGTGACTTGATCAATAAAGCATGATTTGAGAATGCACAGCACAGAACACCATGAAATGGCTTGCTCATCTGTTCACTTGCAACCATACAAACCTCTGGTTGATGTTAACGTAAGGGAGTCTCCTTATTTTCCTGTGTCAAATATATCTTCGTTCACACTTTTCAAACTGTAATCTCCCTCACTCTTTAACACATGACAATTCGTACACACACACACACACACACACACACACACACACACTTTAATTTGCTTATTGGAAAAAACTGAAACCCGTTTTTGTCTTGGGCCCTCAGGTTACTGGCACTAACACAATTTTTTTTTTTCCTTCTTCTTAACAGCAAGCCAAGAAAGATGACAGAAGCCGTCTGCGTGGCCAAAAGACTGGTCTCAACTGGTTTGGGGGGGTGCAGGGGGATGGGGGAATTGAGCTGTCTCCATCTCTCCCCCCCCCCTTTTCCCCTTTAGCCAAAAGACCTGGGAGCTTTTGATGCACAGTCAGTAAGCATTAAAAAAAAATTATTGAAAAGGCCTCGCTGCTCTTGGGATGTGACACTCTCTCATCATGCTCTGGACTTCAGCCAAGTTCATCCGTTAATAGGCAGCCACAACCACAGTCTAAACCAACCCCCCTTCGCCTCTCTCCCTCCACCACCCCCACCATTCACCCCATGCTGGCCCTTTTCCCTGACCCTCTCAGTCCTAAAAAACTAGACATCGATTATGTCTGCGCTTTTCCCTTTCCATTCAAGATAAACATAACGCTTCAAGTCCAGGGCACACCCTGGGACCCTTCACAAAGCCATCTATCATTCTGTCTGCCAAACCAGTCTGGCCACACTAAGGCACAACAGAATAATGATCTCAATGTACAATTTTCCCTTTGTGTGCTTGCCCTCTTACTACTAACCTCTTTGCCTCTACCACTTTCTCAGGAGCAGTTGCTATTGACCACAAAAATCATTCTCCCTCTCTCTCTTTCCTTTAATGGGAGGGGGGTGAGGATTTCGTTTGTTTTATTAGTAATTTTGCAACCCCAATCTTTACTCGGAGGCTCAAGGTGGGTTAAAGCATTTTAAGGTGTGGGTATAAAGACGATTTACAAATTCATACAAATTATTTTTAAATGTCCAGTCTTCGTTATCTCTACAACTGAGGGTGTCACAATTTAAAACTAAACACAATCAATTAAGAGCCAGGCAGTATTGCCTCGTTGTTTGTTGTTTAGTCGTGTCCGACTCTTCGTGACCCCATGGACCAGAGCACGCCAGGCACTCCTGTCTTCAGTATTGCCTAGCCAAAATTAAAAACAGGCTGTAGCCAGAAATTAGAGTTGGGTATGGGGGGGGGGGCACAACTGTAAGTCAATGAGGAACAACAACAAAGCAAATGCCAGTAGTTTAATACGGTTCAGTTACAGTAAAAGTATTTTTACAACAAAATTAACTGTAACTAATTTTTTTGAATGGTTAAGCACTTACTAATAATCCCACAATGCTTTTACACTCATTAACATTGCTAGATATGCAAGAATTTTTGACTCATGTATAAGAATCAAGAGCTCCTGTACATTGTAACTAATGAAACCATCCAACCTGCTCTTAATTGGGAGCAAGTTCTTTCAGACTCAACAGGAACGATTTCCAAGAAAACATGCATACAAATGTACTATCATGTGGGGAGGGGTAAAAATCAAATGAATAGAATTTAAAATATTATGTGTAATCAACTGATGGACAAATTTGATAGTGTGTTTTAAAAGTTGGCTCCTGGTGTGCTAGAGCTCTCTGTGAAAAGGTCTTCAGGGTTGTTGGCACTGTTGTTAAACCATTTATGGGTATCACTTCATATAGCCAGTGTGTAAAAGATTATATTTCCAAAGAATAAATGACTTGTCAGTACTATTTTAGTCAAGGAGAACTACTGTCTTCCTTAAAACAGCCTGTCATCTATATGGGAATACTGTAATGCTGACTTGGCCGTAGGGTGGGGTGGGAGGCGCAGAAGAATGCTACTAAGAAGGTTGGTGGACAGATTCTGCCTCATTTTCCTTATGATTAAACCCACTTCTGACTCTACCCAGAATTAGTATAACCATCTTTAAAAGAATATCCAAAGGCCTTCCTTCTCCCAGTCAAAATATCGCATTCGGGCACTGAGGTTTTAGGGAAGCGATGCAGGTCAAGGGACCAAAACAGTGGTAAAACTCAAGACTCTGGCCCATTTAAAGTCATAGGGAACCCTAAGGGGGGGGGGGGGCGCGGGTTGGCATAACCCCAACTACACCACCACCATGGAAGCAAGATAATCTAAAATGTAAACAGATACTGAGCACAGAGCGATCAATATAGTGCAAATCACAGTGTCCAAAGAATCAGTACTTGCAGATCAAATGACATATTATTTACACAGGATCCAGTATACCATAATGGACTTGAACAAGAGAGTCCAAATCATCCACAAAATTGTCCCCCAAAAGATGTTACTGGGCATAAATCTATGCCACAGTCATTCACACCACAACTTTTGGGAAGGATTTGTTTTCCCCCAGTAGCCCATGTTCTGCAAATACACAAATGCACATACTTCTATAAACTGTTATTAAAATGAAGTAGGTAAAGACTTTTTGGGGTTCAGCTGTTTTCAGCACAGAAAAGTTTTAGATGATACTGCTCTTGCATTAAAACAAGTATTTTATTCTATACTTTTCAGTGGGCTTTTAAAATAATAACATATTATTATCATTTTAATTTTCAAAAATTCACAATCATACAGAATAATAAATCAACAAAGTGAACACTGTACCCCTCCCTCCTCAGGGGAAAGTCTTTCAGTATGATTTTTTTTGCATTTTCTGGGCAAAATGGTCAAATGAAGCAGTGTCCCCATTCTTTATGTTCTTATCCTAACAGGTCTTTTCCAAAATGTGTGTATTTAACTGGTGGCTTCTTCAATACTGAATGAAACAGTTCCAGTCGACAACGGAGCCAACCTCCTCATGCCGACGTCCCTTTTAAACAATTCATACCCAGGCCAAGATTTCAAAAAGGAGGGTTTAAAAAAATCTACATAACTAATTATACATTGTGATGTAGTCAATACATTCTCGTTAAGAGTAATAGCCCATCCTATGGTGTAGCATGCAGAAGCACTAGAGCATGGAAACATGAATTATGCGCCTTGCAGTGCCACAAGGCAATCACTCAACAATCTACTCCAGTGTCGGAAGCTAGCCACACTCCCTATATCCAAACAGCAGCCCCCACGGCAGCCCCCTTTATCCTATACAGAGGGCCATACATCAGGGGTAGAGCACATGCAGATTCAACCCTTGGCTAAAGCAAGTACAGTGGTGCCTCGCAAGACGAAAAGAATCCGTTCTGTGATTCTCTTCGTCTAGCGGTTTTTTCATCTTGCAAAGCAAGCCCATTGACGGATTAGCGCTATTAGCGGCTTATCTGCTGATCTGATCAGCTGATAAGCGGCTTAGCGGCTTAGAAAAAGGGGGGGGGAGGAAAAAAAACCAGCAGGAACTCGCAAGACATTGTCGTCTTGCGAAGCAAGCCCATAGGAAATTCGTTTTGCGAAGCACCTCCAAAACGGAAAACTCTTTCGTCTAGCGAGTTTTCCGTCTTGCGGGGCACCACTGTACAGCTAGGAGAGAAAACTTTCAGAGCTACCAATCAGAACAGAGAATACTGAGCTAGACGGACAAATGGCATGACTTGTTTCACATTGCAGAGTTCCAGAGCAGCTGTGAGCCCCTAATGACCTATGCCTATCCTGTTCTGTCCTGTATATCTTGCACAATATAGGATCTGGCTCACCAACCCATACTAATTACCATATATACTCAAGTATAAGCTAACTTTTTCAGCACATTTTTTATGCTGAAAAAGCCCCCTTGGCTTATACTCGAGTGAGGCGGGCGGAGGCAGAGGAGGGATGAGCAGCCCGAAAGGAGCCCTTTCTCGCCGCCTCTCACAAGGGCAGGCACAGGAGCCGTGGTTGGGAGGAGGGCTCATTTTGGGCTGCTCCTTCCTCCTCCGCCGCCTTTGCCAATGTTGGCGGCGGAGGAACGAGCAGGCAGAAAGCAGCCATTTCGGGCTGCTTGTTCTTCCTCTACCACTGCCGCCACTACCAGGTTTGTGGTGTGGTGAACTGGCTTATACTTCTCAATAAGTTTTCCCAGTTTTTTTGTGCTAAAACTAGGTGCCTCGGCTTATATTCGGGTTGGCTTATACTCGAGTATATACAGTAATTCCTGGAACTAGAATCGGTATCCAAAATATCTACTGATTCTAAACTTGCAGAGACTTGCATTTAACAATATTGTTCTCCGTATTATTTGAATGATGTTATTACCATGAGTTTAGAAAATAAAATTTTGTAATATTGCAGATTTTAAATCCCCCCCCCCCATTTGGGGTGTAGAGCTCAGCTAATATATCATTTTCAATTAGCTTTATCTCTACATTTTTTTAATGAGTCAGGTACAGGTTCTAGCAGAAAACTGCAAACAGGACCTAAGGGGGAGAAAAAAATGGTGGTAGCTAATGATTCCACATTTGTAAGTAAGACCCAGCTGCATGGTTACTTCCTATCCAAAACATGAATTGCCTTTCAGAATTTGCATCCTCTGCAATGTTTATTAACCAACACTGCGAGGGTAAGGGGAGGGGATTCGGGTGGGTGTCCCCCCCCCCGCTAGATCCTTTGTTTCACCAGGACAGCTGCATGCCATCTCCACCCCCTCCCAGCCATCCCCTCCTAAAGAAATAATTAAATCCAATTAGGACCGGAAAATAATTTACATTTTAGTTGACTGTAACAAGGAGTTGGGGGTGGGGTGGAATTATCAGACAAAATAAAAAAATTAAAAATAGAGCCTTAAAATTTAATTTAACCACCTTGTTCCTCATTTAGAGCTACGGGGGATGCATTTTAGATTCAGAAAGTCCACTTCTTAATGTTAAGTAGTGACGTATTTAACAATAGCAACATATGCAATAAAAAGTGAGCCTATTAGAATTCATTCTTCCATTAATCATTCTCTGAACAAGAGAATCCTGGTCTACTATTACGTATGCTACAATTTGGTTCTGTCCCCTCCATTTATGGTTCATTTAAATGGGTTCCATTGCAACGGATTAGTAAGTAACAGAATCTTGGTATGTGAATGGCAAAAAAATTCCTTGGCATCGGCATATGTTTGCTGATCGAATTTCAGATCATATGTCTTTCATTATTGTGGCTTTGCCTCAAAACTGTTTGCCGCGGTTATGCATGTTGGCCTCAGACACTCCCCCCACCCCACCCCCACCCGTGGAGAGCTTTGAAATCAGAAATATTTGGAGGGGAACAAAAAAAAAGTCAGGGTTCTTTGCCTTTTCTTCTTTTAAAAGCACCTTCCACTTCCCTCAAATTATGCTGGTAGCCCTTATCCTAAAATTTACTGGACCAATTAAAAACACTGCTTTGGATGGAACCCAGTAATAGGTTGCCCAGTTGCTGTAATAGTGTCATTATGTCAGCATAGCATGAGTGTTACATGGGCAAACCCCCCACAAAACTGGTACAGTGGTGCCTCACAAGACGAAAAGAATTCGTTCCGCGATGTGTTTCGTCTTGCGATGTGTTTCGTCTTGCGACGCACGGTCCGTCGCAACTGCGCCTCTTCAAGCGTCTTTTTTTTAAAAGCGCAAGACGTTTTCGTCTTGCGAAGCAAGCCCATAGGGAAATTCGTCTAGCGAAGCAACGCAAAAACGGAAAATCCTTTCGTCTAGCGAGTTTTTCGTCTTGCGAGGCATTCGTCTTGCAAGGCACCACTGTATATGGAGAAGAAAGGGGGGCTATATGGGGGGAGAAGGCAAAACCAAAAGAAAATGGAAGATTTTTGAAGTCTTTTTGTCTTTCATTTGGAATTATCTGTACATTTGACATTTGAGAAGTTTCTGAACTGCCACAAATGCACCAGACTTTAAATCTGTGTGCAATTTACTCAGAAACAGAACAAAATCTGCTTACACTTACCAATATGCTTCACTGAGAATGCCATAATGTTTTAAAGCAGTCCAGTGAGGCCATACTGCACCTTCCTTTCTTTCTTTCTTTTTAAGGTAACGAAGAAATGCAAGCCTGTTTATTCTGCTTTGGAGGACTTTGTAATATTTTCATTCTTTAGCATCAGAAAAGCACATATGGCAATTGTTCACAAATAAATACACTAGAAGCTACAACCAGTAAAAATGCTCTGCTATCTGCTCTACTGGAATTTGGACAAATCCCTGTACATCAAACTGTTGGGTTAGCAGTCCGACAATGAAAGAGAAATGGTTCAAACTTTTAAAAAAACAAACAAGTTGATATTGGGTGCCTCTTTCTACTGCTCCAGCACATAGGTGGAAATGCTTACTTCCTTATTGTTCCCAAATTTCCTGTTAGCCAGTTTATCCATTTCATGCATCTTCAGATATATCCATGACCTTGTCAGGATTGGGATTAGAACGACGAGGAGAATGTGGAAGAAGCAGAAGGGATGATAAATTGTAGAAACCAAAGATGGAGGTTCCCACCTTCCGTCTCAGGTTGGCGGGAGGGATATGGTAACCTATTGGGACACCTTCATTGCTTCTTCTCAGTTCTGAACTTCTATTTTGGTTCCTGAACTCCTGAATAGCTATGCCTGCTCCTGAACTCCTATAGCTATGCCTGCTGCTGAGCCTGTAGATGTACTGGCCCAAATAAAAATCTCTCTCTTACACACAAGTTAGAGCCTCTGTTGTCATGTTTTGGGCAGGAGTCAGGGCACTTCATATCTTACAAAGCAATTCCATCAAGAAAATGATCACACATATGGAATCAATTATACATATACTTGGACACAGACCAAAGGCTAGGAAGTCAGGAAGGGCAAAACCATTACACACACACACACACACACACACACACACACACACACCCCTGGAACTCATAGATGGACCTCATCAGTTCATCTTACTGCCTAAAAAAGTTCACAAGCTTAATAATTTATTGGTGTTCTGGATACTGTTTCCCAGCTGAATATTAACAACTTCAAACTGAAGCATGATTTTAGCATGGTGTGGTTGGAGTCACAAAGGGCAGCACCAAGTCCCCTTGGAGGTTGAAACGGGAACTTGGTGCTATTTCTTGCAAAATGGCCACTTCTTCACACAGTTTATTTTCTTTCATTAACCACTTTCTTTCACTAAAGGTATCACTTTTCTGTGACCCAATTTAGCTTGTTAAAGCCAGCAGCAAATGTGTATAAAATAAAAACAAATGAAAACAACAGCATCATTAAGAGGCTTAATTTTGGAAGAGCTTGTTGGGGTACAGGAACTGGAAAAAAGTTCCATTAGAGAGCAAAGGCTTAGCACAACTGCATTAAATGTAGTAGCCATGGGGCCAGTGAAGGAACAGAGACACATTTCACTCTGCCATCACCGCCCCGTCTCCTCGCCACTTTACACAACCACTTTGGTAAGCTGCGGGACTGAGAATATCAATACCAGATTTGAGAATAGAACCTAACCTGGCAAGTTACTACAGATTGGGTGCACTTAGCCCATTGAGATCACACGTGGTGCAGAAGGAAATGTGAGTGCAAACATTGCCCTCCGATGATTGGCAGGTGTTATGAAGCTTCTGGATTTGCTATGTCTGATATAAATATACCATGCCTGGAGATCAGACCAGTACTTTCTGCATGCTTGCTCAAGCTATTTACCGTAAGCAACCTATTCTTGGGAAACCTCTGGGTCGGGATTTCAGTTAGAATGGCCGGGTTAAAAAAAGAGGTAGAAAGAGGTATTGCCTCACTTGCTGAAATTCCCTCTTCTATACAACTGTTAAAAAGTTTGGAAACCCTGTCTTTTTCACCTGGACTCCCTGATTTCAGTACAGTGGTACCTCGGGTTACATACGCTTCAGGTTACATATGCTTCAAGTTACACACTCCACTAACCCAGAAATAGTGCTTCAGGTTAAGATCCTTGCTTCAGGATGAGAACAGAAATCGGGCTCCGGCAGCGCAACAGCAGCAGGAAGCCCCATTAGCTAAAGTGGTGCTTCAGGTTAAGAACAGTTTCAGGTTAAGAACGGACCTCCGGAACGAATTAAGTACTTAACCTGAGGTACCACTGTACAGCTGCTTACACAGCCTTGGCCTGACTCTTGACCAAGTGAATGAGCTTCAAGTTTTTCTTTATTTTTGATTCCCCAGGAGAACAAGTGCTGCTATATTGTTTTACTGTGCACCCCTTTCCTATGTTGTTGTTTTTCCTTTATAAGACCTAATTATACCATGCTATGGCGATTCACTTTCTCCAGCTTGGCAAGCACCAAGCAAACATTTAGTCCTCACAGATGAAGAGATTGGTTTTTGAAACTTCACCAAACATCTTCAAGGCTGAGATTATTCTGGCTGACCCAGATTTTCAGTGACCGGGCTTCAGCGTCAATAACTTCCATTGCCTTTCTTGCCCTTTACCATGACAAGCCGGAGCATAATAAACATTCCAAAATAAGCTAATAGGTTACATTTGCATAATGCTTATAAGTTGCAAAATGCACCTTTTCTTGGCACGAAATTGGTGCCATGTACGTAAAGAATCCATATTTCATTTCTTCAAATAAACAACAACAACCCACAGTATATTCTGTCCTGTACTAACCATTTCATCACACACAAATCAGGTGTGAAAACCACAACTGCAAGTGGGGTTAGATCTTAACGATTAGGAAGTCTGCAGAACATTGGAAACTAGTCACAGGAAGATGAGGAATGACCTAGATTGACACAGGCACGTATCAGTCCTCGTGTGAATTTGCTAACTAAAAGTAGCAAACTAGCTCTCAAGCCATGGTAAGTGTGGGTGGAAGGCTGAGGGACAACAGCTTCTCTCAAAATAAATGTTAGCACAGATCTTGCATATTTAAGCATTCAAACCCAGTCATTTTCAGCACAATCATTGCACTAACCCTATAAGACAGGTCTCGCACAGGACAACGAAGAGAAATGAGGCCGGGGAGAGGCTGGCACTGCAGCATAGAGGCTGCTGGACACGCCCCCCATGGCACCTGGTTGGGCGGCCACCGGGGGGGCGTGAGTGCCAGCCAGGTGAGCTGGAGGCAGGGGGCAACGCCCCCTGCTAGGAGCGGTGTTCGGGCTCCCGCCCACAACCACTCCCCTCTCTTTCAGGGAGGAGAGTCTTTAGCACAGATCTTGCATATTTAAGCATTCAAACCAGTCATTTTCAGCACAATAATTGCACTAACCCTATAAGACAGGTCTGTATCATTATCCACATATTGCAGGTAGACTTTGTGGTCCTGCCTAAGGCCATCTTGACGGTTAATGGCAGAAGCATCATTTGTTGTGAACCTTGCATCCTCCAGCTGCCTTTTGGCCGCGATGCTACAATGACTCTCAAAAATGGCGAAAAGCAGCTCAGAAACCAGACCAGTTAGGACTTGAGGGGCCATCTCATACATTTTGCAGCAACGTATAAAGGTTTGTGTACACCATGTGGGGAGTTACAGCCAGTCACTCCGCTCTAATTGAGCACAACTGTACAATACTAGTGTTTTCAAACAGTTATTTGTGGCATTCGCATTTTACATTTTTTAGGTGTATGACTACAATACATAGACATATATAATACATTAAGAACGTAAGAAATACTCTCTGAATAAGACCAAATGTCCATCTATCCCATCATCCTGCTTCCTGCTGTGACCAACCAGATGCCCCTGGAAAGTCTACAAGGAAAACATTAAGGGTGCCTCCAGCCAGGGCACCCTTGCATTATTAATATTGTAAACAGATCACAGAGGTATTGTAAGTAGGCCCTTGGCAATAGGTTTTTCGGCTTATTGGATTTTCCCCAGAAAT